>NC_137868.1:10864495-11094495 GCF_963924005.1 Protomyctophum bolini
GATACAAATACCAGCACGAAAGAATATCTGGTATCTATTTGTCATTATAGGCGGAAAAAAGATAATTCAATAAAAAAGTGAATGGGCTATCTTTGTCAAAGTATATGGAGTGGTTAAGTATGGCATAGTTCTGATCACGCTAATATGGTGCCGAGGCCCAGTTGCATGATCACACCTGCAGCTTCTTGAACTCTACTGCCTCCTGTTTGGCCTCGTGCTCCCTTCTCCTCTGGTCCTCCGCCTCCTGGAGTTGCCTGGCCAGCTTCAGATCTGAGCTCGGACTCACTGGTGTAACCCAAACAAATATATACTTTTTAATAAAACATTGTGTGCCAGAAGATCGTAAGTTGACAGACAGTGAAACTAGACCAGACAGTAACACAGGAAGGGAACAGACATGTTCCTAATGGGACCTGAGTGAATTGACCCTCAACAGATACAACCCATACCTGCACAGGTGGTGGCCGTGCCATACTCCAAGTGCAGCTCCACGTGCTCTTGCAGCGAGGAGCTGTCTGAACAAACTAAACAACACATGGGACACTCATAGCTCTTCTCACCTGTGGAGAAAATTGGGAAATGATTAAGTTAAAATTAGAGCAATGCCGTTATAGTTTGGCCAATACTGTATCATTTTTTTTTGTTTGCATATATATATTTTAATTATTACAAAATATCAGTCTCAAAACATCAGTAATCAAGATCAGCATCGTAACCAAACATCTGGCATTGGTCGGGCTCTACTTAAAATACATGCAAGTAATGTAAACTAATATAGTGGATGGATGTAGTTTTACAGATGCACGACATGGACTGAATTTGGATGGCTGTTGATTGCAATTAGTTACATGATTCATGGTAGTCAAAGTAAGTCAATATGTAAAACGATACTGTGTTGCATTATTAAATAGGAACTCAGGATGGCATGCATGAACAGCCAAACTATGCAATTTCTTTCATGACCTTTTCCGTCTAAATATGACAACAGCAGGAGTGTTCTTATGAATTTACTGTAAACTAAGGTGTGTAACAGTTGCACACATCACAATGAACTTGAGTGGTGTCCAGAACTGGCCAGATCCATATATGGAGATATAGGGGTGATCGGGTCCAGATCCCGGGCAGAGGCTTTTGTTCTGGACAACCGGAAATGCATGCCCCACCCAGTTATTATGTATGTGTCCCTTTTATGTCCATATATGGAGTATTTGTCAAGCATGCCAAATTAGGTTTTTGTGCTGGTTCTGGACAACCGGTAATGCCTAGTACCCGTTCCACCCATCTGGACCCTGGGCAGGGTCCCTGTACAGACCCGGGCAGAGGCCTTTTTGGGGCAGTTCTGGACAACCTTGGGTCCGACCGACTCGACACCGGTGGAACACGTGTTGGTGTGGAACGCGTGTGTCGAATTTGAAGTCGGTGGAGCGAACGGTTTTCGAGTTACGTGGATTACAGACGTACAGACACACACACACACAGACATTTATAGTTAGATAAAGGAGATCTGTGCACCAAAATATCTTCACATTTTGTACCTTTCTCTCTGTTCAGGGGATAAAGATCAGTTTACAGACTGAAGAAAACATTTATTAGTTGTCATAATGCTTTTTCTAGGATACAAATAAAAAGGGGAGAGAGAAGGGAAGAAATACAGAATGTGAAGATCGAGAATTTTTGTGCAGCCCTCTTGATTTATATTTAGAGACTGTCACTTCATATTTACTGCTTCCACATTACATTTTAAACATAATTGGAAACCAGGCACCATAGACAGATTGAAGAGTGTATCCTATCCAGCGCTTCCTTCCAAACATCAGAAAGTTGTGTCCCTAACTCTCTATCCCATTGATTTTTTAATGAGGTAAGTGGTTCCAGGTCAAATGAGTTTAATAAAGAGTAAGATGCTGTCAAAAAAGCACTTTCGGCTGCCTTGTTGAAATGTGCTATACATTCCTTCAACAGCTGGAAAGAATTTGGTTATTGCAAAGTGAAAAGTGTTTGGTCAGTGTTCTATTTTATCATGGGATAGCTATGACTGAGCTTGTATGAATATAGGGTGTCTTGTCTTTTTCAGGCGCTTGAATGTACAGTACATGTCAAGCCCAGATTAAAATACTTTAGATAAATCAATCTTAGATGACATTTTTACTATCAAATTAACAGACAAACCTGTGAAATTGTGCGATGAGGGTGTTATTGAAGCAGACGAAGAGGCCCCTAGGGCTGCACCTGACAACAAAGATCAAATTAAATGAAGATCAGTTGACAGTTATATTCACTAGTCCTTACACGTTCAATTTAACTTAACTTATAATATATGTGTTTTTTTATTGAATAAAAACAGCACTATGTAAAGCAGGAAAACGATATGCACATCCCAGTTTCAGAATACGGTGCTGGACCCTCCGGGCTTTCAAGTTCTTGAGAAAGCCCGGAGGGGCGAAACGTTGTTGTATTTATAGGTTGAAATAAAAAAGACGGGGAACAGAATTATATTGTGTGTGGACATTCCACTTTTTTCTTCATAAAAACAGCACTATAACATGAAAGTATTCGTACAAATGCATGGTAGGGAAATATGTTCATGGCAAGGACCGCAACATTTACACTTATGAGCCCAGACCCCCAGTCGAAAAGTATGAAGGCTTGAGAAAACTCATGGCTTTTGCAACCTGTGATGTTGTGAGTTTTAGATTAGCTTTTTTCGCCGGAGCGAAAATCTCCCCAAAAGCATGTTTTTGCAACAAACGTTTGAAATTTCCGCATTCGTGGCAGCCCCTATGGCTGAAAATGGAATTGCTTTGGGCTCTCCGTTGAATAAACCGCTCACGACATGTGAATGGATTGGACATTCCGTTGGCGATTTGTGTAATTTCTTTGTAAAACAGGCCCCATCCACTAACTTTGGACGCCGATTATGAAAATTCTGGCTGTGGTGTTCTCATTGGATAGGTCCAGAGATGTGTACCGATTTTTGTGAGATTTGCACAAAAGCTGTAGGTGGAAGAGCAAAAAGTGTGTTTGGAAGAAAATTCTAAATGGCGGAAAATCTATCCTGCTGCAAAAAAAAGTAATCCAGGGAAAGTGATTTCTTTTTTACGACCTATGGTTCAAGAGTTATAAGGCTAAATGTAAAGTGGGCTGTTATCGCGCCACCATGAGGCCGACTGATGTAATTATTTATTACATTAATTTTAATAATTATTATTAACCTCCCCTCCAAGTGTTGACTGTAGCTCCGACGGTTTCTGAGAGAAAAATACTTGATGTGAGTTCTCGCATTGGATGGGTAATTTTAATGCACTAATAAATTAATTATTAATCAATAATTTGTTAAATTGAAAAAAGGGCTTCGTTACGCTACGGCAGTGTTTCTGACACACATTCATTCAGACATTGAGTTAATTATGATATATTATGATGATATGATATGATGACGATATAGTATGATGATGATTATAGTATGATGATGTGCTTTGATATTTCATCTTATAGCAGTGTGCTGAGCTTGCTAGGGACACTGCTGACCATGTGCATAGTAAAATATATATACCCAAAACCTACCTTCAGCTATGTTCTGCTCTTGGAGATGCAACTCAACATGCTCCTCTAGCATGAAACCGTTATTGTAGACCTGTGAACACATGGGGCATGGGAACTGCTTCTCTGTAACATATACAACAAAGCATAATCATATACACAATACACATTAAGAAAATTACTCAAAACAACTTTAAAAGGGAACGAAAATGAATATGAACAAAATAATCTCTTTCTTTCATGGAACAACAAATCCACCTTTTCTTGGAGAAGACAGACGTTTCTGCTTGGCTTTGGAGTGCTCTGAGATTATTCGACTTGTGGCTGTGACGTCACCACAGTGTCTCACTTGTTCTGAGCTCTGAGATGTTCTAGTAGTCTTTGTAGTCACAGCTGGAGGGGTAATAGGCGCTGTCCGTGCCGTTAACAAACCCTCACCAACAACAGGTGAGGTTCCTGCTACATCACTACTTTGTTGCACAGTTGTGCCATAGAGGGAAGTCTCGGGGGACACGCCACCTTTGGTCATGTAACAACTGTCCCCAGATGAGTGTGAAGGGGCTGTCTCACGTTCAGAGTGCCGGGACAAATCTCTGATTTGCTTAAGTTTACGGTTGGCTCCTGTGGGGGAACAGTGTGCCGTGTCCATGTGGAAGTTCAACTCATCATATGAAACCCCAGATAGGGAACAGAGGGGGCAGCCCATCTCATTCTCAAGGTGGCTCAGCAGGTGTGTCTTCATGTCTTCCTCCAACACTAGCTCCTCCCCGCAGATCTCACAGGTCAGCATGATTTAGTCTCTAGAGACAAGAGACACATCGAAAAAAATAATGGCATCAGTCGCACAGTTTATGTAAACCTTTCAACACCTTTTACCAAAATTGCTTTAATTTTAGGGTACAGTATCTTGTTACTTTGTTTTGGCCTTATTCAATAAACGTTACAATTTGAGTTGAGAAAGGCACAGCGCCCTTGACCTTATAACATGTTATTTGACATAACATGTCAAATAACATAAAATCACGATGTCATGACATACAGCTTGGTCCTATATGACACAAGCTCTCCTCTACATTGTAGATATGCTCTGATCTTTGGGGCGGCTGTGGCTCAGGAGGTTGTGTTCGAATCCTAGCTCCTCCTGTCTACATGTCAAAGTGTCCTTGGCCAAGACACTTTGACATGTAGACAGGAGGAGCTAGGACAATGTAGGCGTTGTTACGAATACTTTCACCTTATCTAGTTTATCTGACAAGTCACCTGCTACGAAGCCTTTCCACACATCGATTCTACATTGTTACGATTCACCTGAATCTCCGTATGAGGAGGACTGCCCATGAGTCAGACCTGCATGGCCGGTTAAGACTCACCTGTGGCTCCGACATGTGTGGCTGGTTAAGACACATGCGTGGCCGGTTAAGACTCATGCATGGCCAGTTAACACAATTTGTGCCCAAGACGTTTCCAGACGTCCTAGGAATTAAGACTGAGGTTAGGGTTTGGGATAACGCTAGTAATGGTCTGACTAAAGGGACATCAGGCCAATGACCAATGTTGTTACCTCTCCGTATATGGAGCGGACCAACACCGACATCATCAGCTGGATCTCCATATAGAGAAGACGACATCACTCTGACATCACCAGGGATACTCGACCAGTTCAGTGGAATAGTATAAAATGTGTAGATCTCAAATCCACAGAATCTACTGTCCAATACCTACATCACTCTACAGGACACAGGTCGCAAGACTCAAGACTGAAGAGACAGGAGTCACAGGACACAAACTTCTTTGAGACTCTACTTTCAAGACGTTTGACCTTCAGGCTCCTACACTCCAAGGTATCTGGCCTTACAACCCAGGCAGATACCTTCACTAAGACCATCTTTCCAATTACACATGTTAAACATCCCGGTTTAAGTTCTTATCGGACACCACTGAGGCGGGTCCTAATCGTAACCTTTGGATGACAGTACTTTTCTTTAGTAGTATTTTTCAGATATCCTAAAGTAGTATAGTTTCACTTTATTTTGTGGTTAGTTGAAGAAGTAGCACTGCATGGCTCCCAGGCCAGCAGCGTCTTGTCTTGTTCTGTGTATGGGCCGGGGGTAGCCCCTCTCGGAACCCCCTGGGTCAGCCCAATCCGAACCGAACCGGGCTGACCCGTAGGGTCCCTGGTCATGCTAAGATTTTCCAATGCGATTGTTGGAACGCGGATATAAAAAACTCAACCTTTCTTCGATCTGCTCGCTATTACCGCGCTTTGTATTGTGTTTGATTACGGATGTGCGAACTATAAGTACCTTACATACCTCTGATAAAATCTCCTGTGTCGCGGAAGCCGTTAAGTATTTTTAATCCATGTTTGATTAAAAATGTCGCTTTGATTTCTTCTTGTTTATTTACCGTTTATTGTACCGCCTCCCGATGTGCGGTTGGCTTTGCGGGCTACGTCCCTGCCTTTGATCTGCTCCGTCATAGCTGTAGCACCACTAGCTAGCCAGATAGGCGGTACAATGAGGTGTCAATAAACAAGGTAGGAAGAAGCGACATTTTTAATCAATCATGGATTAAAAATACTTAACGGCTTCCGCGACACAGGAGATGTGTCGGTATGGTATGTAAGGTACTTATAGTTCGCACATTCGTAAGTCAATACATGAATAAACATGGTAAAAGCGCGCAGAAGTCCGTCTCATGGCGTGTTTACATTGTATTTGTTTGTGCGTAACTGGCGACAGCCCAGCGTGAAGCAGGACCCAATGCAGTAAAGTCATAAAAGTATCAGAAACTTTACTACATTCGGGTTCTGCTTGCGGGGCTAGGCCGGGGGTTGAACTTGAACATGCTATCAAATACAATGGCTGTAAAGCATTGCGTTTTAGGGTGCAGAGTCAAAGAGGACAATGTCCAAAATGTCCTGACTTTGTCACAGAATCACAATCAAATTACAGAATTAATCAATTTGACATGTCAAATTATATCAAAGGAAATCTCATACAAATTGTGGAGATCTAGCTCTGGCTATGGACCAGAGCTAGGTGGATATCTAAACCCCCACAGTGAGCTTATTGTATCTGTTTCAAGTGTATATCTGTGTCTTTAAATTTTGTTATGATGAATTGAAAATGGAGGACCCTGATGTAAACAGGTCTAGTGCTTTTCATGGTTTCACTTGTATTGACTATTATCGTAATCGTGCTTTCGTTTGAAATTTATACCCATTCTACATACTGTGAATAAAAATTCCAATCAATCGTTCAATGAATTGGCCGGGTCCACTCCTACATTGCCCTGGTTCTATTTCTCAATAAATAGACAGGAGTCAGCACCACAATGGAAATAAGCCCTCAGGGATTTTGGTGTTATCCTTTTAGCATTGATTGATTTATTTATTCCACAGTATGTAGAATGGGTATAGCCCAAAAATTTAGACTACGAGAGTCTAGAATGGGTACATTTCAAACGAAAGTACAAGTCAATACAAAAAGAAAAACTGTTACTGTGGACAACACCTATAGTCTTAGCCCTACAAGCAGAACCCAATGGTACTGAAGTTTCTGACATTTTTGAGACCTGTTCGGCACGAATCGATTGGGCTGACCCACGGGGTTCCGAGAGGGGCTAGAGGGAACATATTGAGGCTAAAGCTAAATCAATCCCTCCGGTTCATGCAACCTACTCAATAGTCGCCTGTGTATGCTCGCCTTTTTCTTCGGAGAAGTCTTGTTGTCGTTGTTGTTGTTGTTGTTGTTGTGCTTTTAGCTAAAACAAAAATGGACTAAAATACATTAAAAACAAACACGATTGAAAATTCAAAAATAAATAAAACACTTGACTTGAGGCCGGGGTCGCAGCTGAATGTCGTCAGCTGCCGGATGTAACGTCACCGGTTGTTGTTGCGAGGTGCATCTTGGGGAATAGAGTTCAAGCTGACGGACGCCATAATATCTATCTCCTCTGAGCAAGGGAAAGGAAAGAAGGAAAGTAGCTAGCTACAGCTGATAAACAAAACGCTTTTTCGTGTCTTCGCGGAATATCCATCATATTAAATGGGTGAGAACACGCAGCGTTCGTAATTATTTGCGGATAATGTTGTACTTTAACCCATTATCTTTGAGGAATATGACGTTATCGTCCATGGGTTATCGCTGATTTGCTAGCAAACGTTAAGGAGAGGTTGTTTGTGTTAAGCTAAGTTAGCTTAGCAGCTCTGGGTTCACTATGCTGCTCTGTGGTTGTTGTGTGTATTTATGTTTACGGTATATAGGCACACGTGGATGTTGTGTTATGTACGTGTAGTAAATATATAAAAGGTTGTTTGTAACTACTTCGATTGGTTTTCAAGGTTTAGCATTTAGCTAAGCTAATGTTGGCTAACGCTACGTAAGTCGTGACCAAGGTAGCAGCTAACTAGCCGTGCCAGGCCTTGCAATCTTGCATACAGAGGAGAAATCCGGCAGGGTTTATTACTGTGTCGTTGGAAGTCTTTGAAGGGTTCACTTCAAGGCAAGTTAAATTAAATGCTTATTAAATGGCGTCAGCTGTGCTTCTTAATCTTACGTTATGCCACTTATGGCGATCCTATTTCGGATTGTAGCATTGGCTGTATGGTTAGGGAAGTCACAACCTGAACTGTAGTTATAAACTGTAATTATGATTGATTGAACATGGTGGACCCTATTGTAAACAAGTGTAATGCTTTATGGTGTCGTCCACGGTTAGTTTTGTATTGAGTTGTGCTTGAAATGTACTGTAATTCTGCAGTCTGTTAATAAATACATCAGTCAGTCATGTAACTAATGTTCTTTCCCATTCTATTGCAATTCATGTGCCTGGTTACATTTGTAACGGTATGATAACAGCATCCTAAGGTTAGCAAGGTATATCACCTCAAATTCTAGACATGTTTTGTATGGAGAGTAATAGTATAGATTGCTGCCTTCAGGAAGGAGATATGGTGTTCCAGCATACAATAAGGTCAGACTGATGAGGTCTTTTGTCCATCAGTCGACTTTAAAGGCTTAATCAGGATTTTGGCCAGGACTAGACTGAGCTGTGGACATTGCTCTTGCCTTTATGTTTTCATGTATGTAATTCTCTTTTCTGCATACAAGGCTGCTGGGTCGCAAGACAAATTTCAGTGCAAACTGACAAAGTACTACGTATATCCTATCATAACGGACTGTGCTTTTCTTCACATGTACACTTTACAGACACAATGGCTAGTCCAGGGAAGGACAACTGCAGGATGAAGAGCTATAAGAACAAAGCACTGAATCCTCAGGAGATGCGCCGTAGAAGAGAGGAAGAAGGAATTCAACTACGCAAACAGAAGAGAGAAGAGCAGGTAAATGGTTCTATAGTATCACTGTGTGTGTAGTTTAATTGACTAAAAGTAAGGATTTGACTAAAACTGCCTGGTTATTGGTTCATTACCGATACCTACTGTACAGAAAAAGGAGGTTCCATCAGTGGTTGAGTGTTTAGAACCTCGGCTCTTTGCTAGCATCAATACGTTTTGCCTCTGATGCAGATCATTAAGATGACGGAGGCAGGCAGTAGTTCTGAGTCATTGAAATAAACCAACTGAGTGCTTAACGGTGCACATGCGTACATTAACTTTGTCCCTATTCCCACAGCTGTTCAAGAGGAGGAATGTGTGTGTGCCCACAAGTGATGAGTCCATGCTGGAATGTCCCATCCAGGATCCGGATGTCAGCTCAACTGTACCTGTTTCTGGTGTATGTTGTCTTTCCATCATGCAGTTTATCTACAGTACCCTTTTCCTTGCCCTGAAATCTGTTTTTAACTGCTGTGCTGTCGTTGGTGACTGAATTTCCAAAGTGGGATCAATGAAGGTTATCCTAGTTTTTGTTCTTGACCGTGTTTTATGTATTTAGTGAAATTTGCCCCTTATCGTTAAATAAAATCTTTAATACACTTGTGTCACTTGGACATGTTACGTTAGTGTTTCTGACCTGCATTGCGATCAGTAATAAATTAATTTGTTTATGTGGCACAATTCTACAGGAGGGGGTTATAACTCCAGATATGATTCAGATGCTCTTCTCAGATGACCCAGACCAGCAGCTACTTGCCACGCAGAAATTCCGGAAGCTTCTTTCCAAAGGTTTGTAGTGTATTTATTTTCACTACCAGTTTGCATTTGTAACATTAATGTCATTTCTGACCACTAGAGGGCAACAACTTGAGGCAAGACATGGGGTCTTTTGTTGGGCACTGCCAACAAGCATTTTTTTCCCTCATAATTCCACACAGGTGATAATCGCAATATCCCATTGCTTCTGTGTTGTAAGCCAAAACCGGCATAATCCTGATGTTGATTAACTGGCTGCAAGTATGTAACTAGTGTGGCCAAATAATGCCAGTCTCTATAAATATTTAACTTTTAAGTGTAAAATATGCGTCACAAGAACAAGTTAGGCATTGTAATGGCAGTTCTTGATGTTACTATAAGTAAGATTAAGTTAAACTGATCAGGAAGGACTGCAATGTCAGGAATCAAACTTAATTCTTTATTGTATATGTCATCACAGCAGAGAGAGACTAGTGACTCTCTCCAGAGCTCCCCCAGACCCCTTAACACAAATGTCCCACAAACGGCTCTTTGTGTTTTACAATGATTGGGAGATTATGTCATGTCCTCTTCTTTGTAGAACCCAATCCTCCCATCGATGAAGTAATCTCCACACCTGGTGTCGTAAATCGCTTTGTGGAATTCCTCAAGAGGAGTGAAAACTGCACACTTCAGGTGAGGAGTTAATTTAATACATGGGCTGCATAACTGTTTCTTTGTACCTGCACCTGGAAGCTTATGCTTGCTCACAATGGTATCTGGGTGGTATTCCTATTCCTATCGGCTGGCATGGAAAGCAATCTCTGGTAGGATCAGCCTTTCACTGAGTGCTAGGTGTTAAAAAAACCCCAACATGTCTTATTCTCACCCATGTGAGTGTAAAATGTAAAATGACTCCTGTGTTTGTGTGTGTGTGTGTGTGTGTGTGTGTGTGTGTGTGTGTGTGTGTGTGTGTGTGTGTGTGTGTGTGTGTCTGCACATGCATGTATGACTGCAACAGTTCGAGGCAGCCTGGGCCCTAACTAACATCGCCTCAGGTACCTTCCTGCATACCAAGGTAGTCATTGAAACAGGCGCTGTGCCCATCTTCATCGAACTACTCAACTCAGACTACGAGGACGTCCAAGAACAGGTTGGCACCTTTTACCTAATTTAACAGAGCAACAAGGGTTAAGTCTGGAATTAACTGTCTAGTTTAACTATCAGGGTGATGTATGCAAAAATACACTTGGCTAGTGCTGGTGGAAATTTGGAACCCAGGGTGTAAGCCTGTAAGGTGAACGGAGTGTGATGTGTGCTTGGTGTATTTCAGGCTGTGTGGGCGCTGGGGAACATAGCAGGGGACAATGCAGAGTGCAGAGACTACGTGCTCAACTGTTGCATCCTGCCCTCTCTACAACAGTGCGTGTTTTTCTTGTGTGTGTGTTTGACAGTGTTCACTCTGCTGAATATACTGATGGTGAGACTGACATTGAATGTTTTCATTTTTAGGCTTCTTGCCAAATCCAACCGTCTCACAACAACCAGGAACGCGGTGTGGGCCCTTTCTAACCTGTGCCGGGGAAAGAACCCGCCACCAGAGTTTGCAAAGGTCAGTCCAGTTGGCATGAACCAGATCATGCTGAGGCCATATATTTTTGTTCGTACTGTGCAATGATAGGATGATTCTTATTTCTGACATTTCTATGATCATCTCACCAGCCAACAACATTGTTTAGAATTTAGTTTTCTTACCAAAAGTGGCTGCTATGGAAGTCAGACTGACAGTATACAGTAGAAGAACCATTTTGACCTCTTATGCCTTATTTATACTTAGTCGTAGGACGGTGTTTCCTGCCAAAAATTGAAGATCTACAAGCTCAAACATATGGAGAGCTTGTAGGCTGGCTATGTATTTTGTTGCTTTAGCTGTTTCCCACCCTGGTGATGAATGATGTATCTCTATCTCCTGCCCGCTCTCTCAGGTGTCTCCCTGTCTGAGTGTGTTGTCCAGGCTTCTCTTCAGCAGTGATCCAGATGTGTTGGCGGATGCCTGCTGGGCCTTGTCCTACCTGTCTGATGGCCCCAATGACAAGATCCAGACTGTCATCGACTCTGGGGTGTGCCGCAGACTGGTGGAGCTGCTCATGTAAGGAGTCATAACGCAACATCAATAGTAGTAAAGTTATGTCCTGGTTGGAAACGGTACTAAATTTAAATTGTACCTTTTTGTTTTTCTATCATAGGCACAGTGACTATAAGGTGGTCTCGCCTGCACTGCGTGCTGTGGGCAACATTGTGACGGGAGATGATATTCAAACACAGGTAGAATCAAGTTTTTAAACGTTTTGAGTTTTATCTGCTTCTTCTCCTGTTTGCCTTGTTCTATGTACTCACTTTCCCCCGGTGTGTGTCATTTCAGGTGATCTTGAACTGTTCAGCACTGCCCTGCTTGCTGCACCTCCTCAGCAGCCCCAAGGAGTCCATCAAAAAGGAGGCCTGCTGGACTGTATCAAACATCACAGCGGGAAACCGAGCACAGATTCAGGTATAGGCCATTTCTGTATTTGGCAACACGCAGAGCGAGAAGAAGGTCTTATGCACGTGTAAGCTGACATGTTCACCTGTAATGTTTTACCCTCACAGACCGTAATTGATGCCAACATCTTCCCAGTACTCATTGACATCCTTCAGAAAGCAGAGTTTCGCACAAGGAAGGAAGCTGCCTGGGCTATCACAAATGCCACCTCTGGGGGCACCCCTGTGCAGATTAGGTAATTGTGCAAAATTTGAACCGACTACTTGTAATTGCTGTATGAGGCACCTAATGCAAGATAGACTCTCATGTCATGCTCAATTAACTGATGTTTTCAAACTAGGGCTGTCAATGCTGCCACGTTTTACTTTTGCAACTGCAAGTATATGCTTATTTATTTATTGTAGGGGAATTACGGTACGGTAATTGCACTCATTATGTTGATCAGAACAAAGGTAAACAACCTAACAATATAAAATGTAATTATTCTACAATTAATCCACCACAATTGGTAATAAATGTATTGAAAGTTGTGAGAGTCTGTTCTTTCTAGCTATGTATTGTACAGTATGTGGTGTCAGTCCCAGCACCATAACAATATAAGCTGTAATTCTACCATTATTCACCCCACACTTGGTAATGGATGTTTTGAAAGTTGGAACAATCTGTTCTGTTCCATCTAGGTATCTGGTGTCACTCAACACCATCAAGCCAATGTGTGATCTGCTGACGGTGATGGACTCTAAGATTGTGCAGGTGTCTCTCAATGGCCTTGAGAACATCCTAAGACTTGGAGAACAGGAGGCCAAGCAGAATGGAAGTGGCATCAACCCCTACTGTGCACTCATCGAAGAGGCTTACGGTAAGAGCAGCTGCACCATGTTATCTGTAGAGATTTGAGAAGAGGCTTACGGTAAGAGCAGCTAGACCATGTTATCTGTAGAGATTTGAGAAGCATCTTGTGATCCGTCCGTGGCAAGCGCTGGGTTAGTTAGGGCTTGTTGATTGACTGGGTTTTTAATTTACTTAATTCGAAGATAAAAGTGCATAAATAAATGAGTGTATATATACTGTATACAGTATATCATACACTAACAGTGACGTATTCTAATTGATTATTTTATTATTTTATATCGGCTAGACCAATGATTAACCACTTATATCCTATTTCATACTATGTCCTACAGTGGTGGCGTGTGGAAGTAGCTGATCTACAAACGCAGCGTGTCACAAGCTTGTAGATCTGCAACTTTTGAAAATTGATTATTTTATAAAAAATTAAATAATCAATTAAATTGATTCGTTTGCTTAACTGTGACCGCCCTGTTTCAATGGGGTGCGCACAAAAAGCCGAAACGCGTGGACATGCGATGCGAAAATGCGATGGTCCGACATGCGCTGCTCCCGTGCTTGCGGTTATGGTTAGGTTAGGGATTGAGGTTTCGGATCAATAGTATGTCGGAACTAAAGCCTGTACCCGTTTCAATGCTTTATCCGTATTCTCCATTCAGGCCTGGACAAGATTGAGTTCCTGCAAAGCCACGAGAACCAGGAAATCTACCAGAAGGCTTTCGACCTGATTGAACACTACTTTGGCGTTGAGGAGGAAGATGCCAACCTGGCACCGCAGGTGGATCAGAACCAGGGTCAGTACATCTTCCAGCAGCCGGACGGACCCATGGAGGGCTTCCAGCTCTAACCCACACCGACCTCCCACTTCCCCTCCTTATCCAGGAGTCTAACCCTCCCCAGAGAGTGCCTGTTCATGGCACTGATAAACCTGCTGTCCTGCAATGTCCTCTTTGTCTCCTTGACGATGGGCCTGCTACAGTCCCTGGATTTTCTCTTCTACAAAACTAGCCACAAAAAAAAACCTCTCTGTAGTGAGCTCAAGAGAGGCAAAATAGGCAGTCAAGGGGTTTGTGGATAGAAAAACAAATGAAAGAGCCGTTTTTGTTCTGGGTGGCTGATTGTCAGTGTTTGACACTCGTGGGAGCCTGCATGGACTGCTTGGCTTCGCTAGTACCCGTCCCGTGCAGACTTGGAGTCTATGCCGTGGAAAATACGCTCACGTTGGCCGAAGAGTGACATTCTTTTTTTCTCCTACAATACTCTTGATTTACTGTGATATTTTAATCATGATAAATGATTACAGTGATACAAGTATTACCGTATTTCTATTACAAATCGGGGTCTCAAAATTACCTTCCATATCCCTTTTTGAATGTGAAACTACCTCTTCAGTCAAGAAAAAGAAACCCTATGATATGAACATTGTGAAGCATAAAGACTCAAGCTATGGATTTTTAACTGACCAAAAATCCAAGAATGAACATTCTCCCTCGCATCCTGAAGAAGGATGTCTTGACTCATTTTCCCTTGTTGGCTCCAGAGTTGCGATTTTGGGAATGTATATACAGTGCTACGTCATGGGTGTTCCAGTGTCATATTTAAGTCTGAGGTAGCTACACATCCTCTCTTGGGTTATATTTCCTCTCTCCTGTTGATGAAAATGAAATTTTTACAGCGACCTGGGGATTGAATCTCTTTATTTATTCTGCGGAAAGGGCTTTTCTGCTCATGGTTTTGAGAAAGGGGCTGATTATTGTCAACTCACAACCGTCTCGGCTCTGACTGCAGTGTCGGTGTACTGCTCACCTGAGTGTTTTATTTAATTGTCTTTAAGCAAGAGTGAGATTTTAATTAATGTTACAGGCTAGTGGCTACTAAGCAGTTGTTTTGCTGTTTATTCAAGCTGCTCTTTGTTTCAAAGCAGTATCAGGGCAGGACGGGTGCTGCCTATAGTGTGTGATGCTGTGTGTTTTCAGTCTCTTGACATACATGAATGGACTGGGTTTTTTTCCTCCCTTTTTGTATTAGTTTGCTCATCTCACCCAATACTAGCAACGTACACCATGGATATTATTTTTTAATTTATGTTATCCTTTGTGATACCGTGAATTTGATTGGATGGGAAAATGACTATCTAGATTGAAAAAGAGGGCTTTGTATATTATATATACATATAAGAGAAAGTGTCTAAAGAAAGTATTTTAAGGACGTTGTGTATATAACATATGGGATGGTGGGATATGCAGCTGTAGTATCTCCCATTGGCTTTCCTTTACTAATGTCCTTGACTGGTTTGGAAATGCTAAGAGCCACAGATTTATTTTTATTTTCATTTCTTTGTTGCTTTTTATCCACACAGACTACATTCTTTGTTTCTCCCTGGAACAATAATTGGTAATCTTTATATTTGACATGTTACATTATATTAAACTATGTATATGGTGTGTCCATTTTGAGAACAGCAGCGTAAATTGGTCCAGAATGAGAAATCTATATATTTACGGAAAGTATTTGTAATGCAAAAATTGATGTCAAGCACATTCAATCGTGTATAGTTTTTCTAATATTTCTCATGTTTGTATATCTTTTTTTTTTTTTTAGGTTTTGGTAGGTTGTATATTTCTTTTCTCCTGTTTTGAAAATGTATTTTGCTGTGTTCTCAAATGGCTCCGCCTCCCAACACAGAACTATAATGCCATGGTATGGTCCCTGTCCGGTAAGTGAATACTGTGTCATGCAGCCATTTAGTGTCTGTCTCCTAACGTTGACTGGGTCTCAGAGGGCTGGCAGTGAAGCTGGGTCAGGCCAGGCACATTCTATCTGAATTATATCGGGTTTGTTGATTTAATGTGTTTGGGGAAATGTAAAAAAGAAAAAAAAAGAATAAATTGTGTTGTTACAAGCCTGCATACTATTGCTGATATTCTTATTCCCTCCCATACACACTGCATTTGTTTAGAACAGCATTGGTATTAATAATATAGCCTATATGTATGACTACTAAAGTATAGTGACTAGTCACTATACGCTGACGCTTCTACAGCAAGCTTGGCAACAGCATTACACAAAGCTTACTGTATTGTTTAGCATCTTAGCTCATTAGTGGTGTGTGTACTGTGTACGCGATGCCATACCTTTACCTGGCTGGTCCCTCAAACTAAAACACTCCCATGTTCTCAAGTGCCACAGATGTTTGATATTCCATCCAAATTAGTGGGATCACACAACTGCTTTGCTCTGGCACAGTTGGTTCACAACATTGTCACAAGAACATGACAAATTTTGAAGCTGCCATTATCAAATAATTACTATAGGCCTATGATAATTACAACATGAAGCATTCCATTTTTCAAAGTGATCATTCAATTCATCAATTCTGTTTTATTTTCTTCTTTCAAAACAATTTCATAAATTTGGCCACTAGATGGAGTCCTTGTGTCACCCTGCTAGATAATATGAGTTTCAGGCATATTTGTGTGCGCTTGCCATTCAATAAACCTATATGAACTGTAAGCAGACACATGGGCGGGGTAAAAGTGTATTAGTTATTTTAGCATTGGGATAGGTAAACCATAAAACAGCAAATTAAAGTAATACATTTACAAGGTATGAACATGTAGGCTACTGTAGTCAGTGGTGGAAAAAGTAGCCTAGGCCTACTACTCACATGTTTAAAGTAAAAGTAATAAAGTATCAATACTGCAATGTAGATGTACTAAAATATAAGTAAAAAATGAGTAAAAGTACAAAAGTATCGGCATCAAAATGTACTTAAACTACTAAATGTAGCATATTGCAGAATGTCCTTTTCAGATGTTGAAATGTGTAAAACATATTTTTAAAATAGATCTACAAGCTCACAATGTTTGTAGATCTGCTATTTTCAAATGGCTAAAATGTATATTAGGGTTGACATGTTTGATGTATGTTTTCAAATCTAAATCTCCAAAGTAACTAGTAAACGTTCAAATAATTGTAGTGGAGTAAAAGTACAATATTTGGATCTGAGATGTAGTGGAGTAGAAGTAAAAGTACTGGAAATTGGAAATACTAAAGTAAAGCACAAATACCTCAGTACTTAAGTAGCCTATACAGTACTTAAGTAAATGTGTTTTTGATTGATTGAAGTATTTATTAACAGTTTGCAGAAACACATTTCAAGCACAACTCAATACAAAAACTGATAACTGTGAGTGGACGACACCATAAAAGCATTTCACTTGTTTACTATAGGGCCCACCGCTTTCAATTCATCAAAACATTTTAGAGACATACAAATATACACTTCTATAATAGCCAAAAACAGGAAATCATAGAGGCAAAAAGGGAAAGAACTTAGGGTGAGAACCATGCTCTGCGGCCAAGTAGCTGCAGAGTATGGTTGTAGGCTTCAATCATGTTTGTCCCTGTGTACTTCATATCCTGTGGTCAAATAGCCACATGACATGAGGTGTCAAATACATATCTCCCTAGTTTCTCCCCACTTCCTTTGTGATTTTACCAGGGGGGCAGTCAGACAGATATTTTGTGAAGCCACTAAGGAAATCGGGACATCCTGAAAGTTCATATAATGGCCTGTTGTGGCGCTGTCATTGGGCCTATCATAATATAGGCCAAATCTAAGCCCGGTTTAGATTTCTTAGATTTCTCACAATCAATGGCCAGAACCATATAGTTTTATTTTTTAATGAAATCTATGTCTGACAATATTCTCTGCTTAGTGTAATTTGAGTAATGTTCAAAAAGGGCAGGCGCAATAAGCCTCGGCTTCTGCCTTCACCTTTTCAGTACCACTAGTAATTAGTTACTGGGAAGTCGCATATCAATAACTTCTACAGAAAAGGGAATTAAAACTTCAAGGGAAAGTGCAGGCCTACTTGATTGACTGGTTAAGTCACCATATAGCAAACGTGCCCATATAATCTGCTGTATGAGTTTATAGAAGGTTAAGAGAACAGAATAAGGGCAACCATGGGACTGTAACAGTCAATATTTCATTTCAAGCTTTTTCACCCCCACACCACGCCCATATCCCCCCACCCAACACAACAGTGGTCCCCAGGTTGATTCATAGTCAGGGTGGTGGTCCCTGGTTCAGAATCAGTTGAAAACCCCTGCTCTAACCCTCCAACACTTGATTCCATTGTAAATACAGCAACTCATGACACTCATGACTACAGGATTAAAGAAGATGAAATTATAAATGCATTTTGACCTTTTCCAAAGCATAAGTGTAAGAATAGATTGTTGTTTGGCACTATTTGCTCTTGCAATCAGCTAAACTTTCCAAATGTATCATAATTTTATATTTTGTCAACACAAAGTGAGTAATTCTAAAGCCCTATTTCTTTCTTGGTTGATTGGTAAGGAGATTGTGGAGATCATTCCACAACACAATACGTGGTAAACATGGAGTTAAAACTTTAACCAAATGTTATGTACCTGGCCTAGGGGGTGCCAAGATACACAACAAAATACACAAATAAATAGAATTGATTGATTAACCAAAAATAAGTAATCAAACGATAAATCATGAATAAACAGTGGGGTGTGGAGATCAGTATTCAGTGGTGTAGTGCGTGTATGCATGAGAAACAGAAAACAGAAATGTTGAAAAGGTGCAGGAGGCAAATGAAAAGAACAGAACTGGGGAAGGACTGGGGAAGCAGGCATTTATAGGGCGTCGACACCCGGGCCCAGGTGCGAGCTGATCATCATTATAGTAGCTCTGCTCCCCAATCCTATTGGACAGAGAACATACAAAATGATTAGGAGAGCAAGACATATTATACACCTAACCAGACAACCTAAAAGAGTAACATAACACACAATATAGGGAACCGTCACACAAATCAGATACAGTAATACGTATACTATACACTGGCCACCGGAGAACAGCATTTTATTTAAATTTGTGGACAATGGACATAGATATTTTGGATATCGTAATATGCTAATATCATCATATGGCATAAGTGTTTTCAAACACAGGCAATTCATGCATTCATGAATCATTCAGTTGTAAAAAATAGACGTGCTGAGAATGAATCCAGTCAAACCAGATTCAGAACCTCAGGGGGAAACAATTCATAACACTGCAGCTGCATGCATCGTTTAGTCTTCTGACTAGTTTATGCAACACACCACTATTGTTTATGAGGTATTTAGACACCTCAAGGCTGTAAATTGTTTGCGATTCTGTGGAGGAGCATACCAGACGTCTTTGTAGACAAATTTACGTCATGGAAGTGTCTGAGTGATGATACACAACAATACACAAAACCATAAACTCTGTCAACATTCAGTTTCTTCCGGCTTTACAGTGTTGTGTTCTGTACCAGACAGTCCTTTGTTCATACAAACTTAATGCTTCAAGCTCCAGTGTTAAATGTATTAAGGGAACAATAAAGTACAGTCATTTCAGTATATTTCAACAATAGATTGTTTGGATGAAGGTATTTACTAAAATGCAAATGACCATTAAAGGAATAAACTTATTCTATAAGTTATTTATTTCGTACCATAGTATTTATGTTTTCATCTGTTTTATATTGATATTGACATAACTCTAATGTGAATTAATGCAATTTATGTTTTTTTTTTCTTTGTGTTTTGTAATATCGGTACAGTATGTGTTTGTGTGGACCCCAATAAGACCAGCTGATTGCCATGGTATAATGGAGATCCTTTTCAAATAGGTCTAAACACAAATGTACAATACTTGGAAAGCTTAAATTATCCATTGTGCTTCACAAGTTTCAGTCAGTTTTTACCAAATATATTGAGTTCATTCATGGCATTTCTAGCCCAAAAAACACACACTCCCTGGTTCTCCCCAGTCAATGAGGATTATGTCCTTAAGCATTAAATGACAATAGGCCTCACAAGTGAGACATTCCACTCTACACAGATCCTGTTTCACCATATCTTGCAATAGGTTTGCATTTACATTCCTCCAAAGTGTGCATTACGGGTGGTCTGACCTAGTCACTGCTGGGACCAAAGACAATATGCTGTTTTAATCCCAAAATTTCCCTTGCAATTTGAGTGCATGCACTTTACTTCCCTAGACCATGCACGCACGCACTTTGATGATGGAGACGGCCACAAAATTACTAGACTCACTCCAGGGGGTTACATTCACCTGTAGTATACTGAAAAGTGAAAATCCCATTACTCAAATAGCTAAATTAATAAAGGGATAGTGGGTTAGTATTATTCAATGTAACAGTTTTATTTAATTTCAAATGCATTTAGTAATACTTAAATTACTATTATTTCAGCACTAAGTAAAAGTGGTGGCAGCATGTGGCCCCGGGTGTCACGGTGCAACTCAAGAAAAGTAATATAGGACCCAAAATGCTGAACAGACAGGCAGGAGCAGAGAACGTCAAATTAAAGTATTCATTATACTGAAAACACTAGGTGACCATAACAGGAACAGAACACCATAACAACATCTATAGTCAAGCAGAAGCAGCAGGGAACATAAGGAACTGAGGGTTTAAGTAGACACAGGGATCACAATACACAGGTGAACAGAACAAACAATCAACACTGGGATTGCAGCTGGGAGACTAATAGGACACAGGTGCCCTCCTTTTCCCCTCTACACCAAATCTGTTGAGAGTGGTTTTTCAGAAAATGTAAAAGAATAGCACAAAGCTCATTCGTGCAGCACTGTGAGCTTGTACATCTGCTATTTTGAATTGTGATGCTGTATTAACACATTTAGCTAAGGACTCCCTGGTACCAAGGGGATCCCCAGACACCACTTTGAGAACCTATACTTTAACCTAGAAATGTAACTGATCTAGTCATGTGATATAGACATTTAAAGAAACATCATAATTTTATTTTATTTTATTTAATAAAAGTTATAATACGCAAGCACACTGCACGGTGCAGGATACATGCAAAAGCATGAGTATGAATGAAATCTCTTTTATGAGCCTTGTATTATCTGTGAACATTCATATTTTCATAGAATGCTTACCGGTATACACTGTATCCTGAAGTGGGACAAAAGCCAGAAACATGCATCATGTTATGTTTATATCATTCATTTTTATTATGTAACCAGACTGGCCAGTTCAGAGATGAGTAGGCTACTTTCAGCTTGGGCGAAACTTGATGTAGCCAGCGCTATATGCCCAAGGCGGTTTAACCTCCCGCGCAGTTATATTTAGAATTAGATTCAATGTTTTTACTTCTTATTTAATTGTAAATAATGTAAACTCATACTGTACATATACTGTAGCCTTACCAAATATAGTAAAAACTGATTTGTTGGGTATACTATTGACACTTGAATTAACACACGATTTACTTGGAATAGCAATGGGAATAATGGGATATTGAATTGCAAGTGGGAACTGCTCCAGGCAGTTCTTTGTAGTGTATACTGTAATGTCAGCTGATGTCATGTGTGTAATGTATACACATCCACCAGACCTCCATGTTTTTGAAGAGGACATACAGATCATTTAACATCCCCCCCAGCAAGTGTGTCAGAGTTTCTGTGTACATTTTGACATCAGGTAAAATCAAGGAGATCAAGGCAGGAAAAAAGGTTTAAGCAAAGCTTTTACCACAAACTGTACAAGTAAAGGGTTTCCCTGTGTAGCCTCTTGTGTTTCTCACATCAGATATTGACAAGCCTTTGCTACAAAACTTTACAACTAAAGTTTGTAGTCCAAAAAGAAACATTTACATAGTACCTAAGATATATAAAGGTGCATGTGCATTATAGCAGCCGATGTGTACTGTGCATTATATATATTTAAGGACATTAGTCATGATGCTACAGTAGGACAGGACATGCTGGACCCCCTCGAAAACGAGAAGATGCATCTCAGGGATATCCTTTCTCAATAAAGGTACATATATATATATGGATTGAGGAGCAAAGAGTCAATGCGTGTCAGCCACATAATCCACATAGAAGACAGACACTGGGCCTAGGCGGCTGGCGTAGCCTTCTGGGCACCTTGGCTGGTAATCCAGTCTGGCAGTGTGCCAATCCCCACAGCCTTTTACTGCGTGTCATCCCCTCACTTTCAGCACCACGTCCCACTTAAAAGAAGCAGGGGTGTGTTGAGAGTGAGACTGCTTACTATTTCCCAACTTTGTTGACTCATGGTTAACAAAGTGATTGATGTTCTCGACTCTGATGATGGGAGTTAAGACTCCTTTGTGTGTCTTTGTTAGGTAAACTGCTAATAATAGCGGTGGGTATATAGACTAGCTTCACAGTCCCGTCTCGACGAGCAGCCCGGAAGAGAATTTCCCATTCATTTTTCTCATAGACGTTTCAGAAAGTATTTATTTAGAGACCTTTAAGCCTCGGACAAATAGTCTAGCCAGCCCATAGAGCCTCATTGTGAACCCGGACATGTTGAGTACACCAAGGTTTTATGTTAGAAATGTTGAGTATGGGTCCCCAGCATGTAGAAACTGCCGGATGCTAACTTGCATATGTTGAGCAATTTTCATAATTGGCATAATATAATAATAATGCTAAATTATTTACATTTGCAATTAAGATTTGTATTGTTATGTCTCTATGTACACATGTATACACACAAGTATGTTTTTATTGTTTAGGTTCCTCACACATTCTTGCAGAAATGATAAAAATAAGTAAAGTGAAGTGCATGTTGGTCCTAGAAAGCTCCCCAAGATGCATCATGTACCTATTAATAATATCATTATTTTTCAATATTTTTATAAAATAAATCTGATGACAAAAAAAGAGTTCATATGCTGGTGCATCTCCGGAGACGGTTTCTTTGATTGGTGGCTGATGTCCTGTATCCACTACAGCAGTCTGTGTGATTAGTCACTTCTGTGGTTCTGTGGGGCAGAATTTGCGACGGAGCACTGACGATATAGGGCTGACTGGTGTGTTTTTCCCCCGACAGAGAAATATCAGAGACAGAGGCTGCCTTACTGTCTTTACAAGAAAACTCAAACAAGTTCTTCCTGAAAGCACTGCTGGTGTTTTGACTCTTCTTGAAAAGGATCACGTAGCACTTTGGGAGGAAATGACAGGCCAGGATGCCATAGTTGGAGATGAGAATGACGACCATCTCCACGGCGGGGAGGTATATTCCTGACGTGGTGACATGGACGGGAACAAAGATCATCCAGGAGATGAGGTACAGCAGCATGCCAAAGGTAATGAACTTGGCCTCGTTGTACTTCTCGGGCAGCTTGCGACCTTTGAAGGCACAGATGAAGCACACGAGCGCCAGGACAGCTATGTAGCCCAGCATCGCCCCGAACGCCACATACGAGCCCTCGTGACACTCTGCTAGTTGCGTTTTTGGATAAATGACGACGTTGTAAAATGGGCTTTTGAGAAACAACCAGCACGCGCAGATGGCCACCTGCGCGGCCATGCAGCCGGCAACGATGACGTAAGGCTGGTAGAGCCTCCGCAGGAGATGCTGCAGCCCGGGGTTGAACTGGAAGGCCAGCAGGATCTTCAGGGACTTGACCAGGATGCAGGAGACGCACAGCGTGAAGCTGAGACCGAAGAGAACCTGCCGGGCCATGCATCGCAGGGCGTTGGGCTGACCCACGAAGAGCAAGGCACTGACGAAGCTGCCCACCAGGGAGAACAGGATGGCCTGGCAGAGGGCTCCCCCGGCAGCCTTCACCACGGGAGTGTGCCGCCGGTGCAGGAAGAGAGCCCCCATCACCATGACCAAGAGGATGCCCAGGGCGGAGAACGTCAGCAGGACCACGGCAAAGCCATCGCTCCAGCAGAAGTATTCCAAAGTCTTGGCGTTGCAACCGCTGCTCCCCAGGGTGGACCACTCTGTCTTCGGGTCACAGCTCAGACACTGGTCACTGTCTGGTTGGAGAAGGCAGGGAACAATGAGAAACAATTAGATGTGTAGGGTGTGTGTGTGTGTGTGTGTGTGTGTGTGTGTGTGTGTGTGTGTGTGTGTGTGTGTGTGTGTGTGTGTGTGTGTGTGTGTGTGTGTTTGTGTGTGCGTGTGCGTGTGCGCGCGCGCGTGTGTGTGTACTGTTCTGTCTCAACTATTATGGGAAGTCTGACTATCTGGAGAAGGCGATGTTTCATTTATCCTTAGGTGGCATAAAGGAATCATTGTGCTATCTTTATTTATTTATTTATTCCCCCCCTCATGTGCAGGCATGTGCAGCAGTCGTATTTGGTTGGACCATATAATCATGTAACCTTCTTCTGATCAGTGTTTGAATCTATTGTATTGCGCCTCTTGTGCAGATCCAAATAAAATAATATGTGTTTGTGTAGTCAGTCATGACTTGCCTGTGCGATTAGAATAGTGGTTCTCGGTGCAGTTGATGCACTCGTAGCAACATGTGTACGGCCCCTCTGCTGTTTTCTTGAACTCTCCAGGTAGACAGCTATCCGAGCATTTAGACACCACACGCTGAGGATGACACGCACACACATTCGCACTTTATTCAACGCACCATGCAAATGTTTCCTATAACAAAAAACACATGGAAGGAGCGCATCTGTTTGGCTGGAGTACAATAAGGTGCTCTTTGGTACACCTGGGTGACAGAATTAATGCAAAAAGAATGAGACCAAGGCACTCTTGTAAAAAAGTACTTTTCTACAAGAGTGCCTTAAACGTTTTCATCTTTTTTTTTACATTAATTAATTAACATCTATTCTCAAATAGTTGGTTGTGTCTGACAAGCCTGAATAATGTCCAATTTTGGGACCAGTTTAATTCATATCATTATCCCATAGTATGTCAGCGCTGTCTGAGTTCTTATTTGTGTTCCAAAATATTTCAAATTGTTTGTTAATTCTGTCAATAGAATTCTGTCTGAATCGTCTAATAAATAACTGCCAATCTCGGGTGAGAGGATCGAGTTAACTGATGTTGGTATTGTTCTGATAAAGTTCTAGCTAAATCTTCACAGGGAGTATCATATGTACTTTGCTTTGGATGATGGAACCGGGAGTCCTCGGGAGATTCTGGATTAGCTTCAAGGTTCAAGTTTCTTTATTATTTGTCTCCCGAGGAAGACATTTTAAGCATGCAAGGGTAGCCCTTATGTCCATGTTGCCGCAGTGCAGCGCCGAATACATCTTTCTTGCATCAAAGAAAAATAAAACCACGCCTTGTTCAGAAGCCAGAAAGAAAAGGAATATGGGCCATTGGTTATTTTTAACTGTGTCTCCTGTTCCACATTCCCACCTGACATTTCAAGCATTATTTTGAGTAAACAAAACCTTTTGTTTTCTTCTAAGGAGTGTGTACTACTTGTGTGATTCATTGTGAGTGTGGTTTCCCCTATCATCCCCTACCGTCTGTACGAATTACACACCATAACCTGTTATAAGCATGCTTATGCTGTTACTAATGTCTGACGAGTGAGCTTGTAGATCGTCTATTTCCAGATTGTATAGCGATGGAGCATGAATTACGTACGCATTAGCTTATCGGGTTCTATAACATTGTATTTCTTCTTTTTTTTAAGATATGTTTTGGGGCTTTTAGCCTTTATTGATACAGTAGCTTGACAGGAAACGGGGAGAGAGATGGAGGGAAGACACGCAGCAAAGGTCATCGCTCATCGGCATTTTACGGATTACCAGCCTAGGTGCCCAGACCGCTAGGCCGGCCCGGGCCAACACTGTATTTTCAATATAGGGTCTGGGTCAAATGGACCCTTACGGATTAAGTTAACACGAGGAAATTGTATCAAATGGCAGGCCATATATGGCCTAATATGCATGTCAAACGTGGGATCCTATGGTTGAGAATCACAGTGCTTTGAGTACAGAAGAGTATTTATGTCTGTGTCAAGGTTTGATGGCCTACCCTCAAGTCCATCAGTTGTCGTCTGTTGCTCTGGCTGGTGTAGGAGAAGCTGCTGGTGACTGGGTGGTACTCAGCCACAACGTTGTGCACACACACGTTCCCGCTCCCCGACCTCCACATGATGACATCGTAGCCTAGGCTAATGTCTCCGTTGACATCAAACTTGTATTTTCTTTCCTCTTGCTCAAACTGGAGGGACCTTAGAGCTTTCAGGACCTACAACAAGCATGTAGATGACTCAATTGTTTGTGCACAAAAACACACGCACGTGTGCACACACACACACACACACACATACACATACACACACACACACACACATGCACAGTGCACACGCACACACGTACGCACACACACACACACACACACACACACACACACACACACACACACACACACACACACACACGCATGCGCACAGTCGCGCACACACACTTACACAAAATGTTTTAAGCAAACATATTGTAGTACCTCTTGGGGTTTCAGTGAGCCTGGGATTTTACAGTCCTTGGAGCTGGAGGCACAGACATGAGCCACAGCTTGAGCGATGGCATTCACAGCCATCTCGACGCTGAAGACAGTGCCTGCGATGGTATTGCCTCTTAGCATCTCAAAGGCCTTGGACTTCATCCCAGGTGCTCCTCCACTGACATTCGTCTGTGCATAAAACTCCTGCAGAAAAGAGTTGTTTCCCACGTGGTCCTCGTCGTCAGACTCCAGCCTTGTCAGATAGCGATTGAGTGACGACAGGTTTCCACTCTTGAAGGTAAAACCCACAATGTGTCCTATGTCCTCCAGTGTCACGTTGTCAAATACAGAGCTCGAAGATGACCAGCTGTCACTTGCCACCCATATCCTCTTTATAGACTGTGACTTTAGGCCTGTTCTTGGCAACGCAATCAACGCTGTGTACAGGCTCGCCATGTGAGTAGGGTGGACAAATGCCACTATGACCTGCACCTTTGGGTGCTTGTGGATGGTCGTGGCAGCTCTATATATTGCAGACTGGGACTCCGGAGTGTTCAAAGAGCCAGGGAGGATCTCTTTAAAGGCCACGCAGATCCCCTTCTCTGAAGCCTGGGTGACAAAGCTGTCCAAGGCCGATCGGCCGTAGTCTCCATCTGTGGTGACCATTCCCACCCAGTTCCAGCCGCTGTCACTCAGCAGCTTGACCATGGCAGCCGTCTGATGGTCGTCATTAGGGACAGTCCTCATGAAGGCGGGAAAGCGGTTCTTGTCACTCAGAATAACAGCCGTGGAGGAATAGCTGATCTGCAGAAAGGCAGAAGATTTGACTATTTTATATATCTTAGCTGAAGTTGTGTTTTCATTAAGTAATTGTTTATTGTATTTTTGTCATATACAACAAAAGTTGTTTGTGTCAACCTTTTGTGATGTACAACAATCACATTTTTTGTGTCAGTCTTTGTCAGTCTTTTATGAACAAAAATGCACCTGTATTAGTCTAATAATAGACTGGCAAGGAAGAAAGAGAAAAGCACGAAAAACGGAGTAATCTGTGTAATCTGTATCACTCCTGGGGCATGTAACAGTTTTGCAGCATATCAGTGTTGAGTGGGGCTGGGGCCAAGGTGTGGTTTGTTAATGAGGACAGGCAAGGTGGGAGTCTGGTGCAGCAAGCCTTGTATTAGCTGGGGAGCCACAGGCCCCAAAACTCAAGGAATAGAGAATGACCTGTGATTAACCTGTGTAGTCTTTTCTATTCACTTGGTCAATAAGGCCCACAGAATGACAGGTCTTGTATTAATGATGAATAGAAAAAACACAAATAAGAATTATGTTTTGGTTGACTGGCTATATGGAATGTGTCTCGATCAGCTGTGTGAACGGAGCCTTGAAAAGGCACATCTAAGACACAGACTCATTATGGCACCTGTTAGCTTTCCCCATACAGACAACAACAAACCTCCAGTGGTGGATATAACTAGTAAAACTAAAACTACTGTATCTTAAAATTGTATATTATTAATATTAATTGTATAGTTACGAGTTACTTTCCACCTACTTGGGGGATCATGTGGAGGGTTAGTTGCCTGGCAATGGAGATGGACATTTCAGAAGAGGATGCCCCGACAACAGCTGCAACGCCGCTGAAGGACGTGTTTTGTCCTCCCTGATGCGAGAAGTCATCCACGGTCCTCAGTGCTGTGCTGACATCACGGCAGGAGTCGTGTATTCGATATCCCAGAGTGATACCAATGTCAGTTAGCTTGGGGGATCTGTTGATCGTCTCTATTGCGTTGATCATTGCCAGAGCCACAGTGAGCCGTCCCTTGTTGAACCTGCTTGAGTTGGGCCAAAGTACTGCTGTCAGTATCATATGTCAACAATGCACACAATGACACAAGATTGGAAACGTGCAGAAAATGACCACGGGCATAAAAGAAATTGGAGAGAGAGTGAGGGAGGGAGGGAGGGAGGGGGGGGGGTGGTAGGAAGGGAAGGGGTGAGGGGGGTGGGTTATCAATCATACTGGCTACAGTGAACGCACCTGACACATCTCCGAACAGCAGGTTCATACATATTACTGCCGACTTTCTCCACAGCTTCATGGATGGGAAAGAGTCCACCAATGATGACATCACCAGGAGCTGTAGCTCCTGCAGTGGCTTGTCCAGTTTCCATCTGGAAAAGCATAATGAGAAGAACAAGTGCAGAAGAACCCATACTGATCATGTCTGCTCTACTGTCTATCCTGTTAGGTTCTCTCTCTCTCTCTCTCTCTCTCTCTCTCTCTCTCTCTCTCTCTCTCTCTCTCCCAGACACACACAATTATGACAGTCTTCTCCCTGAGAATCTCTCCTTACACAGCCGTTGTGATACAGCCTCCTTTAAGCATCTTCAGTTAAAACAAGACTTCCCTGTTGCTTCCTTCTACTCAGTCACATCTAGTATTCCTCCCCTCGAGCCCGGCCCACTTTTGTTAAGTGGCAGCTGGATGATATGACTCATATTTCACTGGCAGTTGTATGTTTTCATGTGTTTTCATGTCTGCCTTTTGTTTTACACAAACATTTGGAATTGCAATTGACATGCAGGTTATCAAGTTGACTGAAAATATGCATGCGATGCTTGCTGACTCAGAATGCTCATCAGGCCTCTCTTGTGATATTGCTATTGCTACTGTATTTGATACTGGTTGATACTGACATGACATCATTAGCTACCTGGATTGTATTTTAGAGGATTATCCTTCTAGTGAAAAAATGGCACAACGGTAATCAGGAAAGTCAACCAAAGAACAAGATTTTGGGCAGGATTTCCTCGTTGGTTTTTAATTGATTTAATACTTTATTTATTAGATATAAATGTAACAGAACAAGGTACAGTCATGACATTTGAGCTAAAAGGATAACACAAAAAGTCCTGGGGACTTGTTTCCATTGTGGTCCTATGTTCAATTCATTAACATAGCACAAAATACAATATCATCAACAAATTTACAACAAAGTATACAAAGTATGTATTGTGTTTAGCTCCTACTTTGGCCCCCTGAGAGATCTTTAGGCCTGATTTGAAGAAAGCTAGCAGAACGTGCCGTAGAAAGAAAATATATGTAGGCTACCCATGTTTGTTCTATAGGAGGGTGCATTCAGTGGTACCGGATCGGTGTCGTCTCTACATTCACTTTGGTCAGTAGGAATACACTGAAGACACTATAGCACTCCATCATTTTGACTGCACGTCATGGTACTACCACAAAGGCATTAAAAACAAAGCTTCAGACCTCTCAAAACAAACTGCTCGGATTACTACTTGGCCTCATACACCTAGGACTCACCTCACCTCACCTAAACACCTTCTCATTATGCTATAGGGTGGAATGGCTCAGGCTATAGAGGTCAGGACAGAGTACCAGGGGTGGGAAACTTTGAAGATGGAGAGGGCCACTATATTCCACACTCACTCCAGAGGGCCACTATAGTTCCACACTCACTCCAGAGGGCCACTATAGTTCCACACTCACTCCAGAGGGCCACAGTTCCACACTCACTCCAGACGGCCACTATAGTTCCACACTCACTCCAGAGGGCCACAGCTCCAGAGCCTTGCATATTACTGTCGTAGCAAAAATAGCCAATCTAAGCTCCAAACTCTTGAACTTGTAGATTTTTTAGCTATATTTGAATTGGAATCCTGAAAAGTATTTTTTTTATTTAATTTCAAATGCCTTTAAATGCCTTTATAATTATAGTTTATGAACTAAATATATTGGACATAAAAAAGACAATAACATTTTAATACTAAGCTACAAATTTAGACTGCAGTAATATAAAGCCAGTTATGTTTGCATGGTCGGAATTGTAACAGCTGAAATAAATTATATACGGTATCAGTATTCCAATATTAACCGGAGGGCCACATTAAGTGAAGGTAGGGCCCCCAGTTGCCCATGTTTGGAGTACAGCTACTTGCAATGGGCCTGGTCTTCAATATACTCAAGGGATCAGGGATGCCCATGTATAATGTGAGAGACATGCACAGGTGCAACACCAGAGGGAGCTCCACCAAACTGTTATGCCACCTAAATCTGAAATGCCCAAATAACAGACATCAAAAACTGTGACTCCTTCAACACCGCACCTGTCTGCAATATGTAACTGGTCCTAGAAAGGTCTTCTAAGCTTAACACCTAATTGTTTTCAGTACATATAAGTTACAGTACATATAAGCTAGTTGCTATAGTGTAGAACTGTACTGTAGCAGCTACAGTACAGTACACTAATATACAAGACATCAGCTACAGTGTAGCTGATGTCTTGTATATTAGTGTTGTGGTCTCTAAATGGACCCTCGGCCGGTCTAGCTCTGAACAGGCTGGTAGTGTGTGTAGGCTGGGTGGTGAGTGAGGATCCAGTTGAAGTACCTCTGTTGGTACTGTTATGACCTGGCTCTTGGGCCATAACAAAGGAGGAAGACACACGGCTGTTGTGCACAAAAAAATATTTATTTACCATATAAACAAACAATACTACAGTACTAAGGTGGTGTGTGTTAATCAGTAGATCAGTATTGTAAGTGAGTGGATGTGTGGTGGGTGTAGTGTGTGTTGTTGAATGGTGCAAACAGATGCTGCTGCTCTCATGGAAGGTGAGAGTGTGGCCACACCCAGCCTCTTATAGTGCACCCTGGGAACACTGGCCAAGTGGCCAGGTGCTCCCAATGCACCCGATTGGCAACTCGGCAGGACCTGTGGGAAGCACAAGACTAGGCCTACCTAACAAACCACACAGGCCCTAGTAGACCAACTACAGGGGCTGTGACAGTACGGAGACATAGGAGAACCAATGATGAGACACAGAGGCAGATTCACAAAGTTTATTGGACAGGGAATATTTATAGTGCTGGATCATAGAAACGAGACAGTAAGATATGAAGATGCGTGGCATAGGACGGTGGCATGATGATGTGCAATGTTGACCTCGCAATGTACAGGGCTAGCCTTGCAGAGAAACATCTCGCTATCAAGCACAATGTATGCAAGCTGGACTGTAACTTATGAAGTACGGTACACTGTATCTCAAGTTCAGTACACAGACTTACTTAGGTACCGGTATGTATGCCTTTAATGGAAACAAGCATACAACACATACATTCAGATAACAGGCAGTTGGAGTACATCAACTCCCGGAACCATATGGATACATGCACGGCATTGCACGCACACGCATGACACATACATACATTACAGTGAAGCACATACACGTAATTTGGGAAGGATAATCAGTTAACGGACCCTCTAATGTAATTAGACTAATTATTTCCTGGCCCAGCCACAGACAGACAGACACACACACACACACACACACACACACACACACACACACACACACACACACACACACACACACACACACACACACACACACACACAGGTTATATAGTAATATACTTTACTCACTTTACTTTATATAGGGGCACCCGCTGGCCAAGTGGTCCAGGCGCATGCCACAATGCCACATATAGACCGAAGTCACCGAATCAGAAACGGGTCTCATACAGACAGTGCTCCTTTAAACGGGAGTCCCCCATTTGGACACCATTACAGCTTCAGGCAGCAGTAATTGTCAGACAATTGTCCTACCAAAACCAGGGTCTAATGCTGCGTTCACACGGGCAGATGCAAAGATACAAAGCATATTCACAGCATATTTGTCGCTTTAAATCTGTATGGCCTCCTGCACCTGAACTTCCTGAAGAGTACCAAAGTCCTGACGTCACTCCTACTAAACTATGCCTAAACCTATAAACTCATTCCGAACATTAACCTCAGTAAAACTATGCCTAACCCTAAACTTATTCCTAACCTTATAACCTCAGTAAAACTATGCCTAACCCTAAACGTATTCCTAACCTTATAACCTCAGTAAAACTATGCCTAACCCTAAACGTATTCCTAACCTTATAAACTCAGTAAAACTATGCCTAACGATAATGTGTTTTGGGGTGTTTGGGGGCAAGCCTTCCGGTTACCCTTTGGACTCTCACCTCATGTTCATGATATTATTTTACTGACAATTGACTGTCATACACACAGTGATCATATTTAATTGTGGTTTTGGAACATTGGAGGTCAGTCAAAGTAGTATTTTTCCATGAAGATGCTTCGTTGTCCTTTGAAGAGAGGAGAGAAGTTATAGATGAGAGCCTCGTCTTCCTCCAGAGGACTGGAGAACTTGTGATCACTCTTCATGGCTGGGGGGGGGGGGGGGGAGAGAGAGAGAGAGAGAGAGAGAGAGAGAGTGGTGGAAGTTTAAGTAGAATTAATGGGCGAGAGATCTCCTCTTCGGTTAAAGAGAGAGAGCCGGCACTCCAAAGTCCATTAATGGTACATTTATTGCATATTGTGCAGCACGGACAATCACAACACAGACGCGTTTCGGCGTAAAGCCTTCCTCAGCGTGTATAATCGATTTACGCCTGAAACGTGTTGTGATTGTCCGTGCTGCACAATATGCAATAAATGTACCATTAATGGACTTTGAAGTGCTGGCTGTCTCTCCCTTTAACAGTGATTCCGTGAGCCGTGCACCCGGTTATATAAAAATATTTGTTTTGTATTGAGAGTGCTCGTTTTTTCTCCTTCTATGATCTCCTCTTCGGTCCCTGGCACAAAACCTTCTCAGATGTACTGAAATCTAAAGCAGTGAAAAGTATTGACATTTCACATTTCACTCGAGCTGCACCACTTGCAGTAGGACTTTGTACCTCGACCACAAGTGATCCTAAATGCTTGTGAGCACATGCTGAACTTCAAGGTGCAGCACTGTATGTGAATATCATCATCTGTCTGTCATCTGGTCTGCAATAAAAAAAAACACACATACTCCTAGCCATGCCCGTCTCACCTTCTGACACAAAGAACATGGCAGAGTAGAAGGAGATAGTCATGGCAGTGACAGAGTGAATCATGCCAGGCTTGTCAATCCACTCAAAGGGTGCTTTCTCCGGATGCCACTGCACTCCGTAGAACGGATACCTGTAGGCTAAAAGAGGAGACAAAATAAAAGTAAAATATAATGACCATACAAGTAACAGTAGGCTGCATGGGAGACAGGATAACATACCTAAGATTAATAACTTTAATAATAAACTATGGCTCTCCCCAGGCAGCAGGTTGGCAGAGGGAGAGTAGCGCCCAGGATTACAGTTTTAGGCAAATGGCGGTTGTGGGCCACTCAATCTCAAGGTTCAACTTCATTGTCAGCAATACCAATTACGAATAAAAGCATGTGAAATTCATTATGCGTTAAAACCCCACACAAGAGCTACAGTCTAGTGTCAAGTAATCTATGTAAAAAAAAAACTACCGAAAGTGAGTAACGTTTGCCTGTCATACACTACTGTGCCTAATGTGATCACTAAGACTGCAAACAGCTGCTCCACGGCGCCATCATGCCATCAAATAAAGCTGCTACACTCACCCCCCTTTTGACCTCCTCCCATCGGGACATGACACCAAAGGTTGTGAGCCACTCTGCTACATACCTTCCATGGTAGAGATGAAGACTGTGTTGCCATCAGTGTTGGTGGTCAAAACCTTAAAGAACGTCTTGATCTTGACGTTATCGTTGTATTCCTGTTGGATCACAGTCATTTCATTGTTTACCAGTGATGGAAATAGTTCCTAGAAGCTTTGTCTTTGGTCGAAAAAGAAACCTGGTCGAAATGACTAACCAATCAGGAAGTAGACAGGCAAATCAACCAATAACAAAGCTTCTATAGGAAAATCTTTGAATGCATGTTGCGGCCCCTAGATGTGTCACAGAGACTCATTGCTGGCTGTCTGAATATTTTTTTTTTTTTAAAGGTAATTCATTTTGACATTATTGCTTATAGCAGCTTTAAGAATAGTGAGTTTGTTTCTTCTGCAAACCCTTTCTGTTCTGCAACATTCTTTCTTAAGTGAACGCATCTGCTCGTTGATCCAGGGTGTTAGTGTATGTTTTGAAATAATTATCTAAATCTACAAAGTAACAAAAAATTGTAATGTCTTAATTGACTTGAATACACAGGACCTCATTGGAAATAAGCCCTGGGCTTTTGGGGTTAGAATGAATTAATCAATCAATCAATCAATCAATCAATCAAGTACCTGCATTGAGACACTAAATTTGTGGAAGTGGGGGGCGATGTTCTCCTCAGCCAGAGACTGCATCAGATGTCTGGGAAACCCTTTGAACAAACGGCTGGACTTGCCCTCTGGAAGACATGCGCACGCACACACACACACACACACACACACACACACACACACACACACACACACACACACACACACACACACACACACACACACACACACACACACACACACACACACACACACACACACACACACACACACACACACACAGTTTCAGAGAAGTTACCAGTAAGACGCCCTGAGGACGAGAAGTGACCTCGTCCTTGTGTGCACGCATCCGCCTGGGTGACGGCGTGAGACTGCTGGACGATGGCTGGCGCTTTGGCATCGGGGACAGATGAACATATGGAATGAATTCTGTACTGGCCATATATGGAGTGTGTCTTGAGTTACAGGGTTTGATGAGGTCAGATCAACATATGGAATGTCAAAACAGTTCATCTCCATATATGGAGATCTAAGAGTGGCAGCGGGGGCAGTATCTTGAGTGTGTACAGGGTTTGATGAGGTCAGATCAACATAATTATGGAATGTCAGAACAGGTCAGCTCCATATATGGAAATCTAAGGGTGGCAGCGGGGGCAGTGTTTTGAGTGTGTACAGGGTTTGATGAGGTCAGATCAACATAATTATGGAATGTCAGAACAGGTCAGCTCCATATATGGAAATCTAAGGGTGGCAGCGGGGGCAGTGTTTTGAGTGTACAGGGTTTGATGAGGGCCCAGGTAAGGCCGGGCCATAATTCTCGGGCCTGTTGAGAACTGTAGTTGACGCCGGCTGCCAGTCGCGCTGCACTAATAATTTTGAGGCCGGCCTGTCTGCAGTTTGAATGCACAGGTATCAGTCAAAAGGAAGACATCGAAGAGGAAGAGGAAGAAATCTATTTAGGACCGGGTGCGGTCTGATTTGACTAACCACCGAAAAGGTGAGTATCTTATCACCTAAAACTGGAGTATGCGTGGGCGGCGGGCCTTTAGGGCTTGGGAAACGCTGGCTAATTGTATGATCCTTATTACCTTCTGTGAATGTGAGAGGCAGAGCCACAGCCATGGTATCTGTCAGGACGCGGGTGTTCTGGTCCGTTAGGAGGACAAAGAGCAGCTGGTGACCCAGACAGACCCCCCAGATGGGGAAGTAATCCCCTGCATCGTTGGCCTGAGGACCACACAGGGGAAAGGGTGGCACATCGTTTCTCAATTCATTAGTTTTAGTTATTTATATGGCTTCATTCATGAACACACTTCTTAACTGCATCGAATAATATAAGTAAAAACCATCAAGTCAAGTCAATTTTATTCATTATTTATATAGCACCAAATCACAACGATTCTTTTCACATGACACTTTGCATGTGGAACGGGTGGAGACCATAATTTGAGACCCAACCATTCACCCAAGAACAAGTGCTTGTTCACAGCAGCAATAAGGGAAAATAGGATTTACACATGCACAGCAACAGCATGGAACCATCATTACCTTCAGAGCCAGTGCAAAGAAGATCCTTGCTGCTCGGGCGTGCTCTGACGTCTGAAGGTCAACTCCTCCTCCTGGCAGCATCAAACTGATGAAGAAGAGGGAGGTGAAACAACACTAAACCACTTGTGCATTTAGGAACAGAGACTCATAACAGACAGTGTGCTATAGGCCTATTGCTTTATTACACGGCTTGGTTGAATGCTTGATTCTGATGGGTCAATCGCTGAAATTCAGCATTGTGTTATTTCTGTATAATATGACCGCTCCGCTCTATACTGTACCTCTATCTAATCAAAGCCTCAGAGCACTTGCTGCTCTCCTTCACTTTTATTCTTTGTCCAACATGACAAATGACAGCCATACAAACACACAATGTCATTTACGACTAAATGTTGCTCAAGAATGTTTTTGAAAACATTTGAAGCGAGAAATAGACAATGACAGACATAACTGACAATGTATTGTATTTGATCAACGCTTCCTTGTTTTCCGAGGTGGTGCGGTAGCTTCCAGCCTTCCACAAAAAGAGAAGAAGACATTGGAGCATGCTCATACAACTAATGCTGCGACGTAAACAATAACAGACGGAGAATGCCGTTCTCCATGTTCACTTGTTGCTGATGGCGGTCGTATACAGTAGGCGTCGCTCACACATGAAAGACACCCTGTCTTCTCGTGTCTCCTGTGTCCTCTGTGTGTCGCACGGCTCGCAATTCATCTTCAATGGGAGTCACGTGGTTTGAACGAGAAGACATTGTGTGACTGAGGCCATAGGAGCACCACTGTAAAAGCCCTATGGTGCTCAGTAGCTTCTACAGCACAAACATTTTATATACACATTATTAAAAAGAAATAGGATAAATGTGCTAAAATTCATTATGCTTTTTATCATAAGAATTTAAAAGTGAGCTCACCCATTTATGGAATGAAATAACTTTGCATACTCCTCTTCTGTGCTGTTGATTCTGCTTAAACAAAGAGAGAAAGAAAAGCTTTGTACGAGAACCGGGATGACTGGATGGAGGCCTCGTCTGAGTCTGAGGACGACCTAGAGAGAGTCTTGACTGTCACAATATGTAGCATAATGTAACTATACCCTCTCTCTCACACACATTTTAACCATTTATTTATGTCCACACAAAGGATATGCATACAAGGACACAAATATTATAGGTGCATTGGAGTTACATCTGCAAAATCATGGCACGTGACGTGATACAATAGGCTTGTCACTCAGTACTCTATGGGTATAAGTAACAGCGTCTCCGCCATATATGACGGCTGCCAATTATAGCAGAGACACCACGCCTTTCTGCCTCCTTTTTGGGCATCCCAATTTGTTGGAACCCTCTAACAACCAGTCTGTGCGTATGCCCTATATAGGCTGCCAAATATAAAGACAAAACACACACACACAACCCACTTTGAAAACGCGCGTGGTAAGTAAGGACAGTCGCTCTCCTGGCTTCGGTGTGTGTCAGAATGGACAGACCTAACGGTACGTTCAGAGACGGGCAGATGAAACTCATCACAGCATAATTTGCAGCTTCATGCATCATAGCTGCTTCGTAGCTTCACATCGCTGGCTTCCAATCCATTGACAATGAATGGTAGACTGCATCGTTTCATCTGTTCGTGTGAACGCAACATAAATTATATTGTGCTGCTGGGCTGATGTTATGGTCTAACCCACTCCAGGGTTAGACCATACCCTGGAGTGGGTATGGTCTATAACTATTATCCAGTATATCTGTCACTTAATCCAGAGTGATTTAACAACACATGGTAAAACATCAAATACATAGAAAATAGGATCATACGCAAGCTAAGAACCTAACATCCATCGAACAGTAGAATATCTGTACAATGAGACTAAGAGTATATACACTATAGAGTGCTATGTCTACATAATATGCTATCTAAATTACATAAATTCAACCTTTGCATATGCCTGTAAGGTCGTCAAGGTTAGTGCAAGTGCTGAGGAAAGTGCCAGGGGTAGAGTAGGTTCCCAGTTCAATCCCGGGCTCCCCCAGAGAGTTAGTGTCGAAGTGTCCTCGAGCAATTAAGACGCTAAACCCCGAATTGCTCCCAATGTACAGGTTGGTGCCTTGCATTGGTTTCCTCCGCCATCGGTGTATGAATGTGTGTGTGCATGGGTGAATGTAATGCACAATTTATTTAAATACCTTGGACAAAGGCCCTATATAAAGTGAGTTCTGATTGCAATATTTTTGGAGCCAGAAGGGAGAGTGTTGTCCCGGCTGTTTTAGTGAAGGTTCTTCCAGCCTCCCTGTGTTGGCTGATCTGAGCATGCAGGAGGGTTGTAGGGTTTGATCAAACTTTGAAGATATGGGGGTGCCGGCCCATACCTTTGGTTTCTTTGTAGGCCAGCATCAGTGTTTTGTACTGTGCGGGCAGCAACCGGGAGCCAATGGAAGGAGCGGAGATGGGGGGGATTTTGGCTGGTTGAAGACCAAGCGTGCTACGGCATTCTGGATCAATTGGAGAGGCTTGATCTATGGGCAGTCCCCAAGTGCACATGCCGGTAGGCCAGTAAGGAGAGATTTGATATGACTGATGTCTGGATAAGGAGCTGGGCTGACTCCTGGGTGAGGAAGGGTTTCATTCTTTGAGTGTTATAGAGGCGTTTCTTTTATCCACGATTTATGTCTGCTGGGTCTGTATGTCAACTATACTGTATCTAACAATGTTCTGCCGTCTATGCACTTTGTGACTGGCTGTTCTCCTATTGTTTATGTCCTTTGTACAAGGCATCCTTGCGCTTCTGTTATGTGTAAATGTGTGTGTGTGTGTGTGTGTGTGTGTGTGTGTGTGTGTGTGTGTGTGTGTGTGCGCGCGTGCGTGCGCGTGTACCTGACGGGCACCACTCTGGCACCAGCAGACTCCAGGAACTTGACGACAGAACCAGCGATCCAGCTGGTGCCCCGCTGGGTAGGGTCATCCGGATGGTTCTCCTGAGCCAGTATACCTTTAGATAGAACACACAGAGGAGAGGAGGGATTAGAATCACGGACGGACGGACGGACGGACGGACGGACAGACACGGACATACTGCGGTAGGCCCAACCTAAGAGACAAAACCCCCGGAAGGCGGCCGGACCGGATGCTGTCTCACCCTCCATCCTGAAGTTCTGTGCTGACCAGTTGTCCCCTGTGTTCAGTAACATCTTCAACTCCTCACTGGAGCGCTGTCAGGTACCAGCCTGCTTCAAAGCTTCCACCATCATCCCTGTCCCCAAAAAACCCAGGATCACAGGCCTTAATGACTACAGACCCGTCGCCCTGACCTCTGTAGTCATGAAGGTCTTTGAACGCCTCGTCCTTGCCCACCTGAAGGACATCACAGACCCTCTCCTAGACCCTATGCAGTTTGCTTATAGAGCCAACCGGTCCGTGGACGACGCGGTCAACATGGCTCTACACTACGTCCTGGAACATCTGGACACTGCGGGGACCTATGCCAGGATTCTGTTTGTGGACTTCAGCTCGGCGTTCAACACCATCTTGCCTCCCATACTGGAGCGCGGCCTCTCTGCGCTGCAGGTGCCTGACTACACCTGCAGGTGGATCACAGACTTCCTGTCCAACAGGACTCAGCGGGTGAAGATCGGGAAGTCCATCTCCGAGCTGAGGACCATCAGCACCGGCTCCCCCCAGGGCTGCGTCCTGTCTCCCCTTCTGTTTTCCCTCTACACCAACTGCTGCTCCTCCAGCCACCAGTCGGTCAAACTCCTGAAGTTTGCAGACGACACCACCCTGGTGGGGCTCATCTCCAGGGAGGACGAGTCTGCCTACAGGAGCGAGATCGACCTGCTGCTGACCTGGTGCACCCAGAACAACCTTGAGTTAAATGCTCTGAAAACGGTGGAGCTGATTGTGGACTTCAGGAGGACTCTGGCCCCTCCCCCCCCCATCATATTGGGAGGCACTCCAGTCGTCACAGTGGAGTCATGCCGCTTCCTCGGGGTGACAGTCTCCCGGGACCTGAAGTGGGGACCCAACATCGATACCCTCACAAAAAAGGCCCAGAAGAGACTGTTCTTCCTGAGACAGCTGAGGAAATTCCACCTCCCAAGGACCTTGCTGGTTAATTTCTACACTGCCATCATCGAGTCCATCATCACCCTCGCCATCACTGTTTGGTTCCCCGCTGCAGTGGCCAAGGACAAGGCCAAGCTGCAGCGGGTCATACGATCAGCAGAGAAGGTGATTGGATGCCCTTTGCCCCCCCTTGAGGCCCTGTTTAGGAGTAGGGCTTTGAGGAGGGCCGGGAAGATCATGGCTGACCCTGCACACCCAGGCCACAGTCTTTTTGCCCCGCTTCCCTCAGGTAGGAGGTTGCGGTCCCTAAAGACTACGAAGGCCCGACACTCAAACAGTTTTTTCCCCAAGGCTATCCGGCTCCTCAACGCTGCTGGTGTCCCCCCCCTTATCCCCTGACCCCCCCCCCCCCCCCCTTTTACCCTCCACCCCCACTCAGAGTGGTACGAAATGGACTGGTCACTTGAACACTTGAACACTTGATCTCTCTGCACTTTATTTTTATTCACTATGTTGTGTTTTGCACTGCCTTGTCCTGTTTGCACTTGAATGTTGAATGTTGAAACTGCACTCTGCTGCCCACCAAAGCAAATTCCTAACATGTTTACATGTAATGGCAAATAAAGTCTTCTGATAAAGTCTTCTGATTCTTGCCTATATGTTCCCTAGAAAATCCACCTCGTAACCAAGAGAGAACGAGCCCTCTGTTCGAGTGCCAAAAATCTGGAATTCCCTTCCAAGAGTATTCGACAAGCAGATATCGTATTTGTTCAGAAAAGCCTGTTGATTTTTTTTTATCAATTTTGTCCGTTAAAGACGTCTAAGTTGTTGATTTTCTATGTTACATAATGAATACATGAAGTTATTATAATATCGTTGGTGTCAAGTGGAAAGTGCTCCATGTTTCACCTTGTTGTTTTTTCTAAATGAATTACCTACTTCATTGTATGACATTGTTAAGCAAAATAAGTCAAAATAGTAGATGTACAAGCTCACAATAACAAACTGAAATGAATAAATACTTAAACATAGCATTTTCACACACACACACACACACACACACACACACACACACACACACACACACACACACACACACACACACACGCTGACGTTAACACACGGCCCTGACGACGACAACCACAACAAAAACTATAACAACATCACTTGTGAAACGTACCAATGATGGGCCGGCAGGTCCCTCTAGTTCCCCCTGTAGTAGGCCTTGGGGGCCCCTCCGTTACGGGGCCAGGAATATCCAAGGAGGCCAGAGACCCCAACATAATCCCTGCGTATGAAAACTAACTAAACTAAATGAGCACAGCAGCAGAACAGTCTTGCAAGAGAAACAAGCAACCAAGTCCAAAAGAAGTTTCACCAAGACAGGTCTCTGTCCTCGAAAACCTGTCGTCAAAACCTGTCTATTCTGCATTCTGCATGGACAGTATAATTTTATTATGCAGTTCCACGAGTTGAGGTTATACGGGGTTTACGGAATTCCTGTCTTTCCTGTTCTCTCTTAATGGTACCAACATCAAATACAGCATAGAATTGTGGACAAAATCTTACATTTTGGTTCTACAATTTACAATTTAGGCATTTAGCAGACGCTCTTGATCCAGAGCGACTTACATTTAAGCAAAAACAAAAGCATTCAGTTATCATGAATCATGTATAAACTAAGAACATAACAGTGCAGTATCTATGTCAACTATACATACTATACTATATTATATATTTATACAATATACATGTGTACTATAAAGTGCTATGACTACATAAAATGCAATTCTAGTGCTGTCTACGTAACAAGCTATAAGTCTGTCTAAAATACTATCTAAGTCTACATAAAGTGCTATCTAAGGGGCTAGGCTAGGCTAGGGCAAGTGCTATATGGGCCATGGTGCCATGGAGTCTGAAGAGGTGGGTTTTCAGACTACGGCGGAATATTGGGAGTGAGGCTGCAGTTCTGACTGAGATGGGAAGTGCATTCCATAGTTTTGGAGCCAGAAGGGAGAAGAGTTTGGGACGTGTGGAGCGTTGTCCCGGCATTTTTAGTGACGGTACCTTCACTAGCAGCCCAGCTCATCTCTCACTTTGAAACACTGCAAACCATCTCACTGGCCGGTTTAAACACGTGTAACTTGGACATAAAACTTGTACATAAAAAAGACAATATCATTTTAATAATACTCATTAAGCTACTAATTTAGACTGAAGTAATCAAAGCGGGTCATGTTTGCAAATCAATAATACATCAGTATTGTGATATTAACCTGAGGGCTACATTTGAAGGTGGGGGCCGCATGTGGCCCCCAACAGGCCCGCCGGTTGCCCATGTATGATTATAGTATTTGACCAACAGGTTCTGTGAGCAATGCTTCTGACACATTTAGGAGCTCATGTTAACGTCATTCCAGCAGAGCCCCTAGGTCCTAGGACATACTTGGGCATAACATGTGGCCCCCACCTTCACTTAATGTGGCCCGCAGGTTATATCACAATAGGCTACTGATATATTATTTAATTTCAGCTGTTACAATTCCAAACATGCAAACAAGACCTGCTTTAGAGTGCGTGCGTGCGTGAGAGAGAAAGAGTGCGTGCGTGCGTGTTCCAATTAATGTTCATGGTCAAAATACACAATTATATGAGTAATTGCACATGACAAAATGATCCTGACGGTTCGGTACCTTGCTGGTGGCTGCAATTAGGATTCTGACGTTCCTGACGATCCCGAGGAGAAACCAGTCATACTACGCCAGAGGCTCTGCACAGATAAACACAGTTCAAAGGGTTCATATTTTACTAAAATGCTTCCTAGCTATCCATACATTGTGTGTAGTCTGACTCTGAAATGACAACATTAAATTTTACATGGGTGTAGGGTGTCGACAGAAAGATGAATACACTTTAGAGACAAGTCAACCAGTCTGTTTCTTCATGTTAACAAACTCCAGGAGTGTAAACAAACCATCACCCTGAAAAGAGGGTCTCGGGCGACACCCACGTAGGTGACAAAAGCTGAACACACATGCAGGAAGCCAGGAACACACTGAGAATTATGGAATTCCAGATTCCACACACGCCACCAAAATGTGGAACGCCTTACCAACTATACAGGTCTGTATAGTTCTTGACATCTGAGGGGTCAAGAGTTGGTTTCAAAATGTACTTGAGTAAAAGTACGAAAGCATTGGCATCAAAATGTACTTAAAGTACCAAAAGTAGAAAGTACTCACTATGCAGAATGTCCCCTTTCAAGTTTTCAAATGTATTATAAATATTTTGAAAATAGCAGATCTACAAGCTCGCATGACACGACAGACAGACATTGCTGCATGTTGGAGTGGTTATGCACCACTCAAAAAGTGGGTGAAATTCGTTTTTGTGCATACGGTAGGCTATGTCCCATCGTGTTATTTTTCCAAGAAAATAAAGAAAGGGAAGAAGAGAGAGAGGCAGGAAAGAAAGTTTGAGCGCTTTTACCACAAGTATTAAAAGTGTTTCAGATATTTAGAAGCTTGTTTTTTGCAGAGTTCAATGCAGAGTTGGGCAGACTCCTGGATCCTCCAGATATACAGTTGATGATGATGAGTTGATGATTGAGTTATCACTGCAGGCTGTCCACGATCACTCCCTTCTTGGAAGGAACAGGAGCCACCAGGTGTTTATCATGGAAATCATGAAATGGAAGGATCCTGCAAGGGGTACAGAACAGGTATAGGACTTTCCAGGAAATAATTATAAACTAAGTGTCTGTTGAGCTTGAGGTGGTCAGAAGAGATGTGTCACACTCAGTCACAGTTATCGTTGTGAAAAAAACCCCCATATCTTTTTACATTTACATTAGATTAAACAATCGAGCAAAAGACAGATTGTTTCATTTGTTCTGAATTATTTAAACCCTTGTGCCCATTGATTAGATTGGTAAAATGTTTGGTGGGATGTGGTAGAATAGTTCAGAGCTACACATACGTACAGCCAGCTTCCTCCTGTTTCTGAATATTTTGTAGTTTGTCAAGTAAGTGCCTTACAAAAGAAAGCAAAGCACTGGACATACTGTAAATCCAATGGGTCCGGGTCCGGGTCCCACAAAACAAAAATGTTGAACATGGCATCAAAGCTGCAATTTGACTCTAGTATATAATTCAAACAAAGTATTTCTCTGATTGATTAATTAATTAAATAATGTATTAACAATTTGCACAAAAAAGCACAGTCAGAAAGTAAAGTTTAATACAAATACAATGCTAAAATGATTCAACCCAACAAAGCACAAGTAGACACTGTGAAGTGAATGCAGGTTATTGTTAGACACTCCCTAAACAGGCTTCACGCGGCTCTTTAAAGTCCTCCGGTAGCTCCGCCCCCTTCCCCCAGCTGTAAACCATAGAGTTGTAAACAAACAAGAGAGCGGTCTCCAGAGTGCAATTGCTGCGTTATGTTTGGAAGTAAAAGACTCCGTGAAAAACTTTTAATAAAAGTAAGTAAGTAAGTAAAGTTCCACCTCATGGAAGGAAAGTTGAGTGCAAGCAGTTTTCAGTTCAGTGTTGTCATGCAGGGACACTGCAGGGAAAACGGCGTTTGTTTCCTAACTTGACCAGTAATTACTGTTTATTTCTTCAGGTGAGTTTAATAATATCTCAAATAATAATAATAATATCTCAAACTTATATAGCGCTTTTCTGAGTACCCAAAGACGCTTTACATGGGGGGGCTTTACAGAGGTAACAACAAATTAAAAACAACTTTAATAGAAAAAGGAAAAATAACACTAAAAGCTAAAGAACCATTAAAAGACAGTGAAAAGGGTTAGCTAGGGAAGGCAATTTAGTTGAGTCGAGTTGTGTGTGTGTGTGTGTGTGTGTGCATGTGTCGTGTGTGTGTACGCGTGCGTGTGTGTACGCACGCATCCGTGTTTTCGTGCGTGTGTGTGAAAAACAGCGCCCACTTTTTGTAGTCAACAGTCTGTCTCGAGAGAGAGGTGTGTGTGTGTGCGCGCGCGCGCGTGCATGCTCAAATGAACAGACAAAACAAATGAAATCAATATTTCACTGTCCTTGAACTGTACCCATTCTGCAAACGGTTAATAACAATTTCAATCAATCAATATATATACACAGTAATATATTATATAATAATATCTAGTACTCTACTCAATCTTTTGTAAGTACAGTTCTAAACTTTTGTAAGTACAGTTCTAACATATGGCAGTAATTATTACACAATTTACTCTTAACAAAAACATAAAATGTAAAAATGCTATTACCGGTATTCAAAATATTTTATGAGAAATATAAACTGTGCTCACATCCCCCCGCACAATGTAGAGTAAGAGTGTCCGTGTATTATTTATTATTATTTGATGTATAAGCAATTTAACTATGCAAAATATAACTAACTTGTACCGATGCCGCATGAATCATGATCAGTGATCTGTCTGTCTGTCTGTCTGTCTGTCTGTCTGTCTGTCTGTCTGTCTGTCTGTCTGTCTGTCTGTCTGTCTGTCTGTCTGTCTGTCTGTGCTACAGTGGAATACTGTGCTACCTGGTGTAGAAGCCCACATGCCCAAAACCATCGGAAGCCGATCCCGTTGATGTTGGACCTGAGACGTGGGCGTCTGATGATGATACATGAAAGAAGGAGAAGGTATAAGAGCCAAGGTGATGACCCTAGGCGGCAACAGCGAGGAGTTTGACATCTTGAGAGTGATGGTTCACTGTGGTGTGGAATCGGGATGGCCAGCGTGTGAACCCCCCAACCCCCCACCATATCAAACTCTGCTTCTTCTTAGTCCTGTAGAGACCGTTCTCTGTATATACTGTACACAGCTGTGAATGCACTCAATGCAGGACCCTGAAACCCGCTCTACACAAGTCCCTGGTCCCTGTGCTACTGTACATAAGAATGCTCTGTGCAGTACAACATATCAATGAACATGCAATATAAAGCATCTGTATGGGGGGGCTACTAAGGGTGAGTGAGAACGGGGCTGGTCGGTCACTGCCATTGACATTGGATACCTCCCAGCAGGGGAGGAAAGGACTGGCGAGCTAGTCGGTGAAAGGAGCATCACCTGTGACTGGAGACACCTGGGGATGAACTAGACTTTATCCGTGGGTTCCGAAGTTTGACCCTGGCCATCACAAAACAGCTGATGAATCCTGTGCACCAGCCTGGTGTAGAAGCCCACATGCCAAATGGTAAATGGTGCATTTATATAGCGCCTTTATCCAAGGCACTTTACATAGATTGTGCATTACATTCACCCATTCACACACACACACACACACACACACACACACACACACACACACACACACACACACACACACACACACACACACACACACATTCATACACCGATTGCAGCGGAAGCCATGCAAGGTACCAACCAGCACATCGGGAGCAATTTGGGGTTCAGTGTCTTGCCCAAGGACACTTCGACATGTAGCCAGGAGGAGCCGGGATTCGAACCGCCGACCCATGGATCATTGGACGACCTGCTCTACCTCTTGAGCCACAACAACGCTCTCAATCTCAAGACAGCTCAAGGTAGGAACCTTTTTTTATAGAGCACCGAAGTCCTGACGTAACTCACTCATCCCGACGATTCCCCTGGTTCGCGGAAGTAATTTCTCTATGGAGAATAACATGGGGTGATCTTAATATCGTCTACTATAAGCGTTGTGGTCCAAAAATAAACAAGCTGTCTCGGCGTTATTGTTAGGGAGGTGTCTCTGTATCGTTTGCAACGGTCAGTCACTCATATATGATACAGTCTGCTTCTAGCGAAAATCTAACTAATTCAGCAGCAGTAACATTAGCGTTTTCTCTCAGTCAGTTGATTCTTCATATCCATATGAGTGAAGCGGCCGGGGTGACATGTTTATTTTTCAAACACAGTTGTTATATGAGGCGATCTAAAATCGCCTCAATGGGGATTTCAATGCAACTAAACAAATACATGAACCTGGGGACTGACGCCCTCTACTGAAAGTGACATCAGACTTCGGTGCTCTATGCTGCTGCTTGTGTTGTACGCTGTCGCTGTACAGTACATACATGACTGTGATTCAAGCTGTAGTCTCAGTGACTGTTTCGGCTTCTGGAATTCTAGATTTAAGTTCAAGCTAGAGGTTTTGGGCTTTGAAATAACAGCCATTAATGTGGATCTACACATATCTACCGTGTTGTGACTGCTGTTGTGATCTGTGACATGGTGGCTGATATTGGTCATGATGACTGCATGGCTTGGTAGCAACCTAATCCTCATGGCCTGCATGGTCTGTCTGTCTGTGTCTGTCTGTCTTTGGCGACATTTCCGCTGTGCAATGCCCGACTTAAGCAGACTGCATGGGAATGGGGTGGCGTTATGTAAAAGGTCACTTCCAGCCTCATGATGCTTGGTGCTACAGTACTAGTTCATGGTTTTAGACATTGCTAGCTGTGTAGTGTGTAGTTAATTTTGTCATTTAGCGATAAGACATTTAACATTTCAACCAACATGTGCCGACTATGTGGCGAATCCGCGTGCAGTTACGATTAGGGACCGGGTTAGATGGTGTTGTGTCGGAATAGCGGCCTTCAGAATGCCGGTGTCACCGTGTGTAACCACTGGGCCCAGCGCAAGAACGTTTAGAACGCACCACACTTCAACTTCAACCTTGTCCGTGGTGGACAAGCCAGGTTCAGAAATACTGTTCTATGGTGTTATGGTGCTTTCTTTGTGATATATGATTTCAAATGAAAGAACATTGACAAATAGTACATGCCAGATGTTTATTTCTGAGCCCAATTTCAGATAAATGCAGCATTGTTCTGTATGTAAAGCATAAGCTCACTTCACTGTAATAAAATTGCAGGTGGGCAATGAACTGGCAAATCTGAGACTAGAAGAACGGAACATTGTTTTGGAATAACATGAAGGAGACATACTAGTGTACATAGTAACGTCTATGTTTCTACTGTATTAAAAAGCACTGAAGTATAAAGCCATAGTATAACTGTTGTAAAAGTGCTTTGTGCAGGGCATTGCTATAGTAAAAAAATGCCTGTGCAAAGCATTGACTGTAATCAAGGCACAGAGTATTGAGAGGAAAGAATATGTCTAGAAAATTACAATAGAAAAAAAAAAGAAAGAACAATAACATCTGTCAGACGGCCTAAATTACATATTGATCCGTTTTAATTGCATTCCGGCCATCGGGAGGAGCTTTGAAAATTCATAAAATAAATAAATAAAGTAGTTTTGTGCATGATTAAGTCAGGGACATCTAAATTAATTCCATCACTTAACCTCCAGTCAAAGGGGATTATTGAGCTTTATGATGTGCCCAGCACAATATCAATAGGCCTGGATAGGGTCGGCGGGTTTTTTGCGAGTTGCTCTTTTGTTTGGTTGTAAATGAGGGTTTAAGGTCAAACACATGGCATACAGAGTACAGACTGAGCTAGAAAAGTAGAAAAGAAAGACATTTGAACCTAGTGAAAGGCATCATAATATGCCACATAGCCTCGACATCGATGCCGAGGTGAACATCCGTATGGATGCTGTGATCTTCTACAGATTATACTAAGCCAGGCGCTTTGCATGGAGCCATTCCCTACAGGACCTGTGGCTGACATCAGATGCCCATACTTGCAATTACTCGCTGATCGTCCTCACAAGCCAGATAATAATTAGAGGTTGACAAAATTCAGGGCCAGGTTGAAGAGCCATTATTGATTTCCCCCTCCCCCATTTGAAAAGGGATCAAGAAAATAAGACATGAAATTTACTGTCTTCATAAAAGTTTTTAGTAAAGCAGGCCATTTGCAAAGGGATATATCGACAGTTCTTTCATTACCATACATAGTGTTCACGAAAGCGTTTTGGATTATTAGCAATAAGGGAGCTGCTCTCTCCGCCGTGTCTTTCATGCACCAATAAATAATGGCTCCTTTGGAAATTTTGGACGTGATTTTAATCACCTGCACAGCCACCATAACCTCGGTGAGGTTATAACAAGATTACTTTCCAATTCCATGTTGACACACAGAGTGCCTTAAGCTTTCAGCTGATACATGTATTGTGTATATGTGCAGAAGAGAGCGGACAGGAAAACAATGCACACATAGCTAAGGGCACAGAACACGACGACAAAACAAACACAGGCCGGAAAATTTGAAAACCTCAATGTGTGACCGACTATAACCTCTCACCTCATCTGTTTTGATTTGGATGGTAGAGGGAAATAATATGGTAGAGGGCCATGCCAAATGGCATTTTTTTAAAGATTTGTTTTGGGCTTTTCTGCCTTTATTGATAGTTTCAAGTGGAGATTGACAGGAAAGAGGGAGAGAGAGAAGGGGAGAGACATGCAGCGAAGGTCGTCATGAACGGGACTCGAACACGCAACACGCTGTCAGGCCAGAGCCCTCTTGTTGCCCCCTACAACAAGGCAGCACAAGAGATGCTCAACTCATGTTCACACATGTTCAATTAAATTAGTCAGTCAGTGTGTTTTCTTGTTTCACCACTTGGTGTCAGTATTGTCCTTAGGTTGGGTTCAGCAGAGCTACAGTATTCAACTACATTGTCCAGGGGGCTGGACTGCTCCCCTGAGCTATTAATCTCATATGTAGGCACTTGACATTATTTTTATTTAAGATATGCTGTATCTTGGAATAGAATGTAGACCTATTTGACAGTGCAGCAACATAATTGCCTTCCTTGATGCATTAACGAGTGTCAACGACCATCAGGCTTGTAACAGATCTGTTTGAGAGCTCTCTTCTGCAGTGCTCTACTGAAAGTGACCGTTTCATTTCTTGAATGTTAAATGGTGCATTTATATAGCGCTTTTATCCAAAGTGCTCTACATAGATTGAGCATTACATTCACCCATTCATACACCGATGGCGGGGGAAACCATGCAAGGCACCAACCTGCATATTGGGAGCAATTAGGGGTTCAGAGTCTTGCTCAAGGACTTCGACACTAACTCTGGGGGAGCCTGGGATCCAACTGGGAACCTCATGGTTCCCATCCGGCTGCTCTACCGGCCACTCTACCCCTGAGCCACTCTGCCCTTGAATATGATGGAATATGATTAAGGTTTTCTGTGATTATGGTAAGATACAATGTAAAAAAAAAAGAAAGAAAAAGCTTGTCGGTCCACCAGTTGAATATCCCTAAATTGCTGTATATGATCTTGAGGTCGGCACTCGGCACTGTCACTTGGTTTGCTGTGACTCGAGCTAATGCTCTGCGGTGTTGACGTGATATTTTCAGCACTGTTTTGACCATCAGGGTCATTGTTCACTCAAGTGAGACTCATCAGTGGACACAGCATGTAATGTAATGGGGTTTAGTGAGTGATAGACAGCATTTCAGGCTCCATGGTTCAGTTTCGCAATGCTCACATTTCATTCAATTATTCCCTCGTGTTTATTGTTTCAGCAGTGGGCCAAAAACCCTATTGTGCAAGTTTGTGTGTCTGATTACACCTCCAAATACACTGCAAGGATGATAACCAATCCCCGTGTTTGTTGCTGTGCACACCCCTAAACAGACAGCCGAATGTTGATACAATATTATACTTTCACTAAACTCTGTATGGCTGTACAACAATATGCAGCCAGACACATATAGTACTGACATACTGCACATGCACGCACATACACATTTCGTGAAATATCATTTGTTTTCAAAACCAATCAATCAGTATATTGACCACAAATGTTATGACTCCAATGAATGATGTGCGTAAAAGCTGAAACTGAATCCAGCATGTAATTATTTGTTGGTTTGCGTCAACGCATTTTAGGTCCTAACAAGCTGAATCATAATTTCTGGAAGAGTCTTTATAAAATGAATTGTTAATAAGGTGTTGACATTCAAAGTCCCCACCCACTCTTAGCTTTCCATGAGAATCTAAGCGGGAGGCAGGGATTTGCTATATTCCTGGAATTTGACGCTTCCTTCAGTTCCGTCATGGGGTAATGGGTGTTCTCTGAGATCCCTGAGACCTGTTATTGCTTACTTCAACACCCACACTAATTGAAGTCCAAACTTTATAGGGAAGAACTGGCAGTCCACTTTGCATTCTATCACACCCTCAGTGAGAGAGATGCAGTAGCTGAGAGATAAACAGCAAAGCAGGGGAGGCATGGGGGGTGGTGGTGATGGGGATTCTGTTCTATTCAGTCCCACATAGACAAATCCACAGCCCTGTGCCCTGGGCGCAGCCATCGCTGAGGTGAACCATTAAGCGCAGCTTGACACCTCAGCATCAATTGACTACACCTAGAATACTTGTAGTCGTTATCTCCAATGGCAGTTGCAAGGAGTTGCATTGGTGTGGTTAACCTTAAAACTGTAATGAGTTGCGACTAGTTGAAAGGAGTTGCAACTATGTGGTTTGGCTTTAGGCCGCAGACCTCCAATTGAGAATATTTCGTGCCAGGGACCCCCTTAAGAGAAGATCTTTGTTAGGTTAGTTAAGTATAAAATAGGGTCTAAGACAAGTGGTCCTCCCCTAGACAAGGACTAACTAGACACAGGTGAACACAGCTGACAATCAACACAGGGGACTAAGCAGACACAGGTGGAAACACTACAAATCACAAGGTTAGACAAGGCAGGTGCAGAACTACAGGGGCAGACGGGAAGGCACAAAACAAACTATACCACAAAATAAAGGTACACAAATGTAAAGTAAAACTCTTAACTAAAAACCAAAGAATACATGAAAAATACAACAGGGATACAGAACGGTGACAGTGGCAGTGTTTCCGCATTAGTCCGACACCTAGCCTACCCAAACCCTAACCTAACTACCATGGGTATGATGGGTGTAGCATAGGTAATGGATGTAGGTAAACATGCTTAATCCCCTTATATCACACTTTAAGCATTTGACCTCCAGTAACCTCAGAGGTTACCAGATGCCTCAGAGACTAAATATAAATATGTGTCATAATCACACACCCTGCTGTGGCTGTTATCAGCAGTTGCCGTGGCACGGACCGGCCTTACCGCAAGTCATTTGGCACTGTCCAGTGGTTTGTGTGATTACTTGGACAGGCAGACACACAGACACACACACACACACACACACACACACGCTTGCGCACACAAGTTGTTTGCAAAAAAACAAAACTCCTGCCATTGGACTTTTAGATATTAATAGTGTGCAATTGAAAATCACACCTGTTTGAAGTGAGGGGTGCAAGTGTAGTGTGTGGGGGTCCCCGGGGGCAACATCCAGACCCCCAGGAACGCGCCCAGGGGGCTGGCCTGGTTCCAGCGAGCCTTCCCGCGTCCGAAACGGTCGAATAATGACAGAGTTATTGTGTTGCAGCTTTCCGTGCTCATCCGTGCTATAGGACACGTTTAACAGGGACGTGGTGGGCCCATAATTCAGCCCGGGAAGTGGAGTTGCGGAGGCCCTCTAGGCACGCGGCCAAAGGCCGGCGTACTGATGGCGCGCGAAACTTTGGCGAAACGAATCACTGACGAATCAAGGGCGTGCGAGCGCATTTTAGGTCACTTTAGGTCCTACAGTGACCTAAAATCATTGTCCATTGATGTCATGTTTATACCTGCCACAGAAGACAGTGCTGCATTGTTTTACACAAAGGGATTTTTTTTGATAAATAATAATTATAAAAACGCCTGGACTGGACCGGCCGTTCGGGAGTTGTCCCGAATTTCCCAATGGCCAGCATGCGTAGACATACATATACAGTACATGGGACACACATAGCTGTGTAATGGCACCGCTCAAAAATCGGACCTAATTGTGGTCCTACAGTGCCGGCCATTGGTTCACCAGAATCAGTTTGGGCCGGCCATCCTCTTGGGAGCAGGAAGGTGCTTGCAAAATTAGATTTAGAATGATCATGTTTGGGAGAGAAATGTATTATGTGGAAGTTTTAGCTTAATGATGACGCTAGAGGAAAGATCACTGTGTCACCAAAGTCGATCCATGCCATGCCAATACAGTGGGTAGTTATTGAGTTATGTTGTTTGGGACCAAAGTGCTGGGCGGATGGAGGACGGGCGGATAGACATATCCATCTTTAGAGCCCTGCCACTATTGGTGAAAACTAAAAAGAAGAAAGGGTGGGGGAAAAAATAAGGTTTTGGGAGGAGAGGTGATTATGGGATTTGGTTATTTTAGGAGGTGATTATTTTAGGATTCCATTGGATAAAAGGGTGGTAGAAAGGTGGGGAAATGAGCATGACTTTGAAGAAGTTTTCAAATGGTTATGGGGAACACTGTGATTAGATAAGATGAAAGGGGTGTGATATTTCAGTCTGCTGTTGGACGAGCGTCGACTTGGCAAGCTGTGTCAGACTGAATGACAATAAAATTAATAATAATGACTGAAAATGGCAATAAATTCAAGGTCCAAAACTACATTAAATAAATTGCTACTGAGGGGTCAAGGGTGAATTTGAAACAGTTAAAGTGATTTTAATGAAAGTGAATGAATCTGAAATAAACTGAAATAATTTCCCAGAATACCCACTCAGTATTATAGCGTACATTTGTTTTGACACCCATGCTGTTGAAGTTGGTTTGGCAGGAAAGGAAGGGTGTAGTGTGGCTAGTGTTGTGTGTCATGCGGCGAAATGTTGTGCTTAGTGTGCTCTTTGAGCTGGGATGTTTTATTTTTGTATCGTGCAAGAGCTAAAAATCGTTGTGAGGTTGGTGAGATTGTTTGTATGGGCGAGGAGGCTGGGCTTCTGCGTTAAGTAGTGAGAAAAGAAAGGATGGAGTGTGTTGTGTTGTAGTGCGAGTGAAGGAGAGGGGGCAAGAGATGTCTGCAGTAGACTGATCCCCTATCACTCACGGGGGGAGATAAGGTTCAAAGAGTTGCTATCGCTGGGGCGACTGTAGGTAACAAAAACAGCCTGCAGGCCCTTTGAAACTACAGAGACACACCACAGTCTCATGCTCTCTTTCTCCCTCATTTGTCCCATTTCTTTAGTATTTGTATCTTTGGGTTTTTTCTATCCTCTCTCTTTAGTCCTTTTTCTGTCTCATTCACACACATTCAATTGTTTATTTAAATTGTGTATGCATCCACAGAATAGTGCATTCCAAACCGCCACATTGCTCAAATTGCTTGTGTCTCAGCCAAGGCCCAGGCAGGCAGCTTCACAAAGCAACAGCGTATACAAACATTTTTCTTTCTTTTTTTGCACTTTGTCAAGTTTGCAGACATGGCCCGCTTTGGTGAGTTTGTGTGAAGATGCCCCATTGACTCTTAACTATTATGTCATGTTTAAGGCCCAATGAACAAAAGTAACAAAAACAAAATTAGGTTCCATTGAAATGGAGAGAGATGAGAGGTGTTGATAAGAGCAGAGAGGGGACTCGAGGTCTGTGGTAGTGGCATGAGGGTGTACTGATTCAGGAGCATATATCTGTGGTACTAATACACGTTTATGGCCACTTCAATCTGCAGTCACACACTGCCTTTTGCAGAGCGTGTCCAGACATGGATTTGAAATCATATTCAGAAATGTGTTATTGTTGTTGTTTGACAGTTATTATCCCTGCTAAGTGGTTGCATGCATGTATAACATTTTGTTCCTACCACTATTATGCCGGTTTGGCTTTCCTTAATAAACCGTCACACTGAGAGAGAAGTGTGATTTTGTTTTGGTTCCGTTTATGGCTGGAGAGAGGAATTCGGAGTGTCATGTAAAGTATTCTCAGCTGTCACACACAATGACAGAGCCTCTACATCTCACTTGACGCTGTTTGAAAGTGCATGGAGAACGTGAGTGAAAAGGAGGATGTCAAAGAACTGCTCCAGTGAGTATTCTGTAAACCTGTAAAGCTGTCAGTTGGTCCAGTTCTGTGAGCTGACCGCATGGGTTACAGTGTTCAGAGGTCCAGTTCTTTGAGCTGACCGCATGGGCTACAGTGTTCAGAGGCCATCCTATTTCATGGGTTACAGTGTTCAGAGGCCATCCTATTTCATGGCTTTTGCTGATGTGGCTGACTGTGGCCATACTGTCCTCATCAGTATTATTATTGTTATCTCTGGCAGGAGATTATTCTTTTCCATCTACTCTGTTATGTACCTGACCTATAGGGGGTGCCAAGATACACAACAAAAAACAGGGGTTTGTGGTTTACCAAAGAAATAGAATTTATTGATTAACCAAAAATAAGTCATCAAACGATAAATCAGGAATAAACGGATGAAGTGTGGAGTGGTGTAGTGCGTGTATGCATGAGTGAAATGCATGTGTGCGTGTTGTATGTATTAACAGAAATGCTAAAGAGTGATGGAAAAGGTGCAGGAGGCAAATGAAAAGAACAGAACTGGGGAAGGACTGGGGAAGCAGGCATTTATAGGGCGTCGACACCCGGGCCCAGGTGCGAGCTGATCATCATTAGTAGCTCTGCTCCCCAATCCTATTGGATAAAAGAAACAGAGGTTACTATAGGGTACTAGCACTAGCACTAGCTGGCACTTTGGCATGGGGGGTCAGATCAACATAATGGAATTAATTCTGTACTGGCCATATATGGAGTGTGTCTTGGGTGTACAGGGTTTGATGAGGTCAGATCACCATAGGCTATGGAATGTCAGAACAGGTCAGCTCCATACTGTACATGGAGATCTAAAGCCCTAACCACACCAAAGGGTCAAGACGGTTTTAAAGATATTGTAACTGGTAAAGGGAGGCTGGCTATAGGTATGGTATGTGCACTCCTACACCATGCATGCCTATGAGAGCATGTGGGGCCACAGAGCAGGCAGTTTGAGGGTAACAGATGTTTATTCAGTTCTTTGGTGGTGCAGAGGGTTATGGCATATAACATGGATGATGACGAATGATAGTTTAAGATGGAAGTGATGATTTTAAATAATGCATCAGCTTGTGGCACAACTGTCAAGGTTCTCACAGTACCTCTGATAGAGGGCAAATGTTTTTGAGGTTATCACCACCTGGGCCTATATAGGCCAGCCACAGGTGTGCCTAATCAGTATAGCCCCACCCACCACTAGAGGAGGAATGAGGTGATCAGCTCCGGTTCCACCGCACTCTCAGCCGGAGAGTGGTGGGGTTTTCTACAGTCACAAAACAATGAACCAATTCTACAGCTGTTCAGAACACATCAAAGAAGACAGGCACATGTCAAAGACAGGTGCTACTGTATGTAGGTCGGGACCTTCGAGGGAGTGGCTGACAAAACGTCTTGTTCCCCGAGGACAGGCCAGATGAGTCGACTCGCAGCCTGGGGGGGTGACATTCACTGAAGAAGATGACATAGTTGAGGTCACGAGGAGTGGAGAGCTGAGGCTATACTGCAGGCAGCCAGACATCCATCCAAGATCACAGTGACATACAGTATGGGGGGAGTACTGGCTGCTCCCTGAAGGCTGTTTGCTCACAACACCTGCCCAAGAAAAAGACAGAAATCAAGCTCTGAAAGTTCAGGTCTAGGAGAATGAATATAGAGGATGGGGATCTGGAAGGTTCAATGAAGGAAGTTGAAGGGTTATCAGGTCTTGTATGAAATACATTGCAGGGGTTTTCAACTGATTGTGAACCTGCAGGGACCACCACCTTGATAAAGAATCAACTTGGGGACCACTGCTATACTGTTTCTCAAATGATGGTCCACTGACTTAACTGATATACAGAACTGACAGACACATGTGGCCCTATCTTGGGCATGCCTTAACCTTTATCCCTAAACTTTTTTGCCGTATTGAAAAATATTTAAAAAAAGTTCAACTAGCCGATCTGCATCCACACATTATGAGCTTGTAGATCGGCTATTTGAACTATTTTAATAATAGTAATAGTATAGTAAAAATGGCAAATACGTGCAAGATATAGCACATGATGACATGACTATATGGGCACATGGGTCCTAATAATGATGACTCAGGCAAGCCGGTACACTCACCCTTCTTGGAATTCTAACTGCCTTTTCTGTGGAAATTTCTTACCCTCAGACTTCCCAGTAATTCTAAAACGAAACTATTAATTCAAAACATTGACGCACTTCCACGAACAGTGCACAAACGTTTAGTACACTGTTCCGTGGAAGAAAATACAAAATCTTCACTTTGCTACATAACTAAATGCATGGTCAGTCAGGGACCACATGCAATACCTTCACGGACCACCTGTTGAAAACCCCTGCAATAGGTAGCCTATACATAGAAATAGGAACTTTGTATGGTGTGGCTCCTCGGAGGGTCTGTCTTGTCTGTCGGAGTCTCCAGACCTAACTGTGCAAGACAGATCAGCGCTGGATGTATTGTGCACACTGCCAGTATAGACCACAAACACATTTCCAGTTTGCACTAGTTTTTCTCTTATATTCTTTATACAAAAATATATATATTTAACTTAAATTTGATAATGGAAGTAAATCAAAGGGGCTCTGATTAGACTGAACCATTGCATACATGTGGAGTCATACATCATAGATACATGATAAACGACAGACCTCACAGGCTGGCCGCACAAAGTCCGACCGAGACCGCACATGATTCAGGTCTTGTAGTTATTATTCATTTTAAAGGAATTATAAAGGCCACACTCTTTGATGCTGTTCAATTATTTATTTTTTTACTGTGTATCCCCCAAGCTAAAAAGGTTGCCGTGTAACCTGCTGTCTGGCTTCAGATCATCCTCAACCATCACCTGTTTCACAGATGTTTTCCATCTCCCCTTTCGTTGTGATCCTTTGGCGTTCTTGTTTAGAAATGGGAGAGGCAGATGGACATACACCAACAGAGCCAGAGAGATTGACAGGCCAGATTGAGAGGGAGGAAGTCAGAGACGGCACTGACCATTTTGTTCTGTCACTCTCCCTCGACAGTGTATCATCCACAGATTTGAGTCAGTCACAAGCTGCCCACTTCTCCCTGTCCACTTTCATCAGCATCATCGTAATCAGGTTACACATAATGTAGACCGGTAATTCAGGTGTATCAGAGAAGATAGCAGTAAGGAGGATGAGACTAGCTGGCCACTGCCACTGACATCAAGAACTCCCGGCCAAAAAGCTTGTACTGTGGGAACCAACACACGGGCATCGATCGAGAGGACGTCCCACACCTACCTACGTACGTGGATGTACTATAAAGAATGATGCTGGTGCACAAATTATCTGACCGTGGTTGTGGGGGGAAAATAGATAATGAATAATTGAAAATACTATGTTGTAAAGAAAAATCAATAAACATATGCTAAAAAAAAAAAAGATGTATGGCGAACCGAGATGAGTGACTGGAGACGCTGATGGAGGGCTCGTCTGAGGACGACGTAGAGGGAGAGATTCCCAACCCATGTTGGGCCGATAGACTGCCGTGTTAATTGTTCAGACAAAAATAGCCCAAAATTCAAGCTCACAGAGAAGATTAGCCATTCTCGCCGAACTTCGCACCCAGAAAAAAGAGACACTAGAGTTTAAATGGTTAACTCTGTGGGAACAGGATGCATCCGCCGTTTTCAGGACAGGATGAGCTGACCCTGCTGCGACCACCACCCAGCTCCCCATCACTCACCTGTAATGACTTTATGTGCTCCGCAGCAGACGCATGGCTGAACCGCGATGAAACGCACCCATCGCCACCAACAGCGCTCGCTGAAGGCAGGATAATGTGATCAACGAAGGGACAATTCGATTTCGGACCCAGTGAGAGTTGCGGATCTGCTCCCAGGGATATTACAGCTTGGATGACACAGCTGTTGGAGAGGAGAGAGATCCAGGCATATATCCTCGCTAGTCTAGTAGGTCACAGCTGGCTGAAGGAGAAGCCAAATCACCCAGGTGTTGACATAAGTTATTAATGTCCCGCCAGTGTTGAGAAAGGCGCGTAGATAATATACCGCTCCCATGACTACGAGGTGAAATCTAAAATAAAAATGTTTTATGGCATTTTTATGTCATTTATTTTTGCATCTACTAGTAGTAGTGTCACCGTTCGGGCCCATTTTCCCTTGGACTGAAGACGGCAACCTAAACGTGTATCTGCATAATATATCCGCACTTGAGCATTTGCACACAAGGGAAATTATACTTAACCCTAAATCATATATGAATGTAATTTACTTTAAGCTTGTCGTTTTTTAGAGCAATGATGGATGAGGTTGTGGACTAGAGAGAGAGAGAGAAGACACGTGTGCACACACGCACGCACGCACGCACGCACGCACGCACACACACACACACACACACACACACACACACACACACACACACACACACACACACACACACACACACACACACATACATACACACAGGGAGAGAGACAGGGAGTGCACAGTGTAAAGTCCTCGGTGTTCATTTATCCATGTAACTCTCTGAGTTTAATCAATACCCAGGATTTTACATTGCGCGCATGCATGGCCATCTGGCCTCCATTGAGTGTTACTTTCCCCTGCCAGCAAAGTAATGAAATCAAGGTGGAGATGTGTTCATGAGAAAGAGACAATGGGGGGAGGGGAGGGGAGGGGTGTACACAAACACTGTGGTAGGAGCCTGTCATGTGAGACTGATCGAGCATCAGCCACACAGCGGCCAAGGCGAGCTGCTGGGAAACTCTCCTTGATCCGCACAAAGACAAACGTATACGTTATTACAGGGAGGAGGATGTGTTCGCAAGGGTTACACCGTGAACCGCAAACGTAACGAATGCAGAGGGAAATGTTTGACTTGCTTCAAGAAACAACAATTGAAGATTCGAGAACCATAAGGGTTTATTTGTCAATCACTGACAAATAAATCACTGTACAAGCAGTGGAATGGTGGTGTTAATAATAATACAAAAAATTATAACAGGGTAATAATACTGCCTATAATAATATCTTAAAGAATACAGTACAGGTTTAAGAAAAGTCAAGTAAAGATACAAAATAAAACGTATAGCAGCAATGGAGAGTGTAAGGAAGTAATTCACCAACCATATAAATATGCAGTAAAAGTACATAGTGCAAGTATGATATATTTATTGAGCAATTTTAAGCATTATGATCAGGACTAAAATGATTAATAAATTGAAACTTTATTGTCACATCACAAGTTTACAGGTGTCAAGAAGTGGGTGAAATTAGTTTTTGTGCAAGCTCTAGGCCGGGTGAGGTGGTAGGGGGGGGGGGGGGTCGTTGGGACAGTGAGAGCAAGGATAAAGAGAAATCAAACCATAAATTGGAAACATGTCAAGGATAGGCAAGAATATAAGATATATACATGAGTACACATAGCATACCGTAATCCAACTGGTGCACATGATATAAATACACGTGATATAAATACATGCATAAGCATGCATGTTTACAGTATGTGTCTGTATGCATGTGCTTGGTGTGTGTATATATGAGTGTTTTCTGTGTTTGTGTGTGCATGCGTGCCTGTGTAGTTATATGGGTAGTTGGATAATACATCAGAGAGGCTTCCATGGGAGAATTACTGGCAAACCAGAGCCAAAAGAGAAAAGGCAAAGCAGTAGAATAAATAAACAGTGGAGGGAATCTGGGCTTTACTTAGTGTCATCTCTGGCTATCGATCACAGATCACTTGCAAAACAACAGTATTTCACAAGAGGACAAACATGCAGACCCCCCAGGCCGGTTGTAACAGGCCTAGCATGTCCCCAAAAAATTAATCGAGTTATTTTGCTAACAATGTCAGCATATTTCTTTAATTCGTGTGTGTGTCTGCGTGCGTGCGAATCTACTGTAGAACTGTGCTATTATTGTCATTGCTGTAATTGTTGCTGTGCATCTGCATGTCGCCTTTGCATTTAATTTGCTGGAAACAGAGAGCACACCGTTGTCACCTTTGGCCACCTTTGGCCTCGTCCTGTCCTTCAACACATTCACATGTGATTAGCCTTGTTAATCTAATAACACCAAGTACCGCTGTGTACATGTGTGAGCCAAATCAGCTCAAGATGTCATTATGTTCACTAATGACTGTTCTTGAACCTCAGTCAATTGTTTCAATCCAACAACTTACCTTTATTTAGGGAGGGCGTTAGTGTGTTAGACTGTTGGTCTATAGCCCCGAACATTCTGTTGATGTCGGGGGGGATACCATGTCCAAAACCGTTACTTTTCAGGAAATGGAAAAAAATAACCTATTGTTCCACTGAATCCAGTGTAGTTATTAGTCTCTAAAGCTGTTGTTAATACTTTTCATTGGTTCAATACTTTAAAACCCTTCACACGTTCACAAAAAAACAAAACAACAAAAATAGCCTATCTACCAGGCAAGCTCACAATGCTTCGTGATGTGGAGTATTGTGAGCTTGTAGATCGTCTATTTTTGCTTATTTTGTGTAGTATGAGTGACCCATTAAAATCCATAAAAATCAGGAAAATGTGTAAAAGTATAAAGTAAACCATTATTTTAGAGCATATACTTTGGCTATACACATAAATACTTTGAGGTGGGAGTACGTGGCCAAATATATTGGTGCTCCTTGACACGAAAACTGTTAGTATTTAGAAGACAAAGAGTTAGATATGAGGTTTCTGACTGACAGCAAAGATTTGCACATTTTATCCTCCACAGATGACCAACACAAGTCAACCAATTGTTGTCTGGCTTGTTCACGGATGACACTGTGACCTGGCCAATATAAAACAGACAGAGTTGTGTAAATGTTCTGTAATGTTCTGCTCTGTGTTGTGTTTTCCGATCGTTTTGTTCTATTCAGCACACAACAACCGGACAAGACTATACCTCTGAATTTGTTCCAAGCTGTCCATCCAACGCAGAGTTTTTATTTAGAGCTTTTCAGTCCTGGACTTATGTAACATACCAGCACACACAAAATTCCTATAATTTTCCAGACGTTCTGGACATGAACGGATGTCCTGTGATGAGTTCTGTTGACAGCTAGCCTCCAAGAATCAGCTCACTTAGGAATACAGAGGAGCTACACTCTGTTAAAATAAAATAGTTGTTTTGCTTCTTGTTCTTCTGAGGCAGCATATATCCAACTGCAGAAGTCTCTTGTCAGTCTCATGATGTCAGATGTCCTATAGCAAGCTGTAGTCTTAATTTCTAGTCATTGACTCTTGTTGTTTTATATGGAGGGCCATAAAGACCATAATGATTCTTCTTGAATTATTTTGGCACAGTGAGTCTCATCAGATGTGCTGCAATGGGTCAGTTCGCTGCTTTTGCTTCCAGTAATTCAATCCTTTGTTTTCTTTGAAAGCAGTGACAACATTATCTAATGCCTTTATAGCCTTGCTTTTGCACTGTGTATCAACTCAAGTAAGCACGTTTGGTGAATTTGTGAAATATCAAAATCATGTTCTTTCCACTGTACGCTGTTGCTCAATACAGCCTGGGGGGGATATAATATGCAGAACATTTAATTTACCCATGTTGGATACTTTACGATACGTTTCAGCTCATTACCTGTTCCTGTACATATGGGGCATTTTTTATATAGCACCTTTATCCACGGCACTTTACATAGATTGTGGGAACCTTCCGCTTCCCAAGTGGCCACTCTACCCCTAGGCCACTGCCGCCCCTGTCAACCCCTATCATTGCCCAGTCAGACAAATCACAGCACATTATTACTGGTCTTACATCTATTGTGCAGCAGAATGCAGGTGTCTAAGTGGAAGGGGGCCATTATCTGGCTGGGATGGAACAGCAGGCATACTCTGACATAAACATACTCATACATGTGCCTTTGTGTTGTGACAGGTGGGGGCTGTGCCATGTCCGCCTCTGTCAACTGCATGCTGACAGAGCTGATGGAGAGATGTCTGCCCAAGTGACGCTGTGAGGTTAGGGGCCAGAGAACAGGGAGATGGGTGCATGGGCGGAGAATTCTACACACCAGCCCCCTCTGGCAAGATTCCTTCTCCATGAACAGTCCCTCAGTGACTGTTGAGAGACTTGGGTTCTGGACAAGAGTAGAGTAGACTAGGCCTAGCCCGCTCCACCCTCCAAATGCCTCATTGACCACCACGCTTCATATCAGCGATTGTTGTTCTAGAAATGACCGCCCCTCCCATACTGCCTGGTATTAAGTCTACAGCATATCTCTTCCACATGGTCCAAATTGCTCTGAATTCGAAACTCTTCAAAGAGACTCCATTCTGCTTGTCAAGAAAGACAGTGTGACAAATGCACAAATGAGTGCTCATGTCTGCATGTTCTTTTCCCTTCACAATCCTGATTCATGAAGCAATTAGATCTAGGCAAATAAGCAACCAACGAGACTGCTAAAAGAGATGGATATCCTCGTGCAACAGAGGAAAGATTTTGATGCTTCGGTACTTAGACCTATTAGCAGTAATCATACTGTTGTTTGTTCTGTAAGCCGTCCAAAAAGAAAGATTAGAGACAGTAAGCTTTTGTTTCTTAATTGGACAAATTACTGATTAAAAAGGGGAAAAAAAGAAGATAATTTAAAGATTTTTGGAAAGAAAGTGAAGCATGAAAAAGCCACAATTGACTGCAGAATTTCACTAGTCATCAAATCAGCATATAGAAAGAGTCATAACTGTGAAACGATAGCAGCTGATTAATCATACATGAATGTATGGATGGGTGGATGTCAATTTTCTCACAAAATTGCTGATTATGGAGACTAAACACACTTAAAGGCTGAACTAAAATACACGATCCTATCACGGTGTGTACCTCATGTATGTTTCTCATTGTGTGTAAGGGGTAAGGGTCGTATTCATCTGATGTGCGTGACGCTGGTACTGCTGAAATCCTGCTGGGATCTAGAAGGCTGGGGCCTCATGGCTTAAGTGGATGATGGTTGCGCAACAGGAGAAGTAGAGCTGGTTCCTAGTACAGAGGGTGAAAGAATCTTCTTTGGGGGAAAAAAATGAGCCCAATTTTGAGGACAGCTGTATCTGAGTGCACATCGCCTAGAGATTGGCATCTGGTCCCTGCATATGCACTGTGAGATGTTCTGGGGCTGTTCTTAATGGACATATTTAGCCTTCTCTAGACAGCCAACACAATCTGGTCTAAAATGTGAGGGTCGGTATTTTGACCGAATCGCTGCAAACTCAAACTGCTGTGTGTAGGCATGTCTGGAGTGATGGAGGTTGATAGTCATGCAGTGTGAGAGAGAGAGAGAGAGAGAGAGAGAAGCAAGGCAGTGTGTAGAACAGGGGTCCTCAATAGGTGTGTGTGTGTGTGTGTGTGTGTGTGTGTGGGGGGGGGGGGGGGGGGGTCTCCCCAGTGCCTCCCCAGTGTCTCCCCAGTGCCTCCCCAGTGTCCCCCAGTGCCTCCCCAGTGTCCCCCAGTGCCTCCCCAGTGCATCCCCAGTGCCTCCCCAGTGTCTCCCCAGTGCCTCCCCAGTGTCTCCAATAGCAATACAAGAGCAATAATACAAATTATTAATCTTAATTGATTAATCTAATTAATTAATTATTACAATCAATTAATTAATTGGTCTAATTAATTAATTAATTAATCAAATTTTTAGTGGACCTTCAGCATTTCTAGTTGAGGACCCCTGGTGTAGAATATAGTATGTACAATGGATGGAGGGAGGGCCAGAGCATTCTAAAGATGTAGTCGTGAGGGTACATGATTCAACATAGTTGATCTGGTATCACAAGTTTGACAATTACTATCTTGTCATTTTCCATAGAGCAGTAGAATTTCTTTCACTAGAGAGGAGCCAATGATATAATTGCTTGTTGTATTAACAACACAATGTGAAATTCCCAAACATACCAAGAAATGTAATACATAAAGATACTCTCAATCATAGTACAGTAGATATTGCTGGACGAATTCCAATGTTCAATTCAATGTTCTTAGAAAATGAGTAACCGTTGTTAATCTCACCACAGATGGCTATAGGCAACAGGTTGTAGGGGCCGGGGTGGCTAAGTCTTGCCGCTTAGCAGGCAGGCAGAGCAGTATCCTCAGTGTTTTATTGTATGCCTGGCTGCCACATCTGGTCCCCACGGAGCTGTCTTAGCTTCACATTGCCCACTTGGCTAAAACACATGCTCACAGACCACTATAGGAATTACTGTGCAAAGCCTGCATGCCACAGCCAGCTCCTCTGGAACTTTGAGGTTAGCCGTTCTGGATATAGGTGCTGAGAGAGGGCATGCAGGGTCCTGTTCGGAGGCTTTCTTGAGCTCCTGCGGAGAGACCTGGAAGTGTTCGTGCAACATTTTAATAATATCACACAGTCAGTGCCCATGTGTAGAGCTGGGTGGAAGTTGGAGCGAGAGAGAGCAGGTCAGCCACAACATTGTCTATGTCATTGAGTGTCTTGGCTGAACTGCAGGCCAAAGTTGTAGTGGAGGCGGTCAGACCAGCGGTGTAGCCTCAGTGGTCTGTGGCCTGTTCGAGATGTGGACAGCATAATATGCAGCTCCAGTGCCTGACAGTGCTATGGTGATTTGAAGAGGTGGCAATAGAGGTACAAGTTGTACTTCTCTCAGGCCCAGATGCACGTACAGATCAGTGTTAATGGTTCATGGATTAGTGGCCAATTTCATTATTTAAAATACCAGCTGTGTTCTGCCATGGTGTAGTCAAGTCCTATTCTCATGAGCATGTAAAAATAAATATTGAAAAACTGTACAGTATGTGGTCCATGTATAATGTTCTGGAGATAAGTCGAGTCCCATGCCACAAAACTGCCAAAAATAAAGCCAACGATAGACAAAGGCTATGTACAGTCCATGTGTAGTTTTTGTATACATCATTTCTGGAGTCCTGGAGTTGGGAGTGACAGACAGTACTAGGACAGTCACAGTGGGTTAACAATCTGACCTCTGCAATGGTACATTTTATCAATTTTTCTGGACCTAGAATTCCCCACAGACATTTTTTTTAAGACAGGCTGCTCAAACATAGTCAGAGGCAGACATGGGAACAGAGACAACAATGTGAAGGCTGATGCATGTTTCACATCCGCGCCTTTTCTTTGACCATGCTTTGTCAGCAGTTTTCTATGGACTTAATGCCCCCGTTCTGTGTATGTTCTGGAGAGGTTTCAGAAAACACATCCATGCACAGTCTTATGTGCCGGACATGCAAAGGGGAGATATACACTAAAATGTTGCACTGTGTGATTGATGCCGTGTGTCTCTGGGAGGGGGGAGGGGTGGATTAGCCAACATTTCCTTTGCGATCTACTTTATGCAGCACAATTTATGAGGAGCTATGAAAGTACTTCGAAGCATGTGGTGTGTACTAACAGCCCTTTCAACACTGAACGAGCAAAGAGGACATGCTGAGAGGACATTCCTGAGGGAACAGTTATATTGCACAGAATAAGAAGGGGGGAAGTCAACGTGACATGAAATTTCCCTGATAGACCTAACTGTGGGAATCCAAAGATGTTTGTCGTCCGACGACACATACACAAATACACAGATGCGCTCACACAAACACACAAAATTAATACTGTCATGTGCACGCCTTTGTATGTGCACGCACGCTCGCACACACACACACATGCACACACACACACACACACACACACGCCTACGCACGCGCACACACACACACACACACACACACACACACACACACACACACACACACACACACACACACACACACCATAGGCCATAGCCACTAGCCAAATGTGCTGACCTCATCACATTTGGGCAAGAGGCTATGGCCGTTTTTAGACCGTGCAAAACTAATGCTTGGAATGGACTCATGATGAAAACCCCATAGTTTGACACATTACATGCTTCTTAAAGCATGATTAAAATTAGATTTGTTTTGCCTTATAGGTTTTTAATGGTAGGCCTACTTCAAGAAACGGAATCCAAAGGAAAGTACGCACATCTCTAAAAGACGTTCAGGTGCTGAACAAAAAGATACGTACAAGAGAAGGAGACACTGCTGTGTAGCTCCCACAGGAAATATATTTAAGGATGAAATAAATCAAGTGTGTAGCGACTAGCGAGTGTGTGTTAAATCCTTAAATAAATGTCCTGTGGGAGCTACACAACAGTGTGCAGACTATTATAATCTCCTACTCCAACTTTCAACCCCTGAATTTACCATGATCTACAATTTATATAACTACAGACGTGCCCGTGGGATACTGGCCTACTTGGAACGATGCAAGTTGGAAATGCATGCACCACCCAGATATTATGTCCGTGTCTCTTTTATGCCCATGCCCAAATTTGGAGTCTAGATACTCTATCTATCTATCTATGTTTATCTATACCTTTCTCTATATTTAATGTTATTTGGATGAACCTAAGGATCATTAAAAACCTTGAACGATTACTTTTGCAATTTATTTTGGGTCAAATCTTAGATTGACTGGCCTATAAAGGAATTGGTTGATGCTAGGCTTTACTTCTTAAGTCATTGCAAGCTGTCAATGCTCATGCGGTCTGTGTGGCCTGTTTTAGTATTAACATTAGCATTGTTAAGTATTTATTTGATCATGTGAGCTACCCATTCATCCTATAGCCAAGGCTGAAACATGTTTAACAGTCATGACACAGCTGCAACCAGTTTTACGCTACATTTACAAAGATAACGTGTACATAAACATTCAGATCTCATATATAAAGTATACCACATGCACCACGGGTGTTAGAAATGTGCTGGTACAGCGATTAGCACTGCTGCATTCCGTGTTGTTTAATAAAAGGCATTTTTATCCGAGCACCCCGGCTATTTTTCTCAAACGGGGTGCGTTCGGAATACTCACAGTTGCACACCGGGAGCGCAATCGCCTATTAGTTTGAATTGGCAGTGTGGTCAGCGTGCCTATATCGAACACACCCAGTTATCAGAGTGTTTTATTAAACAATGCGGAATGCAGTAGTGCTAATCGCTGTACCAGCAAATTAGTAACACCCGTGGCACACGTGGTGAGTACTTTATATTTGAATTCTGAATGTTTATACATGTTATCTATGTAAATGTAGCGATCGCGTAAAACTGGCTGCAGTTTCAGTTGCACCATGACGCTCGTTAAGTACGAGCGTCATGTGGCTACATTTATCCAAGATATGTCCTTTAATGCTTCATATATATGGCTCTTGGCTTGTGCAGTGCAACTTCAATGACCTTTCACAATTTGCTAGTTTGTTCAAGAAGCATGCTTTATCACAGGGGTTCCCAAACCTTTAAGCTCGAGAAGCTGGGGAGCTGGGGAGCTGGGGACCCACACTTCATGACCATAGGTGAGAGTAGGAACGTAGATTGCTCGTCAGACAGAGAGCTTTGCCTTCTGGCTCAACTCTCTTTTCGTCACAACAGTGCAATACCGCCCCTGCCGCTCCGATTCTCCGGCTGATCTCCTTCTCCGTGCTCCCCTCACTTGTGAACAAGACCCCGAGATACTTAAACTCCTTCACCTGGGGTAATGCCTCATTCCCTATCCGGACTGCACAGTCCACCGGTTTCCTGCTGAGAACGATGGCCTCAGGTAGTACCCAGGGTCCACATTTCTTTTGACGCAGCTTAAAGACAAATTACATCATGTTTCTACAGTTATAAACTTCAGAAACAAAACCAGGTGTTAAAAATGCTGCAAATAGACTTCAGTAGTCTTTGAACACCCTGCTTCTTGATTTGTGACTAGCACTCTAGAGATAATTTCACATTACACTTAGAGATTGATGTGCTGGAGTCAAGAAGTTAACTCCCTTGCTACACCTTTTGTCTCACCTTTTGTCTTATAGTTTTAACACTCTACCTGAGAAAAACATGTTTTTGCCTCTTTGGGACATCACAGAAACAGCGGTTTGTTTAAGCTAATTGTGGCTGGTTGGTGAGTTGCAGCATATCATAGTTTTAGAAGACCAAAGGAGAGGCCGGAGACACCTGTCACAATGATATAGAGCACACCGTCCACCTCTGTGAAGTGCAAAAGTGCAGCTTCTGCCAAACTTGCTTTCTTCTGTTATTTGATACTTGTACTGAACCTGATGTGCCTACTTAATGTGCTTTGGTGCGCGTCTAGTGTCGTAAATGTCAGTTCACTCCGTCTCTGTCTGTCCTTTGGACCTTCACTAGTAAGTCCCTTTATCTTTTTTTCTTAAAACAAAAAAATATAAACTTTTCGGGCCTTTATTCAAAGTCAACAGTTTCAGACTGGGATGAAACGAGAACAGTGGTCTTAACAAACCACTTTTCTGCTCTCCTTTGTTATTTTTTAGAAAGTCATCTTAATCCACAATTTCAGCAATAATGTCTTTTACTTAATATTTCATCCAATTTTGTACGTCTTGCCACAGAAAATAACAAAGCATCCAAAGAATGCTGAAGTGGTATTTGCTAACTCTGATGGCAATGCTGGACACTGGGATAGTGTTTCCCAATATGCAAGGTTTCTGCCGGACAGAAACCTTTTATACTGCATGTACGAAACTTTTCAGGAAATGGAAAAAAAGAACCCATGTGTAGAACAATGTAGTAATCTTTAAGAAATAAAATAGCAGATCTACAAGCTCATCACATATCACAGTGTGACTCGTGAGATTGTAGTTCTGTTATTAATGCTACTTTTGAGCGACAATCACAAGACTAAATCTATTAAAAGAAATGTAAAAATATGAAATATGCACTGCACACACCCAAGGCTTCTTCTCAACAGCGACGATATGCTGTATGAGTAGTAAGGTGGAAGGGCAACATTTAACCCATTCTGACCTGAGATCAGATTCATACGAGGTTTCCACTGGACACACACTGGTCTGATTAACCCATTCTGACCTGAGATCAGATTCTAAAAATGTCAGTCGCTCTTCGATTTTTCTAAAATAGCAGACCTACAAGCTCATAGCGCGCCACTCGGTGGCGCGCTATGAGCTTGTAGATCTGCTATTTTTCAATAGCTAAAGCATAACATGATGCTAACACCAAAATGGGTGCCCGGTCAGAATGGGTTAATAGACAAATTTAATATGGAATTGTGTTGTGGAATGCTGCTGTGGATGTTTTCTATTATTTTAGTCATTTTGTGTTAAAAACTAAATTGCAATCTCCTCCTTGACAAAGCTCACATTGTTCCCATGACCCTGTCCTGCACTGGACACATATCGGCAGTCACGCTTGGGAAGAATGCCAAAAGACAGGATTTTAAACGTGTCTGGCCACCTCCTCAATGCTCTTTGATATTCAAATGAAACAAGGCGCTACACAAACAGCACCCACGACTGGGGGGCAGAGGAGAGAAATTAATCGCGAGGAATTTTTGTCACATGAAAGGAAAGGGCCCTGACATTTCACTGGGAGCGATGTGGAACAAAGTGAACATGTTGGTTCTAATGTCACGGTGGGACGAGGATGAGGGCATGTGTGTAGTAAGGTTTGGGACTTATTGCTCCCTTTTCCCTGCCCTATACATGGACCAGGAGTCGTTGGGAGTCACGGCATGGGGGCCTGCCGGGAACACTATGTGTGGTACCTGTCATGTCCACACTGATGCCGGGAACCGGGAAGGCGTGGTTCTTTTTGGGAAGAATCATGACGGATTCACATTGTCTGTGTGGTGCTTTGTAGTTAGGATCCATGTGGTTATATTGGGAGCTCATCCGTATCGGGATGAATAAGAGAAGCTCTGCTTGAAGCCCAGAAGCTCTCTTTCTCTCTCTCTTTTAGCCATGAAGGACAGATTCTCCTTTGGATGAGAGGTTTTGGTTTCCCAAACCTCTCATCCATAGACTCACGTTGGAGTCCAGGAGGTTACATTGTCTGATTGCATCCTCTGCAATGTCCAGCATCGTACAGTATATTAATTATCTAATTATCTATTTGAGTGATCCCACAACCTTTCCTCCAGCACTGCCCTTCGACCAATTTCCAGTTTTAGTGTAAGGAGCAGCAGCATGGATTCGATAGACTTTTACACACTTTGTCTTGTTGGTAGGTAAGGTATACATATCATGTAATTGATAACATGTTTTCAACACATGAAGACACCCAGACACCCATTGGTGTTGACTGGAGAGAAAGGTTGAGCAAGAGGCGTTACATGGGAGTATTGTTGTCATTACCGCAATCTCTTTAGAAGACTTTCTGAAAGCCTGGATCGAGGCAAACCGCGCTGCAAGAGATACTCAGCAAAGTGCTCGATTGACTTCCTTGACCAGAATAGCCCTCCCTCAGTCTCCTCTCCTCATCAGCTCCAAATCCAGCTCTGCACAAATTGCAGAGGACATGAATGATTACATTCATAATATCCACAATGAGCATTCATGCCGGTTCTGTGACGCGATCTGGGCAGAGTGCTGTGTGCCAGCGACGTGAGACTTCACCCCATCACAGCCCTGCCAACCAGAGCTCTGCCCCCCCCCTCCACCCCCCCCCCCCCCCCCCCTCCACTACCACCGCCTCTAATCCACCCCCTCTTTGGACCGGGTGACTAGCAGAGTGGAGGGAGCGTACGTGCAGATTGGCAGCATCTCTCGGCTCAGCCTCTTCCTCCTCTCTGTTAGAATCTGCATCCCAGTCTCTCTCTCTCTCTCTCTCTGTCTCTCTCTCGTCCTGCCCGTCCCCTCCCCTCCCTGTGTGAGCTAACATCACCCCACATTACCCGCCTCGAGCCGGTTGTCCCCGAGTCACAGTGTTTAGAAAGCGCACACAGGCACAATTGCATTACAAATTCAAACCCGCACACGGAAACCCATGTTGGTCACGCGCATGTGTGTGTGTGTGTGTGTAAATGCGTGCATGTGCAAATGCAAACATGCGCACGCACATGCACAGTGACACACGTGCGATTGCACACACACACACACACACACACACACACACACACACACACACACACACACACACACACACACACACACACACACACACATATATATACACAGGGCATTGTGGGAGAGCTGAAGCCACATTAATGGTAATCGTATGCAGGCTGCATCACTAGCAGCATAATAGTCTCCAGGCTTTTTTTTGGGTGCCCATTCAGACTGAAAACAGTACTGGCCCCAGTAAGGATTTAGCTCTTACTGCTTTCTTTTTGTAATTATTTTAAATATTTATTTATCCCTTAAAGTACACCTGAATTTCTCATTCAAATTGCCAGCGACGTTTAAACTCAGACCCAACTTTATATGCGGAGACACGTTTCACTTTACAGCGCTGTTACTCCTGTAATTAGGCTCATAAACTGGGTATTAAAAATACAGATACTTAACGAGAAATGATGATAAAAAATAATAGATCGTATAAGCAAGGACAGGTGAGTTCCGTATACCCAAACCCAACCTGAGTCCAGGTGGGTCGAGGACAGTATTGTTCTCTGGTCAGTTTACTGCAGTATGCGGAGCTGACCAGACACCGCCCGGTCCCTAGACTGTCTGAAGGTATACTGGGGGTCCTCATAAATCATGTGATGGATTCTGACCGCAACTGGACTGAGCATCCCCATCATAAAGTCTGCAGCTGAGAGGCCTCCCAACGGCAGATATATCCTTTGGCAGTATGGTGGTGTCGCACGCCAAAAACAGCTGCCCTGCAAGCTCACAGCGCATAGCGGAAGCGACATCTTGTGATCTTGTAGGTCGGCTATATTTTTAGCGCGCAACACCGTCGTAAGACAGAGCACAGGTTAGGCCGAAGAAGAGGGAGAGGCAAGGGAGGAGAATGAGCTATTGAGGAAAGTGCACGGTCTCTGGAGCATCAAGGGCTTGGCTAGAATATCAGCCGACGAGGGAAGCTTATGGGCTTCCCTGACAGCTTTATCACTCTTATGTAGAGAGAATGGACATTCTGAAAGGTAACACTAAAGGAATACTTGTAGGAGCCTGCGTTTGTATGACAGTTATTTCAGCCGGAGATTTACGAGGTACCTTTTCCGTGCATGGGACGGTATCCATTAATGTCCCAGTGTGGCCATCACCGTACGCAGGCAGATATTCAACACTGTTTATGCTCACTGACTGTAAAACTAAATGATGAGAATGGTGTGGTTGTTCCTGGGTGTCGGCAGACACGCTGCAGTCTTGTGAGCTCCTTCTGAGAGGACATGTGGTGCGGGCCAGGGGCCACCATTAACCACCAAACACTGGATAAGGACCCATTTGTGGGTTGCCGACATATTTTTATGGGTCCCTTTATTTTTTTTCAGTAATTTCAATTTTAATGAAGAAATAAAATAAAAATCTAAGAATTTCCATGAAATAGAAAACAAATGTTTAAGAAGAAACAGCATTGCGTGCTTGTAGATCTGCTATTTTCCCGGCCAAACGTCTAATCTCTCTTTTTGGGCCTCGACCTGAAAAGTTTGGGAACACAGCCCTGGGTTGCAGAAAGGGCCCTCAAGCTTTTGGAAGAGTTTTACTTTTTACACATGCGCTTAATAAATAATGTCGAAAAATATCCACATGCATGAATATGTCAATAAGGGCCAGTAAAGGAGGAACTCTCTTTTTAAATTTTAACGTTTGCAGATGATGCCTGATTGAAAACAGAGAACCGTGATACTGACTTCAGTGATGTTTGCATGTAAACTTACTGCCAATTTGTTGTACAGATGAGAGATTAGTGGTCTTGGCTCTTGCCTTGATATCGTTGTCAGTATATCTGGTGGTGAGGTGAGCTGCCGTGGTGGTACGCTAGCTGCGAGCGGCCTTCACTGATGCCATGATTACTCCAACCTAGTTACCCGGTGTCTTGAAATGCTACAAGGATCGAGTCACAGCGGATGGGAATCTAGGCTATTCCCCCGACTGAACCTCAGGGAAACATATTGGTCCTGTGAACAAGGTCTTCCCGCAATGCTGACCAGATGCTACATCTTCTTTCAATTTGTTCGGAAAATCTCCCCTTGTGCTTCCTCACTCACTCCAGCCTCTCTCTCGCACAGTACACACACGCAAACCAGGGCTTTTTGAGTCGGGAGAGCGGCAGGGTGGAGCTAGGTGAATTTCCTATTGAAGTTTATAGCAGCCATAATTTATCCCATGTGTAATTGAACAGGATTGGAAACGCCCGCTCCGTGGCAGCTTTATGTCTTCCGACATCCTCTGAGAGATGGCAACGTCTGTCTTTGGGAACACGTCCTTTTTGCCTTTCTCTGAGATTTTGCACTGTCATGGTATCGTCCTCTCCATCTGTATTACATTCTGGCATTATTACATATAATAAGGACTGCAGTGACAACAGGGTATTTCCTCCCAACGTTCTGTTTTTATTTGGATCTACTGGGCGAGAGTTTTGGCTTGTACTTTATGGTCGCTGCCACTGGTGGTGATGGTGGTGATGGTGGTGGGGGCAGGGAGACGTGCCAATAATCTAGGTAAAGCACATCCTTGGGTGTAATATTGCGAATATACAACACCCTTAAAAAAAAAACCAAGTCATTGTAACTAAGATATTCGATAGAAATTCATTTGTTAATGCAGCCACATTTAGCCACTACAACCAAAAATGTCCCATGCAAACTGCTATAGCCAAGCCAACTCTGCGAGTCTGCAATTTTTATGTTTTGATTAGGTGTGCGGTCATGCTGGTTTGACAATTTAATGGACCATAAAAGCTTGTACATCGATCTGCTGCTACTGTATGTTTGCCAAATAAGTGTGTGTGTGTGTGTGTGTGTGTGTGTGTGTGTGTGTGTGTGTGTGTGTGTGTGTGTGTGTGTGTGTGTGTGTGTGTGTGTGTGTGTGTGTGTGTGTGTGTGTGTGTGTGTGGTTTGTCACACTTTGCCTCAGTGCAAGTAGTTTTTGCCGAAAGGCACAGGTTGGAAAATAGCAAAAACTGTAAAAAAGAAATACTGAAAAATCCCCAGAGAGTCATTGATGCAGAGATGAAGTGGTTATTTTATTCACCGTTTTACACAGACGATCAGTGATCAAAATGAAATAGAAAGTATTTACACCATTAACTGGTGAGCTTGGCCCTCAGACTCATCACCTCTACAGTCCTACCTTAACTGCCAGGGAGTAGGTCTCTCCTACTTATAGGCTAAGCCCCTCCCACAGGGCCATACCAAACCTGAATTGATTCCACAAATTTCCAATAAAGTTTCCCAATGTCCAGAGACATTAAATTGCATGTACACATTTTAAAGTGTCTAGTTTAAAGTATTACTCAGCAAATTATCCATATAATTTAATTAATGATAATCAGAGTAGGCCTATACTTTACACAAAACCAATGTGGGCATGTTCCCGACACAAACCCACAGTTGGTATGCTCCATTGCTCCCTGCACTGGACTTAACAATCAATCATCAAACAAACAATACATATATATTCAAACGAATATCATTCTCTGCAACATACTGTAGACAATAAAGTCATGTGAAATCATTCCTGTTAAATGGGCAAAATAACACAGAAAACGTAGGCCATCAGTGGCAGGGTGATCCCACAGTGTTATGTTAGACCACAACAAGTATGGTGGTGCAGGTCATCCGGGGGCATAATGCAATCATCTCTTCATGCCTCACTAGTCTAGGTACTGGCACGGGGACAAGACTATCTGCTACTCAATGACCCCAAATGAGAAGAGAGAGAGGCCCTGTGATGCACACACACACACACACACACACACACACACACACACACACACACACACACACACACACACACACACACACACACACACACACACACACACACACGCATGCATGCCTGTGCATATACAGCTCGGATATACACAAGCATTCATGTGGATCTTGCCTGCACAGTACACACACACACACACACACACACACACACACACACACACACACACACACACACACACACACACACACACACACACACGCTCCTGGCTTAATGTCAAAGTGTCCTGCATGAGTAAGACACTGAAGCCATATTGTTCCTCGGCTGCTGTTCAATAGTTGCCCACTAAATGTTAGGATGGGTTAATGCAGTGGACTAATGTACTAATTGTACAAATTATAATTGTGCAAATGCAGTTGGCCAATACCACAACAACACATTTGGTCTATGAGGATATCAAAACCAACTTCTCTTTAAAAATGCGATTTGTTATTAACCAGCTGCGGCACCAACATAACTCTAACCCTATAATATCTCTTATTACCCTAAAACTTGACCACAACCTAACCAGAAAACATGACCTCAAAATCCCCAGCCGTTATCCTGCAACGCACCACCACAGATAAACCCAAAAGGCCACAATGGCTTGAACCGACTGACATTGCTGTTCTTAGAGCCTCATGCTCTGAAATAAAACAAGGTTGAGTCAAACCCACGTACAGTATATAGTCCTTGGGCAATAAAGTCTGTAATTGTGTTTTAGGACAGTCAGAGGGATTGTCTGTTTTCAAATATCTTTATTATGAAGCACAGGATATAAGACATATAATCCAAACAAGTATGAGAACCTTCCCTTTTTCCAAACCGGGCCAGGTTGTTGTTACTCGTGGGATTGTCTACTACAGCAGGGCTCTTCAAACGTTTTCCAGTGTGCCCTTGGACTGGAACAGCCATTCTTGGCATGCAGCGGACATTGCGCTCAATTCTAGACTGATACCAGAACTTCATGTTGACATGTTAATGTTCCTTAATAAAAATATGTACGTGAACCTACAAGGTTGGGTCGGGTTAAGCCGTGTAGGCTGTCTACTCTACACAGCATTGAGCTGCACAGACTATGATGATTATTATAGTTATGAATGTTGAATGAATGTCCTGGCTGTGTACAGTGTGTGTGTGTGTGTGTGTGTGAGTGTGTGTGTGTGTGTGTGTGTGTGTGTGTGTGTGTGTGTATAGTAAGTACAGTAGATTCAAGGTTCTAATTCTCAAGATATTTTGTCTGGGACTAATCAGTCGAAGCGATGGGCCATCCCAAAAGATTACCTTTTTCTTCCAGGAATATTGTCTCCATGAAGTTAGTGAAACATGAAGCGTACGTGCGGGGGGTGTCATCAGAACACCATGTAGTGCATCACTTTGATTAGAAGGCCACAGGACACTTTGTTTCTCTATTGAGAAATAGATGTTGCACGCCAACTGGCTAGCTATAGGGGGTGTGGAAATAATACAAATAGAGATGATCCAACTTCTGGAATAAATTCTATAATGGACCATAACATCATGGAATGGGGATCTGAATGTACTGGGAAGAAAAGGCATATTGAATTGTTTTTAAAGATTTATTTGCGGCATTTTTTACTTTAATCAGATTTGACAGTGAACAAAGAGACAAGAAAATCGTCACGCAAACATGATGCAATGGCATCCAGTATAGTGCCTCGATCGGGTCGATTTAGAACCGGAGTCAGTTAAGCTAGTGTTCCTATTTTGGCTCAGAACGCGTTGCATTGCAACTCGTTATGTAGATTGGTAAATCAGTGAGCCACCTGGGAGCACCAACCGGCTGAATTGTTATCTAAACTACTAAATGAAGAAACGTCTGTCTGTCTGTCTGTCTGTCTGTCTGTGTGTGCTTGTATGTTGCCCCCGTACTGCGCATGCGTGATTGCCATTTTAGATCACGTGACATGTGAGTAAGTGGTTCCGATTGAATAATAATAATAAAATAAAATAAAATAATAAGAAGAAGAAGAAGAATTGCTGTTTATTAGACCTGCAGTCAGCACTTTATCTTCGTGTTTATTTCTATTTCTAAGTTTTTTGTTTTTACCATATTTTAGTCCCAGGTAGAACCCACTTAAAGCCCACACAGGCAAGCCCAAATGGGAACCATCTGGTGCCCGCTGACAAGCCCACTTGAGGCCCATATAGTTCAGCCCACCTTGAAACCATAAGGGAGCCAAGGTGGGACCCACCTAGGACCCAGGTAGAACCCACTTAAAGCCCACACGGGCAACCCAGGTGAGAACCATCTGGTGCCCGCTGACATTTCCATTTATCGTCAATGGAAGCAAGGCAACTTGAAGATACAAAGATGCATCCGTTTGTAGCTGCTGCAAAAGCTACAAACTGAAGCTGAGCTGGATTCACATAATTCCAGATGCAAAGCTACAAAGCTGCAATGACACGTCCCCACAGCGCATGCTTGATGACGTCGATGACTGTGTGAGCACCAGATATACAAAGTGACAAATATCCTGTGATCTTTGCATCTTTGCATCTGCCTCGTGAACGCAGCATGAGGAGGGGTTTCCTCATATGGTTTGGAGAATATTATGAGAAACAGAGACTCTGTTCAAACCGCCATGTTCAGTAGGGGGCGCTGTTACTTCAGAAACAATTGCACTGTCATTGGTCATTGTTAATGTCCAGGGAGAAAAAAAAAAGGTTTTCTCAGAGACAACGCAATAATTCAACAGGAAAACAGACTGTACACCTGAAGGGTGGTTAGGGCCATTTGTGGGATGGCTGAAACGCACACCTGCACTATAAAACTATCAGTGTTAGTTGAACATGGACCCTCATTTTTACACGATGGGAGTTCACCTGGGATTTGTGTGTTGTAGGCTACTCAGTGGCTCTTAGAATGCCCAAGTGTGTGTGTGTGTGTGTGTGTGTGTGTGTGTGTGTGTGTGTGGGGGGGGGTGTGAAGGGGTTCATGTTGGTGATCTGGATAAGGCTTGGTGGATTTACAGTGTGTGGGAAGGCCGGGCTGGGCCGATGACTAGAGGATGGGTCTCCCTGCTTGGACAGGAAGCAGCTGCCTTGTCATGACTGTCTGGGGATGTCTCACCTTGAAGTGAAGGCAATTGCTTACAGACCGTATGAAGCTGTGCAGAACCTCAACCATGTTCCCTTTCGCCCTCTTTCTTTTTGAGGGGCGCATTCCCCTCCTATATACAGCTTTTGTCCCCACACGTCTCATATTTGCCATTGACAATGAAAGGAGAAATTAGGTCTTATATCCCTCAAATATGATGTAAATTTGTGGCAACACAAACATTAAATGCCATTGACAATGAAGGGAAAATGTACGATTGTACGTCATATGTAGACGAGCAAATCGGCTAACCAATCACTTAAATTCAGTTGTTCATGAGATGATATGATGATGTATAATGATAAGAGAGCCCCTCACTTCACACAGGTGTGAGTTTTATCTATTAACTGTTTGAAGTTTAAAATGTAGCACCTAGTATGTCAGTGTATTATGCATTACTATTGGTTGCTGGTGATTTGATTTGATGGATTGATTAATTGATTGATTGATTCATTTATTGATACTATATTATCAGAGGTTTCTGAGCACCATTTGCGACACCAAAGATGATAAACAAATATCCACATACGGTAACATAACAATAAATTATATAACATAACATCGCTGACTTTTTACATACAGGATTACGTTCCATATTTATTCTTTTGCGATGAACTGGTGCTCCAAAATAGTGCCTCAGTCTGACCTTGTTAAATTGTGGAACCCTGTATCTCCTTTATAAAGGTAACAATTCATAAATTGGGGTGAAATAAAAATGTTGTTGGCAATCTTTCTCATGTTACAGTATTATAGGCTGATTCAGAGTTTCTCAAGCACGTTGGCCAACAATCTTTGATGAAGTTTTGGCTTTACTTATATTGTTATGGGTATTGAAGCTCATTCTAGAAAGTGTGTCTCCTTGTTGGTATGGCTGATTGGCTGTGCAAGGTTGTGGTGAAAACATATTCAAGTAATGCATACATGTATGCGGGAAGTGCATGGAACAAACAGTTGGAATTGCATTATGACTGTTTATACAGCATGATCAATGGAAATACGTCATATAGTCATATACTTCCTTCTTGAAAAGGTGTAGTAGTATGTGAAAACGTGTCCATTGCCTGTGCGTGCGTGCATGTGTGTTTGCGTGTGTCCGTACATGCTTGAAAGTAAAAACAGAATAACATTTTGAGGATTCAGTATTTGAGTTTATACCCCCAACTCTGCCCTGAGTGAGACCAGGGCTGCTGTGCAAGGTCCCTAATGTGACTTTAACAGTGGCGGACAGGACACATCACCTGCTGTGCATGATGATTACACGTGATGTACAGTACATAATAAATCAACAAGCGCTGAGTGCTTCTTTTCTATTTCCCCTAATCTACCCAAATCTAATTTGGTTCCACCTGGGGTTAGACAGAAGTCAAGACTGTTAGGAATCATTCACCCCTCATGTGCGCTTTGTATGCTAGCTGTGTTCAAAGTAAAGGGCCACGGCCATATCACAGCTGGCATACGTCCCTGTCCTATTCCATCTCCTCTTTGACTCCTCACAAAAGACACAATACATATATATGCAGACATGTGCCGTACACATGCACACTTCAGTATACCTTTACACGACACCTAGATAAGCACATGCATGCATAGGTGTTAATGCCCCTAGACATGTTTAACGGCCTTTTGGTTTCATAATTATAATGCCCCCGGCTCCTGGAATGCCCTCCGACGTATCCTTTGCACAGTTCAAATCCATGATCATGCTCCATTGTGTATCAGTTTGTAATTGTTTGTATTTCACTTTAAAATAATTTCTCATTTATCTGCTTACTAAGGGCCCTATTTTTGCCAGTGCTATACCCGTTATCCCTAAACTTGCCTTTTTTACTATTTGAATTCAAATCTACAAGCTAACGTGTCGGATGTAGATCGACTAGTTGACTAAAAATAGTAAAAAAACAAAAAAAGGCAAAGACGTTTAGGGACAAGGGGTATATGGTGAAAATCTTGTTTTATATTGTTCGCCCGACACCTCGAAAACCTCCGTGCGTCCCAACTACCATAAATAGAGATTTGAAATGAAATAAAATGAAACACAAACCTCAAAGGTCAGTGTGCGAGATGCCTTTGACAGGGTGGAAGATGGCGTGCTGGTCACATCCTGCCCGGACGTGCAGTTTATCAGAACATTGTTGGCAGCTCAGTAAGACGTCTTCTTCTAATACATCCACGATGGTGACCACTGACCAGCACATTGCCTCTAGTCGTCTGGCAAGACGACCCGGGAAGTGGGACGTCGTCCGATCCGGGCGATAAAGGAAATGAGGAGCACACCTCGGATGTCGTTCAGCCGAGAAGGAAAGTAAGACAAGAAAAAAGTCCCGCTTTAATTGGGCCCTGTTGTTCCGGAAGTATTCATCTGGTCGGCTCTGGGTTCTGTACCCAGACTGAACGGTGTCTGTACCTGTCAGCTTGGCTCTTTAGGAAGCCAGTAAAATTCCACTAAAGGCGCTAATTAGATGTTGGTTAAGTTTGTGAGATACCTGAGCTTTACGTGGGTTTCTGTATCCCCACAGCCCCTCTGCATGTCCACTCAGCCATACGATGGGTGGATGTGGGAGCTTTACGTGGGGTTCTGTATCCCCACAGCCCCTCTGCACGTCCACTCAGCCATACGATGGAGCCTCTGAGGACCTGTAGGAACTGACCACTGTAAATCACTCTGCTATTCCCACAGCACACAGTAAAGTCACGAATGTTAATTTAAAAGTGTGTAAAAACGTGTCCATTGCCTGTGTGGTGTGTGTGTGCGTGCGTGCGTGTGCATGTGAGAACATGTGCGTGTGTGCGTGCGCACACGTTTACTCTTGAATTTAGTTGTACATGTATGTGTTTGTTTGATGGCATGGACATATGGACGTGTGTGTGTATGCATGTGTGTGTTCGTTCATGTGTGTGTGTTCGTTCGTACATACGTACATGCATGCATGCATGCATGCTTGAATGTAAAGCGTTGGTATCATGTGTGAGTCTGTTCTGGCTGACTGGGTCCCAGTCTGAGTGAAAGAAAGAGAAAACAAAGGGGGGGAGAGAACCGGGCTAAAAAGATCTCATGCAAACAACTGCCATACCTCACCATCAGTCTGCCATGTGTGCCTCCCTGCATGCACTGCACAGCACAGCAACACAGGGAGACATCAAAGGCCTAACACACACACACACACACACACACACACACGTATGCATGTATGCACGTACGTACGCACGCACGCACGCACACACACCCATACGTGAGATCATAACAATTGTCCTCCTGAATGTCTGCAAGCTTCTTGGCAGCTGCAGAGGAACGCATGGTTGAAACAAGTGCTGTTGATGGAGAACCACCCGAGAATCATATCCTCTGGCATGAGATATATAGGGAGGTTATTGCGTATACGTCAATTACCAAAGCCAAAGGGGTGCTCGAGGATTCCTGGAAAACAAAATCTAAAATCAACGTGGGACAAAACTGACACACAAGGAAGGTTTGGTTTGGTGCGATTGCAGGAATGAAATCAAGTTTCACATTTAACCTTAAAGCCTGATTTATACTTTGTTTGCACGCCAAAATAATTTCAGCAAGTGACCCCCGCGGCACAACAAAGAATAAATCAAGCCTGAAAGGTTTTCTCGTGACGTCACCGTTGCCCCAAGTCTTGATCAAGTCTTTAGCCCCAACACCACCAGCCTCAAACCCAAGCCCCGATCTCAGGCCCCTGCCGCATCTGGATCTCATCACTGTATCTCACAGAGGGGGCGCAGCAGTGGGAAACACGCACTGAAACAAAAGGGCTGCTTGTTCGGGGCCTGTGGAACCTGGTTCTCAAAAAACCCAGACCGAGACCTGCAGAGACCTGAGCCCACCAAATGGACTCGGGAGAATATCATCTGCTCTGCAGACGCCGCGGTAATGCGATGTGGGGTCATTTTAGACCACTGATGGATCACAAAAACCCTGATCTAATTCATATTTAGTTGCGGGCTGTCTCATATCGGCAGATCAGCGCAGACCAAAACTGTGACCTCGCCCATCAGCTGCCTCAGCCTTCAGACAGGTTCCTTCTCTGGAAATTCACAAATATTTAGTCTGAGAACATCTGTTCCTCGGGCTGCGTGCCATGAGGGTAGGTCGGAGGAAGACAGACAATGACACCACCAACACAAACACTGTCAGGGGAGAAACTATTATGTAACAGTTCTTGAAAATGGTAATTGCACCTCCGGGGGTCAGAGTGTCATCCCAGAGAGATTCTTGGCTAATTTTGTTAGAACATAACTTTGTTTCTGGGTTTTTATTTAACCAAACACTAGTGCTTTTTCATATCTTTCGTGTTTTCCATACTTTCCACCCGCAAGGACATTCGGAATGTCTGCAACATTTATGTGTGACCAATGACCATATTATGACCCCTGGGAGCTAGGTGCCTCATCTTTAAATAAAACTGTCAGAAACAGGAAGCAATGTGAAGACAGAATCCTACAGTAAGACTTCACTTAGAGATAACTTCACAGCGTGTCAATAAAAAACAGAAACGGAGATAGACAGAAGAGAGAGAGGTATTTTTTTCAAGATATCAGTCACTTGAGCAAGACATCTCGCCATCTCTCTTACAGGAACATTTTGTTTTTCAAACGTATAAAAGCAACAACACCAAACCAGGCACAAAACAACGTATCACCAAGACAATACATATAAGGTCCCCTCTGTACACAGAAAACCAACCTATCGACGGGGCAGTTTGTTTAATGCCCTTCTTTAAACTACTTGATTTAGCATTGATTATTATTAATTTTAATAAGAATGTGAATAATAAGAAATAAGAAAACAGAGAACAAGAGATGGAGGTTATTTAGCCTACCCATACATGTATGGGTCTCTTCTGGTTTCCTTTTAATTTTAATGTACAGCAACAGGTCATCAGTATCCATTTAGAGGTTGCGATGAATAGAGCACTGAGGATCTTTTTATTTGCGCAAAGTACAGTAACAGGTAATCAGTATCAATTTCGAGGCTGCGATGAATGGAGCGGTGAGGATAGTTTTATTTGCGCAAAGGACTGTAACAGGTCATCAATTGTGAGGCTGCAACGAATGGAGCGGCGAGGAGAGACAGACAGAGAAACAGAGATGCAGACTGCAGTTTATTTCAATAAGTAGTTCAGTTTCACAATGTCCAAAGACCTCTCGTTATTCATGAACCTATAGGTTACCCTTCTGTTGCACACTAACAGTAGCCTGACACTCAGCCTGAATTTTCATTTCGTTTCACTCCATTATTCAAATCCTAAATCGCCTGAACATAATTTTTTAATGTGGCTAGCGATTCAGGGGCTGGAGCCAGGCTACACTAACAGGTCATCAGTATCCATTTAGATGCTGTGATGTTTGGAGCAAGCAGTATCCCTGTCATGCTTTAATTAACAGGTGGTTTAAATAAAGAACCTAACTAAAAAAACTGAGCATGTGATTATTATGTTGATATATGTCGAGATATGACAGATGCACAGCAACTGGACAAACTGTAAATGAGGAGACATTACAGGAGGAAGGGGTGGTTCTGAACTGCATGCCCAAAATATGCCAGCAAGCAACAGCACGGCCACAGATGGTATAGAGTAGACTACATTGCCCATCTCGCTCAAGTTTTTTGGTATAAAGACCTTTTCAATTCCGCTTGTCTCCTGAAATCGTATCGTATATTTTTCTTGCTGCTCCCGTTTCACTTCGCGCAAGAGCTGATCCGTTTCCTCAGAAGAAAATTGTTAGTTTCTCCTCCAACTTTATGGCTGCACCTGGCTCTTAAAGGGAATGGGAGAAGACATTCTAATTGGTCTAATTCATGGTACTTCAGACACTAAATTACAATTCTGTTTTACTTTTCATTCAGAGATTATCTCTGCCATCTATCTAACAAAACTGGTGTTGGACATGCCCCGCCAACTTAGACCATGAGCTACTGTACCAGCTTGTGCCAAATTGGTCTAAATATGGCCAAATGGCCTATCCAATATTTAGCTGTACTTGGTTAAATGTGCAGTTGGTGAATATTGCAATGTGGTGTTTGAGTTCACTTCAATCTATTATGTAATCAGAAAAGGGTTGCCCAAGGCATGTATACTGTGCCAATGAGCAGGAACACACAATAGGGATGACTCTCTCTCATCTTTCTGTATAACTAATTGCTTCAGATTGCCCCCACAGCACCAGTGTGACAATCTATAGACTGTGGTCTACTCTATCACGCAGCACCAGGAGCCGTGATGATTTGTCAAGTCATAGACAATGAATCACAAGCGTTTTTTACAAAGGGGCAGCCCAGCCACAGCCACACCGCTGTTGGAAGATGATCAAAGGAAACATGGGTTGGTGATGGCAAGTGCTGTTGGACTGGAGATGCAAGACTTTAGCTCTGCTGTTGCAGTGTACTGTGTGTGTGTGTGTGTGTGTGTGTGTGTGTGTGTGCGTGTGCGTGTGTGAGAGAGAGAGAAAGAGGGAGAGTCTGTGTGAAAGAGAGATGGGCAGAGAGTGAGACACATCCCTGCATCTGTCTGTGTGAGTGCGGGTATTGTACACTCTGTGGTCCAGCTGTCCTGGCTGTCTGCCCACACAGCTGAGTTGCCCACCCCTCCTCCTCCCCTCCATTCCCCCGCCATTCACTGTCTTCCTCTCTCCACTTCCTCGCTCCTCCTGGCCCTGGTTTCCGAACAGTGTCCGACGGCAGTGCATCGAACCCTCCCTCACATTTTCTGCATTAAGTCAGTCTGTTTGGATTCTCGGGGCCCCATCTGTCCCTATCTGTCTTTCGGCAGGAAATATAGTTAATGCACTTAGTACAAAGAGGTCTTAAATATGATCTCTCAAGCAAGAAACACACATGTAACATGTTTTTTCTTAGCTCAAATAATATCTTTTATGTATTGCACATGGTAATCTGATGCATGTGACTTCCCTCATTGGATGGTTTTCTTACTTGCATAGACCGTGGACTTTGCGTATAGCCTGCAGTCTTGTCATGCTAATAAATGAACTAACCTAAACCAGTACATACAATGGCCAGTGCTTGAATTGCAAAGCACATGCATTTTAATTGAAGTTTCAAGGGAATTCTTCCCAGCAAGCAGAGCAGACTGTGTTCTTTAATATTTATTTCTTCTATCGGCATGAAGTTTTGTTGAGAATTGTTAAGCTTGGCCATGTGTAATGTAATGCAATATTGTGTTCTGTTGTGTTGGTGCAATTCTTTTATGAAACAACCAGAAATGAACAGACGTCAAACCAGCAGAATTGGCATATCACTTTCTTGTTGGAGGTAAATCTTATGCACAAAAACAAATTTCACCCACTTTTTTAATTGTAAAACTGTGATATGACAATAACGGTTCTGGTTATGACTCTGATTATGACGGAAGCTCGACCAGCCTAAAAAAACAAACAGAAAAAAACAAACCAATAACATATGCGCAATAACATATAGCGTCAAGGAGTTTTAAACTGTAGATCGTGCAAGTGCATGGAAACGGTGAGGAAAGCAGCAATCATCCTCTGCATAATACTTTTGAGCCAGCGTGTGCTGTGATACCGGGAACAAAGCTGAACTCCATGGCCATCCTCTCGGATTAGTGTAGCTTGATTACGTATAGATGTCGATTCATATGAAAGCATGACAACAAGCGTACATACTTTTTGTTTAGTGCTGTTTGTTTTTCCCCCCACAAACTAATGAGCACACCTAAACCTAACCTTAACCCATGACTAGTCTAAACTATATGCACCCCGTTCAAATGAGATCTCAGCGTCACAGTGTCCCCGTGCATCACAAAGTCCTCATACGTTGTAACATCTGAGAACAAACTATGTATCATACGGGCGATGGATGCGCTGACCACAATCATGTGATGGAGAGACGTCGCTGTGGCTGATGAGGACGTCAGAGTTGGTAGACCTCAACAACACTCCCAAAGGGACGGTCGTCTCTCTCCCCTGTTTCTATCTGCTTCTCCCTGGGCTCATGACACGGCTGTGGGCCACTCGGTTCTTCCTGTGTTCCTTGGGTCACATCTGCTTTGGTCAGCTCTGTTCCCTTTCCCACAATGTCCCTATGAATGCCTCAGCCTTTTAGCACTGTGCAGCTGTGCATCATTTCCAAGCAAAATAATATCCTTTTATTTCCTGTCGTGTTGTGAGCTTTTGTTTTTAATCAGCGCGACCTCTTTTGAGAGTGTGTGAGTGTGCGTACGTACATACGTGCGTGCGTGTGTTCATTCATGTCTGCGTACGTGTGTGTGATGGTATCCCAGACTTGAACTTTATTCCATTGTTGCTGTGGTACTGCAGTGCTTTTCAAAGGTCTCTTCAGAGGGCCCTAGGAGGTGGTCACAGTCTTGAAGTCTTGAATTAAAAATCTGTCAGCCCTGTCACTGCTGTCCTGTTCATCACCACACTGTTTTTTATTTATTATTTTGCCACCTTGTCTCTATTGTTCCCGACTTATAGCTGCTCAACTCCTCAGCACCTCAGCAAACAGCAGCTTATATACTTCACGCCACGGCAGGAATTTCAGGGGTGCAAAGAGGGCCAAGGCCGCCATGCCCAATCAAGTTTGGCCTTGTGCCACTCCAGAAATGATACGCCCTGTGGCCACAATGGCCTTAATGTCCTACCACGACGGCTCAACCACCTGATTTCACTGAATGGTTTCTCCTCTTTCGTGCAAAATAATTATTATTGCTGTGGATGCAAAGTCATTGTTTTATTTGATGGCCTTGCTACCCTGGCATTTGGCCTTTGTGCCTTCAAAAATGATGATCACAACAACACTCTTTTAAACCTAACTGATCCGCGTTGCTTGCGACGTGCCACCAAGTAAGACGTATAGAGCACGCCACTGCAGGCGTATGACAAAACATTGAATTAGGCTTCATCTCAACATGCACGCACACACACAAGGATCCCACCGTGTAACGTTGATCGCCTCCATCATATACCTCTGCCCTGCCATCTGGTAGAGGTTAGAGGGACAGTGTCAGGCTTTGACAGGGCCCGACGCACATAAACTCCCCTTCCATGGCCAGCTCTTCATTGAGTCGCTGTGTGAAACCAGAGCCGGGGAACAGTCCACCTGGCCAGTGTTTCTTTTCATTGGAGTTTACATCACACTGTCAGAGGGATCACGTGTATCAAAGCTCGGCTTTTATGAGGCTGTAAAAAAAATAGAAAGAAAGGACCATGCTCAACACCTCTGAAAAAGAGAATTCAGAATGGGCTGATGATTCCAACGGTTTGCATAGCAGTGAGACTCACTCACGAGTGTGAATCAGCATGTAAAAGTAATCCCATGTGGCCTGACTCGTGTGATTTAAAGAAATGCAATTATACCGTATATAACATATGGTATAACATATATTTGGTTGCAGTCCAAGAAGAGATACTCTTCCCATAGCAAACTACTGGGAAGAGGATGATTCCATTGATTTATGTTTACCAGTTGTCACAAGGATTAGTGGTCTGCGTTGCCAGTGGATTACCTACACAAAGACGGCGCTGTAGTAGACTTTCCTCAGCTTAGGCTTATGACGTTTTTTAACATTTAACACCAAATTCCCCCTTAATGCTTCTCAAGACCTTCACAGCGATGTGGGATATGATTGGTTAGTGAGAGAGAGGGTAAGAAAGAAGAAAAGAAAATCTGGAATACAATCACAATTTCAATCCCTTGAAAAAGATGACACTGATGTTTATATGAAACCACTACGGGGGTAACCCTCTCCCTCCGACTCTACAGGGAATAGAACCTTAATGCTTTAATGTATACCTGTATGTGAAGTGCATGGTTTGACCGACTGTCCGACTGACCTGTACGATTTGGGTCCTGTGTGCCCATGGCCTCCTCAGGATGACTATCAACTCTGCCATTTGGTATGTGTGTGTGTTGGGGGGGTGGGGGGGGTGAGTAGGCACTAGAAGTGTTTGTCTGGAAAAACCTATAGACAAGACAATGGACAATGAGGCTGGCAGACGGCATCAGGGCGTCATGTAAAAGCACACACGGTCAGACAGCCTGGCAAAAAAGGCATAAGAAAGTCAAGAACACTAATGGTCGAACAAGTGCAGACCACCCTCCTCCTCCTCCTCCTCCCCTCCTTGCTCTCAGTTCACTTTTTTTCTCTTCTTCTCCCCTTCACTCCCTCTCCTCCTCGCTCCACTCTCCTAGCTTTCTCTCTTCCTCCTCGTCCAGTGCTTTGTCAAGATGGAAAAGTACTGGAGTGTCTAGCCAGCCCCAGAGAGACTGGAAGAGACAGACAGAGAGGGGGGGAGAGATGCTGGGAAAGACAGACAGACAGACAGAAAGACAGACAGGAGGGTTCTCGTCTCTCCCTTCATGCTTTCAGTGGATTGGCTGACCACAACCCAAGCATGCAACATGGACAGATCTGACTGGCATTCTGTCAAAACCAGACCACCACCACCACCACCACCACCACCAGTACAGTATACCCAGCACAATTAGTCATTACTATAATATAGCATCAACCAGTTTAAACTTTAACCACTTGGATATTAGAAAATTGTCAATCTACTTACTTAGACTTAGTTCCTCCCGTTCCTATTGGAACATTGGGCGACGAGTCCTCTCCATTTACTCCGGTCTCTGGCGACCCTTCTTGCTCCGTGCCAGCTGACACCCATCTCGCTTTAGGTCTTCCTTCGCTGTCTGTCTCCATGTCTTTTTTGGCCTCCCTCTCTTCCTCGTCAATCTACAAGCTCTGCTATATTCCCTCAAGAAAGTTTAATGTTGATTTTATTTTACATTTTAACATCACAAGTCTGCCGTCCTTATTGGTGACACAAATCGTGTAGGTATGTGGGTCCCTGGCCCAAACCAGAGCCATAGAGTAAGACAGAGTCATGCAAACTCCGTTCACTTCATGGGGCCAGTCCAATGGCGGCTCTTCTACATTGAATGGGGACAACCGGAAGTATTGAATGGGGACAACCGGAAGTATTGAATGGGGACAACGGAATGCATTGGGCTCGCGCGAGTACATGAACCATGTGACCAGGCTGTTTCCTGCCCACTCAATATCGCAACTCTTCTATTAGATGGCTCTGGCCCAAACTATAGTATCTCCAGCTTTGTGTGGCCAGATACAGTACATCAGGGTATGGTTGACCTGAACCACTGCATCAAGGTGTTTCACTATAGCCGTGGGGCTCCGAGCGGACCCCCCACCCCACCTCCCGCCCCCGGCCCGGAGATAAAGCACACGTTGCGTTAGATAAGGGTGGGCTGTATAGATTAGCAGTTAGGCCCATAGCGTACCAGTTACTGCAGAGATATATACACCCGTTCACCCCACGCTGAGTAAACCAAACAGAACCAAGCCAGAGAGGATTAAGGGGCAGAGATAAATGCAGCCATGAGAGAGGTGAGCCCATGTTAAATATACACCAGGAGCGAGACTCTCACGCTGGGAAAGCCCGCTCTCCCTGAGGGAGGGGGGGGGGGGGGGGGGGGATGTTTGTGGGGGAGGGGTGCATGGGGATAGCCTCTGGTGGGCTCCGTGCACGCCACGGCCACGAACACAGCGAGCTCTCTAGTTGCTTCAGGGTAGTTTAGATCACACACACACACACACACACACACACACATGCACACACACACACACACACACACACACACACACACACACACACACACACACAAGCGCGCGCACAGTCAAGCGTATGCAGTATTCATGCTGCATGCATGTAATAATATAAATAAGTGCAACACAGTCTCCGTTTTCTTGGGGCTACAACTTTGACCAACATTATATTGATCAAATAAAATGATCCCCTGAAAGTGATGAGAATACTGCAGTAGCACGCTACGGAAGAGCGAGGGCACTGTCGCACTCCTCACGGCAGACTGTCCCAAATAACATGTTTCTGTGTGCTGAGACAGCGGTTCTCAGACTTTTTCATGTCAAGGACCCCCAAATTGACAGTAATTTGCCCGTGGACCCCCATTTGAAAAGATATTCCAGGGACCCCCATAACTAAGAGAAGAGATTCATGGCTCTGGCAGTGATTCTCAACCATTTTTATTCAGTTTGACATGAATTAAGGCCATGCACGGTTCCCCATTTAATTGCATTTCTATCTCTGGGACCACAATTTATATTGCTAAATCAATGTTCATTTAACTCTGAGTGTACAAATGGAACCAAATGGACACAAGCCTCTGCCCAGGCTCTGGACATCTCCATATATGGAGTTGGCCTGTTCTGACATCACAATGATGTTCTAACATCTGCATAAACTCCCTATTTAGGCTCTATCCAAATAGGCCAGTGCCCAACGGGTGTCGCAGTCCCGCTTTCCCCCTTTCATGACTACGCCAGGCCCTGGAAATGAATCCCAATGCATTGTTCGCCATTGACATTTCAAAACGTATTTATTTAAAGACCTTACTGTATAAGACAAAGACAAAGCCAACTCGAGTTGTGACAAATCATGACAACAAACAAAATATTTGGGACCAAACAAATAATTACAAAGAATAAAAACAACAAAAATGTGTTGTAACCTGCCGTTTTCTTCTTCTTTCTAATTATTTGTTCGGCCTGAAAAATTGTGTTTGTTGTCATGATTTGTCACAACTCGAGTTGGCTTAAAAGGTCTTTATATAAATACTCTTTGAAATATCTATGAGGAAAATTAACGGGGAATCATTTCCTGGGCCCTGGTAGGGGGCGGGACTGCGACACTCTAGTATTCATTTTATCAACAAAACCGAAAATAAAATGGTTAAAATACTAAAGTAAACACTAAACAGGGATACAACTGCTGCCCTGTGCAGTTATGGTAATAAGAAGTAGGCTATACCAACCCTAGTATTATATATAAAAAAATAAAAAAAATAAAATAAGTATAACACCGTACTTAGTGAATTTACAAGTAAATGTACATAGTTCCTATACCCACCAGTGTCAGTTGAGGTAATCTCTCCCTGATGGGAACATTAGCTGTATTGTCAGAAGCCCCCTGTGTGTGAACAGGAGGAATGCACTGAAACTGAAGTGGCCGAATTACCTGCTGCCAACCTGAAACAGGAGCCACTCATCACTGGCTCAGGTGTGTGTGTGTGTGTGTGTGTGTGTGTGTGTGTGTGTGTGTGTGTGTGTGTGTGTGTGTGTGTGTGTGTGTGTGTGTGTGTGCGCGTGTGCGTGTGTGCGTGCGCGCGTGTTGAAGGGTTGGAAGACCAAAACTCACTCTCGCCTCAACCCCAGACCTAATTTGTCTTGGTCTCGGATATTGGTTTTAAATTTCTTCCTGAGGACAAATTGGCGTAATGTCTATATGCGTGCACGTGTCTGTATGCGTGCACGTGTCTGTATGCGTGCACGTGTCTGTCTGTCTGTCTGTCTGTCTGTGTCCCTGAGTGAAACTTTGGTTTGTGCGTGTGTGTTCTGCGTCCACACACACGCACACACACACACACACACACACACACACACACACACACACACACACACACACACACACACACACAAGTGCGCCAAGAAAGGCTGACCCGGACAGAGACCCAGAGAACATTCCTATTTGGGTTGTGTTTGACAATAAGAAGAGGAGTTCACTTTCACTGTCTCAGTAGATCAGTTGTCCATTGTTTCAGCCGGATAAGCTGCTTAGCGCTGGGGCCGTGCAGAGCGCTGCTGCCAGCCCAGACCCGCTGCCCTCAGTTGCCACCGCGCTTCTGGCCACAGGGGGAAAGTAACTCATGGTGGCTCCACGCCCAGCCAGGATGCCTATCCACTCCCCAGGCCAGTCGGCCACACGTCCCCAGTGCGGGATACATTTTTGATTAGTTCATTTGTTAGACGTTTACTTGAATTACAAAAGTACTGGCATCAATAAGTAAAAAGTATCTCAAATTGTTCAAATTCTTTTTTGAAAAATGCCAGATCTACAAGCTCGCAACCGTGACGCGCTGAATGTGAGCTTATGTGTCCTCTATTTTCGAATAGATTAAGTACCACATGTTAATGTATTGTAATAATAATCTGTATCTACAAAGTAACTACTCACTAATGGAAAGTTTTCAAAAAAATGTAATGGAGTAAAAAGTGCATATATATATAGCGTCTGAGATGTAGTAGTATTGTACAAGTATTGAAACGCTCAAATGAAGAAAAATTATCTCAAAATTGTACTTTTCATCATTTTAGATTGTTGCCTTGGCTATTCAAAAATAGCAGATATACAAGTTCACATGTGCTATTTTTTTTTAAAACATCTTGAAAGTGCGAGAACTTAAATTAGAAGGCATTTTGTTTAGAATGGGCCTCGGTATAACTGCACTATACTGAAGGTACAACCAACTGTGCATGCATGGCTCCACGCCCAGTCAGTCAGGATCTCTCTCTCCTTTCCAGACCTCTGTCCACACGTCGTCCAGTCATCGCTTGGATTCCACCAACCTGACCTCATCAAACCGGCTCAGGCCGATCACCGGACTGTGTGACCTCCCCCGCGCTCGTACATCTGACCCACCTGTCGGCTGTCTGACAACGGCATGACCACAGACACGCTTCTTTGCACCATAAAACGTTTGCACGTGGACAGGGCTATGCATGTTTGTGTGTGCGTGTTTCAGTATTGAGCCAGTTGACAGAGAGTGTGTGTGTGCGCGTGCGTGCGTGTGCGTATGTGTGTGGACCCTGTGATTAGGGATTCACACTGGGACAGACGACAAGAGGCTCCATTGTGACCTTTATGTTTTGCACGTTGTACCGTGGCGTGAGATTCACATCGACTCTGGAGCAGCAGATCTATTTGGAGCGGTCACGCTGTGAAAATTAAAGGGCAATATTTTCAATTATAAAACCAAGAACAAAGTGAGCTGCCAACAGAATGCACATTGCGCTTGAACCGAAAAAGCCCTTGAATTGCTTATTGATCATGTGAGATGTAAAACGACTGGCTCATGTTTTCAAAGTTCTGCGTGCGAGTGTGTGTGCGCATGTGTGTGTGTGTGTGTGTGTGTGTGTGTGTGTGTGTGTGTGTGTGTGTGTGTGTGTGTGTGTGTGTGTGTGTGTGTGTGTGACTGTGTGTGTGTATGTGTGTGTGTGTGTGTTGGCAAGCATCTGCACTTTAACAAGACTAGAACTATTTTGTCACTGTTACCACCCTTATTATTGTCAATAGCCACCATCTCCTCCTCCCTCCTCATCGTCAATTGTTTGGGAGAAAAAAGAGGTAGAAGAGAGGAAGAATGAGGAAGTAGATAGAAAATGGGAATGAAGGCAAAAGCCCCTCTTTTTCTCTATGGCACCTAAGTAGCTTAAGTAGCCTTAATCTTTAACCCCCCCCTTCCCTCTTTCAGATCAAAGACAGCCTCCACCTTCAGATCTGGGTGCTCAATTAGACGGATTAGTATCAAATTGAGTTTTGATTTGATCCCCGTCGTGACACTCTCTGCAGGGTGGCATAGCAGGGCGAGGAGAGAAAAGGGAGAGAGAGAGAGAGAGAGAGCACACGTGAGGGGCCCCCGACACTCACAAATACTCCCATGGGTGGGTGCGTGGGTGTGTGGGGGGGGGGGACTATGGGGAAAAGGGGGCCCTCATCACGGCCAGGAGGCCCCGGAAGCATGCCTTAATGGCTCCTCAGAGGCATTCTTCAGCAACAATAGGTAGTGGCTCTTTCTTTTTTTCACTCGCCGTCTCTCTTTGCTTTGCTTTTCAAAGCGGCCAGAGAAGTGGCTGAAGGACGTCTGCCGCCAAAATGACTTCATAAGCCCAAAACAAAAATGTTCAAACGGCGAAACTCACTCCTTTGCAGGCTGCGAGGTGCATACCTCACGGTCATACAACCATGTACACTAGTATGTGTTTGTTGGTTATGGTGCTTCTGCCTTTGTGTGCCTGTGGACATGCTCAGGTGCTTGCAATCAAAACATCCTGTGCTAGTAAATTGAACACACTTAAGGCCTAATTGTGCTGTAATGAAAGCTTTGGAGAGCAGAGATATGAGAGCCCTGCCCCCTCTCTGCAATCTCATAAATTATTGTGCTTTCATAAAGAGTGGTATAAATAGGTGGAAATCAGCTGACAGCTCTCATTGTTTCAGTCATTCTTTCGTTCTTTTTTTTTGTTGAAACCCCACCCACAGCTGCCTATTCTCAGAGGGAGGGAGAGAGAGCATTAAGAGAAGACATGTATGGTATAGAAGATAACATGAGAGAGAAACGGATGTGGTTGTTGTTGAGACGTGAGATGTTGAGAAGGGAATTTGGTGTACTGTAGTGTAGAGGGACGAGGAGTCGAAGAGAAAAATCCAGGAGTCTGTATCTCTCTCTCTCTCTCTCTGTACCTTTCTGTGTGCATGCATGTCTGTTTTCCTCTATTTGTTTGTGTGCACGCATCTGTCATCTCTGACCTAAGATAACAAGACATGGCTATGAGAAAGTGGGCTGCATGGGAGAGGTCGGGTCAGGGATGCGCAGACAACCCATGGATGCAAGCATAGATGGAAGCAAAAGACACAGTAAAGAAGTGAACAAACTAAAGAAACTAAACGTTTGGAGGAAAATATAATCTAGTTGAGACTCGACGCGAGAGTATGAATGCCAAGAAAGGAACCTGGCTAGCAGACACAATAAAATGTGTAGTAAATTAAATAAAAAGGCGACTGACCCAAATTTCTCTCTTATCTGCATGTTTGATTGTATAAAGCACCTTAACACACACACACACACACACACACACACACACACACACACACACGTACACACATACACACATACACACTCACACACTCATGTTACCCACTGAGATAAGACAACGTGCGTGACTAAACACACCTCTTAAACATGACTTTCTTGCGAATGTCCCTGGGGGCTGATTGTGACGACACTCGTGACATCAGAGGGGGAGTTGACTCAGTCTGTGTCTAAAGACGTGACATGGAGGACGTCTGCGCAGACCTCAGACTCCCCCCCATGTCATGCCGTATCACTAGTGAGTCTGCATGCATTACATTCCCAGTGGGAAAAGATTAACCGCTCCAGTGTTGTAACTTCCTCCTCCGTAGCATAGCAGTAGCTGCAGCTGTGCCTCAAGTTGCTTGAGTGATGCTAATAGCCAAAGTCCTTCCGAGCAGAGTCTTCCATGTGAGAGGGTTGTGAGTGACTCAGTTAAGTAAAGAAAGCGAGAGTCGTGCTTTCATCGTGTTCCATGCAAGCAGACAGACACGTGTACTAGTAGGTGTATGCATTTTTTTTATGTTAGTCTGTGAGTGTGTGTTTTCGCTCAGTGTTTATAGGCCTCAGGGGGGACATTGGTTTGTTTATATAGAGCAGCACAGGGCTTTGTTAGTCATTGCCAATGTTGGATGGACTATTAGTGCTGCAGTGCAGTCATTCATTTATCCCAGCTCTAATAAACCCTGATTCATGTCTGGGTCTGCCAGCTGAGCCCTGTCTGACGTATGTCAAACACGCCCCACGCTCTCTGTGTCTTACTATCTCCCTGTACAGGCTAATCCTAGAATGAACACCTACCTAACCCATTTATTTGAAATGCTGACCTTATTAAAGAATGTATTGTGACTGTAAGTCGCAGATTACTACGAAAACCTGTCAGTGACTCCGTCACGCCACCATATATAGCCGTCAGTCCGTCACGCCTCGTGACACATCACGCCACCATATATGGTTGTCATTCCGTCATGCCTCGTGACACACTCCATATATGGCCGTCTCCATATAGAGATCATGAAACTGACCTTATCAAACCCTAGATAGAAGACTGTATTATCACCTAGACCTGCATATATGGAGCCAGCCAGCAACTCTACATCTGACCACAAACCTCAAACCCTTAGATCTCCATATATGGAGCTGAACTGTTCTGACATTCCATATGTTGATCCCCCCCACCCATCCTTCCTCTTCGATGTCTCCCTTTTGACTGATACCTGTCAATTCAAACTCTAGACGGGCCTCCCCAAAAGTTATTAGTGCAGCCACGCTCGGCAGCCGGCGAAAACTAGTTCTCAACAGGCCCGAAAATGAAGGGAAACCAGGCTGATGTTCTTGTTCTTGATGTTCTTTAGCCTACAATCTGTAGGTCTACTTATCAACACCACACCACAATGTTTGGCCCATATTGACTACTTGACATCACTGACAACCATTCTCCAAAGAATTGCTTAGAGACTTTATTGCCAACCATTTTCCAAATAATAGTTTAATAGCTGATTTGAAAAGTCTCCGAACAACAGTAAAACACAGACCATGGAGAATAGAGCTATTCTCCATGGTCTGTGTATTACTGGAGTCATGTTTGAATTTAATTAACAGATTAGCTCTAATCTGTTAATTAAATTCAAACATGACTCCACAATGATTTTTAGCCATTGCTTGCTTGAATTATACAGACAACAATCATTGTAACATTTCAGTAACTATGGGGAAAACATTTTGTGTATCTGTAGTACAATACTGTACGTATATGACTGATATAATGACATGCATTAATGGTATCTGCTAGGTCCATTAACTTGTCACCATTATACACATTTTCCATATACTATCATGCTACTCATCCTAAAAGTCTTCCGCAGCCCCCTCACCATCACGTAGACCACGTACCACTACCATGTTCATCATCATGACTCTCTCATCAGGGTTTCCGTTACGCCCCTGTCTCTGAACGCATGCACGTACTGTACTGTAGCCTACACGCAAACACTGAACTTCCATGGCAGCAAATGATACCAGATTTCCCTAAATGGTGATGTCAGGTGCATTCCTGTCTGACCTGGTTTCCGTCACACAAATTTCGCATGAGCAGATACGGGGCAGAGTCGTAAGATTTATCTCGACCTCGGCTGGTTTCGTTTAAAAAAGGAAGCACTATGTTTACCGCTGTCTATAAACACGCAATTCTTAACCCTGACTGGAAATGAGTCAAAACCATTCTTGAAAGAGGCCTGGGCCATGGCTCAGTGGTCCAGGCAGGCACCTTGGCTGGTAATCCAGTCTGGCAGTGTGCCGCAGGTTCGACTCCCGATCCCGACGGCCTTTACTGCATGTCTTCCCCCCCCATCTCTCTCCCCATTTCCTGCCTGTCAGCCTACTGTCTGTCCCTCCATAAAATATATAAAATCAGTCTGAACATATGGTCAGACTGACCTCAAAGACTCTTATTGTTGCATGTTTCCTCCGTTTCTAACCCAAAGATGTTTAGAAGCCCCAGAAACTCTGAACACCCTAAAGCGGAACGTCGAGATATAATGTGCACATCACCCAAGGTATTGTTATGTCCAAGTCTCCCTTTCAAGAGATGATCTCACCACCTTCCTCTGCAACCCAGCCCTTCCCAGAACGTCACAATATGTGTTCCACAATGCTGAAACAACGTCAAAGCCTTAACGACGGAATTGAGAATTGACCGTGGACGGCAAGGAAAAGAGGCAGTTAGTGAGGAGTTATTTGATGATGACTGAACAGAGAATTTGGAGGGGGCACAACAGGATTTGCCCGGCTTAAGGACCAAATGGTATGTAAATATTTGGAGAGCGAAGAAGAAAAGTTGCCCTTTAAACCATCAAACCTGAAACCTTCAAAGCCCTGAACCACAGAAAAAAAGAGAAAAAAAAAAACATAATTCAGGAACCCAAGCTCATCAGGATCTTTGCTGGGAGAATTTAGAGCTGTGTTAAAAAGGGACTCCATGCTAGGTCGGAAATTAATTTCAGAGTGTTTTGCAGCTCGTGATTTGTGCTCAGACCATGGATGTTGGTCAGTGGTCAGGGGTGCTGGGCCAGGGCAACATGTGACTGATGTAAATCTGAGAGGCCCCAGTGCTGTCCTATGGAGGGGTCAGTGGCTCTGGGGCTTCCATCACTCAGCAACCAGCGGCTCCTGATGTTTACAGAATGGCTTTAATGCCCTGTGGCCTCACAGCCAGCCACAGCTGCAGGGCGGGGAGAGATTACCTGGCTGAGGCCCTAAGTAGAGAGGTAAAGCTTGTCACCAAATAAGAATACAATTTTCATATTGTTGCTGTCGGATGGAAACCTTGTATGTCCTGTAAACATTTAATAAAAACCTGTTCCAATGGGTCTAATGGAGTTATGATATTAAAGCTTTAGTTGGTTAACCACTTTCAATTCATGGCTATTTTGGGCATGTTATTATAGGGGAAGTTTTAAAAGAAATTTCTACAGTTTTGCTATGTGATGCTCACAACGCATCACATAGCAAAACGTTGTACGATTGTAGATTGGCTATTTTTGCTCATTTACAAATCTAAAACCATTTCAAAGTACAGTATAGGTCTGAAGTGGTTAAATAGCCTACTTGTATAACCTGTGTGACCAATAGTGACAAAAAAAACTAAACAAAACAACTGAGATGTAATAGAATAATACTGTGGTCATTTGGATTTGCCCACATAGACAAATCCAATTGATGTGTGGTTTTTCTATCATGGCTATAACTTATAGCTCCCGGATTGGCCATTCCGTTTTTAGATGTGGAAAACCTCTTGTATACACACCACTGTACCACACCCACCACACCAGTAGTCATACATCATCACAGACAGTTTATATTTCCGTCATTGTTTTGTTTTACACACACTTCCCAGCCACAGACACATGCACAATTGTTGTCTCCAATAATACTGATGACTTGCCTCTATTAGCTTGGGCAAAGTTTTAATAGCTCTCATTAGGCTGCATGCTGCCGTCCATCTGGCTTCCCTCAAGTCGCTTATTCCTCTATGACCTCCATGTTACCAGGCAGCAACCTGTCGTGGCCTCGCACGCTATGTCCAAAACAGTGGCCCAAATATCATATCTACTGTAGTTGCATGTCAGGAGCAGCATCGTATATTTGTTTTGAACCATTCTCCGGTTGTGTCTGGATTCCTTTACTATTATCTTCGTTGACTTTGCTAATTTAGACCTTGTGCAAACACTGGGGTTCTCTGAGCATTGTAGTGCTGGCCAAAGGAAACCAAGCGGGGCTAAATTTAAATGCAGGGCTCGGGCTAACTGACTGGGACAATGTGGATCAGTGCCGTATGTGATTGTTTTGGACCGAGGCAGGGGTCTGGCAGAGTAGGAGATGACAGATGAATGTCCCAGATTGATGGCCAAGGACGAGTGACGAATAAAACAAGATGGAAAGTACAGAGCTTCTGCATGGGAGCTTTCTGTATGATTATGGTACATCTTTTTTTGTTGTTTTGTGTGAGTCAGAACCTGCACTAGTTATAAAGAGAATAAAACACAAAAACTGTGCTACTGGTTTTGTCCAAAACATTGGCCCAGATTTAAGCATTTAGCTGACGCTCTTATCCAGAGTGACTTATAAGCAAGGTAATCACATACAGTACGTATAATCTGTACATTGAAACAGGTAGAAAATGTACCTAGAATCTGTTTAAATAAAATGCTATCAAAATTACATGCAACACTGTGGTCAAAAGAAATATGCGTTAGTAACAAAAATCACACCAGTGTGAAGTGAGGGGCGCTCTTAAGTCGATTTGCTCAGACACACACGTAAATTCTCCATTCATTGTCAATAGGAATTTAATCTTTGTGTAGGACGGAAATAGCCCATCAAACACATCTGATGTAAATGCTCCATTCATTCTCAATGGGAATTTAATGTTTGTGCAAGATGAAAGTCTACACAAATAGCTGAATATATGAGGGGCTAGCGCCCCAGTGTTGGGGAGTATTAAGCTACATGTAGCTGAGCTACGTAGCTTAGCTACATTTTGCTGTAGCTTGTGGTATTTTAGCTACATTCATATTTGTGTACCTTGTCAAGTAGCTCAGCTACTTTTTGGGTCATTTTTTGTAGCTTAGCTACTCAAGTTACAAGCTACAATTTTGGGTCTCCCAGAGGGGAGGAGGGGTCTCCCAGAGGGGAGCAGGGGTCTCCCAGAGGGGAGCAGGGTGGGAGGGGTCTCCCAGAGGGGAGCAGGGTGGGAGGGGTCTCCCAGAGGGGAGCAGGGTGAGGAGGGGTCTCCCAGAGGGGAGCAGGGTGGGAGGGGTCTCCCAGAGGGGAGCAGGGGTCTCCCAGAGGGGAGCAGGGGTCTCCCAGAGGGGAGGAGCGGTCTCCCAGAGGGGAGCAGGGGGAGGAGGGGTCTCCAAGAGGGGAGCAGGGTGGGAGGGGTCTCCAAGAGGGGAGCAGGGGTCTCCCAGAGGGGAGCAGGGGTCTCCCAGAGGGGAGGAGGGGTCTCCCGCATGTACATTCTCAATTTAACGCTGAAAAATAAAAAGTAGCTGAGCTACTTTTCCTATGTAGCTGTAGCTTTACAAGCTACATTTCTCCAGGGGTAGCTATGTAGCTTGATCAAGCTACTGCCATGGTGAGCTACTTGTAGCTTTACAAGCTACGCTTTCAAAGTAACTTCCCCAACACATGAGAACGACTGACCAAAGTATGTCTGCACGTCAACATCAATCGAGCAGAGGGTGGGTGTACAGTATGTGGTACCCAAAGGCTAAGTGTCAATTAAGGGTCTCCTCTCCCCTCTTCTCTTCTCTTCTCTTCTCTTCTCTTCTCTTCTCTTCTCTTCTCCTCTCCTCTCCTCTCCCCATCTCAGTCAGAAGTTGTATGAAGAATATGTAAGCAAGAAGGAATGTGCTGGATCTGGCAACTGGTCAAATATCAATATGGTCAAGAATATGACTGCATTTCCCGTAGTACTGTATGATGAGTGTGTTGGACAATAACCACTGTCTGTAACCAGTGACCACTATGTGATTGCGAGCAAATGAGTGAGAGTGACATACCTGTGGAGACATTTTGGACTTTCCCATCCAACCCCACATGTACATCAGCCAGGAAATGGTTTCACTGGAATCCTTGGGTCAGAATAACACTAGGTGACACAGCGTTATTCTATGCAGGGATATTGCTCTATACAATGTCAGCCGGGTGACCAAACAACCGATGCTATAGCCCACGTCACATACCTTCTGCCCCGCCAGGCAGCAGTGTAGAGTAGAGGAAACTGGGAGAGAAAGAGACTTGAAAGTGAAATGGCATTCTCATACCGGTGACAGTGAGAGGTTCCCCGTGAGCGGGGGACCTGCGGGGATCCCATCTTGAAGTTATTAAAGCGTGCAGAAACATTTAAGCCCAGCTGATATATTTCCTGCATCGTGAAATGATTATACCTTTTGGAAAATTATGAATGTTTTCATTGCGGCGATGTGATTCCCCTCGTAAAGGCAGATCAAGTTGGAGATGTTTTTTCAGGCATCTCGGTGCCGGACTAAGGTTTCACTTGTTCTCAGCTGTCATTAAAACCTGTGATTAGCCTTTCACGGGGTCACGACCTCTCACCCCACGCAATGGACGCCCTTAATCAACAGCACCCACTTCGACCGAGCACTAATTAGCCTTCTGACATGAGACTTTATAGAGCCGTCCAATTAGGACACAGATCCAAGAGATAAATGCTGGCGTGTTCTCAGGCTTGTTAAATACTCTGTATAGCCTAATGCTGGCCAATCACAATCTGAATCTTAACACCGATTCACCTGACCTTAGAGGTCAGTCTTCTGCCTGGAGGTACAACGGTGCAGTTAACCACTCTATGCCACTTAGGCCCTGTTTTATCATTTGTCGTACATGTCTTAAAACAGTGAATATTCAAATTTCACAATGCGTCACTTTGTGTGCTTGTGGATACATACATTTATTGAAAGGATAAGTCCCTTAATATGTCACATCTCATTTCAGAGGGGGTCCTCAACACAGATACATTGCTCCCCAAAGATAGCTCCCACCCCACTGTTTCAATCCTAAATAGCAGAGTTCATATGGGGAAAAATATACCCATGGCATTGCACAATAAAACCATGTTACTAAGCAAAAAAACTAACACGCAATACCAGCATGCACATGTGATAATAATGAACAGCAGCACCGAACCAGCAGGGAACACATATGAAGTTACATGCAGATCAGTCAGTATGTTATGTTTATGGAAAACAAAGAAGACTGCCAAGAAGAGTACGTTAATTTAGAAGCATGTGTGCAGCGGTGTTAGAAGGTGTATGAATTGATTCCTTAAATACATTGAGGGAAGTGATTGATCTAAATGGACTTGGTAGGTCATTCCAATCAGATGGAGCTTTAAATTTGAAGTCACTGCGCCCACTTTCATTTTTCTATCCTTGTGGGGATTGTAAAGTAGGGATGGTCCGTGTGTCTTAAAGTATAGGGTGGTGTGTATACGGGACAAGAAATTGTTTCAGGTACTGTGGATAATTAAAGAAAATACATTTAAAAATAAATTGTAACCAATGTGAGTGTCTTCGTGATTTAGATCTGTTATTTTGCTATATTTCTGAAACAATGTTTAGATTCCCCCCCCCCCCCCCCTCCCACCTATACATGACCTAAGCTGGTGGTGCTAAAGTGTCAGTTTAGGAAGCTTGTTGAAATCCCTCACGCTACGTACCGTTCACTTTCACAAACCTTTGGACTGATCAGCACCAAGCCTCTTGGCTATGCTGCTAACAGGCAAGTAACTCCACAGTCCACACGCATATTGTTTCACATATATATATATTTTTTAGATTTAATTTTATCATCTTAATAATTAAGGCTCAGATTGGGCTGAATAAAAAGAGGAGAAGTCGGCACACAGGCTCTGCTCCACAGTGTTTCATTTATTGTAAATGTCAGTGTTTGACATTTACTGGACTCATGACGTTTCGGACAGATTTGGCCCAAATGTGGAGTCATATGTGAGATACGTCATAGACGTACCATAGATGCATGGAGTCTGAGATAAAGGGCCCCTGAGACCCCCCTCTGGAAGCCTTATGGATAAACGGAGGGTTTAAACACTTGCAGTAACATGTATCATATGATGGTTTAGGACAGGGGTTTTCAACAGGTTGTCCGTGGAGGTATTGCATGTGGTCCCTGACCATGCATTTAGTAATGTAGGATTTTCTTTCTACTAGTTGAGAAACCGTGAACTGAATGACCTGGTGACATTGATGACCGTCCATGCATTCATTTACTGACAAGTGGGAGGTCAAGAAAATGCTGAAATTCAACAGAAAAAGGTAGATGAAAAAGAAAGACAGTTTGAGCGCTTTTGCCACAAACAGTACAGGTAAAGGGTTTTCTTCTGGGAGGTCAAGAAATTCCACTTGGAACAGTGTTTTTTGCTGTTTAACTTGCAGGGAAACACTTTCCGATGTACTACAACAGCCCGGTGTGGAATTTTACAGGCTTTACTGTGGGGGATTGCACCTATATTGCGACAGAGCAGGAACTAACTCACTGTGATGCATGTCCTAGCTCATCATAACATGAACAAACAAACAGTACAGGTAAAGGGTTTTCTTCTCTGAGGTCAAGAAATTCAACAGAAAAAGGGAGTCAAAATCTCAAGAGAGGGAAGTTCACCGGAATGTCTGGATGAGTCATTATTATTAGAAAATGATTAGTCAATGGACCATTGGTTGAGAGTTGAGACACAGTCGGATGTTGTATACACATGGGGTGCATAGCAAGTGATACAAGAGCACTAATCTTAGCCCATATCCCCACCCAACACAACAGTGGTCCCCAGGTTGATTCTATGTCAGGGTGGCGGTCCCTCATTCACAATCAGTTGAAAACTACTGGTTTAGGACATTTGGGGTTATTTTATTGACATGATAAGCCCATTACTGGCAAAAAGTTTGAAGGTAATAACTGTTATTAACTTTGCACTTTTTGGGGGCCCCTAAGCTTGAGCCTCCGTATGACAGCAACGCAGTCACTTGGAGACTGAAGCTCAGGGGCCCCCCTAGCTCAGAGGCCCCTGGGCCTGGGCCCAACAGGCCCGTTGGATAATCCTCCCCTGAGTCTGAGTCTGAGATCCCCATTGGAGCCACGCCGTTCATGTGTACAGTATTTATGTGGATCTCGAGATGCTTCGGTTTTTATACTCTCAGCTAAATGAACACTCAGCATTCTAATGTGTGGAAGATGAATGGCAAGCTAGAAGAGAAGCTCTTTTTATGTGTGCGTGTGAGCATTATCCATGCATGTGTGTTTGTAATACATCTAGTTCCTGTCATGCGTACATGAGTGTATGGGTGTACTATAATTGTGGGAGAAAAGAAGTTGGACACATTTCACAGCGAGCAGCCCTCCATGCACCATCTGTCCAGTATTTATGTTGTGGTGCGTTGTAGACACCTTCATGGGGGCTTCTTCCACCACTAACGAGCTCAGATAATAAGTCATGAGGAGACACGTACATGCAAATTCATTTAATTATCGGGACAGGCAATTACACGCACCATAATCCGCACTGTGGGACCGCCTTGATGGATGGCCTTAAATCCAGCCAGCCAATATGGGGGACCAAGGCCGCCAAACCCCAGCAGGAGAAAGCCACAGCCATGTGTATTTCATTTGCAATGTGAGAGTGTTCGTAAAAGCCACTTGGAACAGTGTTTTTTGCTGTTTAACTTGCAGGGAAACACTTTCCGATGTACTATACAAGAGCCCGGTGTGGAATTTTACAGGCTTTACTGTGGGGGATTGCACCTATATTGCGACAGAGCAGGAACTAACTCACTGTGATGCATGTCCTAGCTCATCATAACATGGGCAAATCTAGTACAATACATTATTTCAACCAGTTACCACTGTAATACATCATCGAATCAGGTGTTTGGCACCCCTGCTAAGAATAGAAACCACATTCTTCCTTTGATTCGCAGTCAATATTGACATTCTCAAAGTTCACAAAATGGTGTAGGGGGGGGGGGGGGGGTCATTGGGAGTCTTTGATCCCCTGCTTGACACGCTTTTCATTCCACATTTTCAAGGGCTTTATTTTGATCCTGTGGTATTCGTTATGACCATTTACAGTATGTCATGAAAATGAAGTGTCAATATGAACTTTTCACTACAGCCCCCATTCGCTTAACAATGTACCCTGCACTTGAACTAACATGGGTATTGGGTATATGAACACACACACACACACACACACACACACACACACACACACACACACACACACACACACATAAATGGTAAATGGTGCATTTATACAGCGCCTTTATCCAAGGCGCTTTACATAGATTGTGCATTACATTCACCCTTTCACACACACATTCATACACCGATGGCAGCAGAAACCATGCAAGGCACCAACGAGCACATCAGGAGCAATTTGGGGTTCACTGTCTTGCTCAAGGACACTTCGACACTAACTCTGGGGGAGCCCACAGGGTTCGAACTGGCAACCTTGCGGTTACCATCCAGCCACTCTATACCGCTGAGCCACCGCCGCCCCATGAACACACGTCACACACACATCACACACATAATTATGCACATGCCCACACAGTCGCACACTAACTAAATGCACTGCTACCGTGTGCCAGTTAGGCAGTTACCATCGGTAACTGCAGGCTCTTCAACATGATTAGCAATGATCTCTTGGAACATCCACTCTCTCCGCTTGCTTTCTGCAGCACGGTATCTCTGTCCTGTCCCTCCCTCGCTGGCATACACGACTATTCTTACCACGAGCCGTGACAGGGTGCAGGTTGGCCTGTTATGACTGGCTCAATGGAGAGGAGGCGGCTAGACAAAGTATAGTTGGAATGAGTTGTGTTTGGCTCCGTTGGACGCGTGGATGGATTCACATGGGAAGGTTCCGGGGCCCGAATGCACTGCCTTTTGTGTTCTGCAGATCAGTGGTTTCCAACTAACCTCTTCAGCTCGAGACCCAAAAGATACATTTGAACTCTCCCTGGGAAATTGTTTGGGAAACTGTGCTGTAGATACAGTATACAGAATCAGAATCAGCTTCATTGTCACATCACAGTTTTACGTGGGTGGAATTTGTTTTTGTGCATATAGTTCCCATCGTGTAATTTTTTCAAGAAAAACAAAGAAAGGGAAGAGGAGGGGGTGGGAGGTAAGGAGATGAAAAAGAAAGACAGTTTGAGCTCTTTTGCCACAAACAGTACAGGTAAAGGGTTTTCTTCTGCATGGTTCTTAGATATTTACAAGCTTTTTCCACGCTTATATTTTGTGTTTATGACAACACAAAATATTGGAGCTTTGTACGAAAAATAATGTCACTTCTTTACACCTGCTGTAAACCTGTGGTGAAGTCAGTCTAATGAATGGCTGAAGTGTTCCTTTAAGTGGTTAAACAACAATGCTCATCCCAGATCTGGCAGACAGAAAGCGTCTATAGACTAGAACTGGTTCAATTAGATTGTTACAGCTGGCCTCACAAGACCCACCGCACAGGCCCCTCTGAAACCATGATCCTCAAGTGGTACTGTCTGGTGTCGCACGCACGCATACTCTCCCTCATTAGCATGAGAAAACATACAGTATACGTTTATAGGCTATTGCCAAAGCAAAGTGGAACAAAGCAATCAAATGCAATGGGAATGCCGAGGTCATTAGGTGTAAACAGTTCAGATACACACAATGATTAGTAGTCCTTAATTAAGGTGGTTGAATTCCATTTGACGTCCCAGCAGCAGCACGTTTGTGGTTTCAAATTGAGTCTCAAAATGAGAGATGCGATAGAATATAGCGGGCGAACAGGACTGCATCATTTGCAGCATGAACTATGCATTAATCATACAAGCAGCTTTTAAAAAAGGCGGCGCCATTGAAAGGCAACTTGATTTTATTCAAGTACCAGCCCAGCACACAGACATATAGACAAACACACACAAAAACACTTGACCTGGCGCTACAAAATTCTCTATTGCTCCATGCAGGTTGTAATTCAAGTGTTGACAACCATGAATTCATTTGTTTTTCCCTGTTTGCTTTCATAGAGACAACATTTAGTCCCACAATATCTACATTACGTGCTGGAGTTTCACTGCAGAAATATGCATTGTGTTGATTGTCTTCAAGACGGTGAAGTTACTTGGAGGACCAGCCTTTAAAGCCATATACTATGAAACAGTGTTACCTTTTCAATTAAGCAAAATATATTTTAACACGATCTTTCACTGGTATATTTTATTCCACAATAATCGTTCATTAGAAATGTATGTTGTTGCTGTCTGTCTGTCTGTCTGTTTACTAATGTTGTTGCTGTCTGTCTGTCTGTCTGTCTGTTTACTAATGTTGTTGCTGTCTGTCTGTCTGTCTGTTTACTAATGTTGTTGTTGTCTGTCTGTCTGTTTACTAATGTTGTTGTTGTCTGTCTGTCTGTTTACTAATGTTGTTGTTGCTGTCTGTCTGTTTACTAATGTTGTTGTCTGTCTGTCTGTTTACTAATGTTGTTGTTGTTGTCTGTCTGTTTACTAATGTTGTTGTTGTTGTCTGTCTGTTTACTAATGTTGTTGCTGTCTGTCTGTTTACTAATGTTGTTGTTGTTGTTGTCTGTCTGTTTACTAATGTTGTTGTTGTTGTCTGTCTGTCTGTTTACTAATGTTGTTGTTGTTGTCTGTCTGTTTACTAATGTTGTTGTCTGTCTGTCTGTTTACTAATGTTGTTGTTGTTGTTGTCTGTCTGTTTACTAATGTTGTTGTTGTCTGTCTGTCTGTTTACTAATGTTGTTGTTGCTGTCTGTCTGTTTACTAATGTTGTTGTCTGTCTGTCTGTTTACTAATGTTGTTGTTGCTGTCTGTCTGTTTACTAATGTTGTTGCTGTCTGTCTGTCTGTCTGTTTACTAATGTTGTTGTTGCTGTCTGTCTGTCTGTCTGTTTACTAATGTTGTTGTTGTCTGTCTGTCTGTTTACTAATGTTGTTGCTGTCTGTCTGTCTGTTTACTAATGTTGTTGCTGTCTGTCTGTCTGTTTACTAATGTTGTTGTTGTCTGTCTGTCTGTTTACTAATGTTGTTGTTGCTGTCTGTCTGTCTGTCTGTCTGTTTACTAATGTTGTTGTCTGTCTGTCTGTTTACTAATGTTGTTGTTGCTGTCTGTCTGTCTGTCTGTCTGTTTACTAATGTTGTTGTTGCTGTCTGTCTGTCTGTCTGTTTACTAATGTTGTTGTTGCTGTCTGTCTGTCTGTTTACTAATGTTGTTGTTGCTGTCTGTCTGTTTACTAATGTTGTTGTTGCTGTCTGTCTGTTTACTAATGTTGTTGTTGCTTTCTGTCTGTTTACTAATGTTGTTGTTGTTGTTGTTGTTGTCGTCGTCGTCTGTCTGTTTGCTAATGTTGTTGTTGCTCTCTGTCTGTTTACTAATGTTGTTGTTGCTGTCTGTCTGTCTGTCTGTTTACTAATGTTGTTGTTGTCTGTCTGTCTGTTTACTAATGTTGTTGCTGTCTGTCTGTCTGTTTACTAATGTTGTTGCTGTCTGTCTGTCTGTTTACTAATGTTGTTGTTGTCTGTCTGTCTGTTTACTAATGTTGTTGTTGCTGTCTGTCTGTCTGTCTGTCTGTTTACTAATGTTGTTGTCTGTCTGTCTGTTTACTAATGTTGTTGTTGCTGTCTGTCTGTCTGTCTGTCTGTTTACTAATGTTGTTGTTGCTGTCTGTCTGTCTGTCTGTTTACTAATGTTGTTGTTGCTGTCTGTCTGTCTGTTTACTAATGTTGTTGTTGCTGTCTGTCTGTTTACTAATGTTGTTGTTGCTGTCTGTCTGTTTACTAATGTTGTTGTTGCTTTCTGTCTGTTTACTAATGTTGTTGTTGTTGTTGTTGTTGTCGTCATCGTCTGTCTGTTTGCTAATGTTGTTGTTGCTCTCTGTCTGTTTACTAATGTTGTTGTTGTTGTTGTTGTTGTCGTCTGTCTGTTTGCTAATGTTGTTGTTGCTGTCTGTCTGTTTACTAATGTTGTTGTTGTCTGTCTGTTTACTAATGTTGTTGCTGTCTGTCTGTCTGTCTGTTTACTAATGTTGTTGTTGCTGTCTGTCTGTTTACTAATGTTGTTGTTGTCTGTCTGTTTACTAATGTCTGTCTGTCCGTCCGTCCGTCCGTCCGTCCGTCGTCCCCAAGCACAATTGACACCCCTCTAATGCCAGTGCAATATGATGGCTCACTGTCTGACCAGCCGCCATGTTCAGCCATCATCTGGACTTGAGCGGGGTAGCTAATTGGTACCTCCTCAAGCTGCCATGCCATCGGCAAGGCTTGACGGGTGGCTGTTTGAAGTTGTTGGAGTCGTCGGCGTGGAGTTGTGGCTCCCTGTAGCCCCTGCAGGGTCATCGGATACTTCAAATTGTGACATATACAATACAGGTATACTGTATTCTCAGGCAGAAATGAGGACAGGAATACGCGTGTTTCTCATCGTAGCTCGACCTTAAGGTGTGTCACGTGTACAAGTTGTGTTCATCTGATTGGTGGAGCTGCTGTGTTTGCTCAACAATAAACACTTTTTGAAGCATCAGTTGAAGAGTTAGACCACCGGGGATGCTGCGACGTCGCTCAAGAGCTAGACGTGTTTCTCCTCCACTTGGCAGCCGGCCCCAAGGGGGGAGGGGAATCCTGACCGCAGCTCGTGGCTAGGGAAAGTGCCTTGCCAAACAGCTGTGACTGTGACTGTGACTCACATCTTTTCTCCAACATCTCCCTGCCTGAGTCATAATCCTGACAGTGAGTGGCTCTCTGTGTGTGTGTGTGTGTGTGTGTGTGTGTGTGTGTGTGTGTGTGTGTGTGGTACACTTATTACGTTACAGATTATTATGTAACAAGAGAAAAAGATGCTGGGAGATTAAAGAGAGAGAGAGAGAGAGAGAGAGATAGTCACGCAAAATCTCTTAACTAAAGCCACATATCCTACATGCTTTCTCACACATGGAGTATGAGTATAACTGACTGAAAATCGCTGCTTTTCATTCAAAAAATCACACCCGTGTGAAGTGAGGGGTGCTTATCATCGCGATATCATAACATAACATTATATGCCGATTTGCTCAGTGACAGACCACAGCAAACATTAAACTCTGTTCATTGTGAATGGCATTTAATGTTTGTGTTAGTGACAAAACAAACATTAAACGGAGGGGCTAGCTAGCGCCCCTCAAAAATGTATTACTGTCATGATGCGATAAATGACCTCTGCGTAGCAGTTAGATCTCCTGGAGAAAGCCGATCAGCGCTCTCTCGTCACACCTCCTCCCACACTTTCCGACTCAGTCACGATAACAAGACCACAGACAACACGGCTCAGGTCTTGTAAGAGGCAGAGCGATGCTTTGACTCAGCCCACCCCCACCCTGTCCTGTTTATCCTGTAACCAGGGAGATGGACTTGGCTCAGAGATATATTCTGTGTGATGTCTTCCCTCATAAAGAAGGTTAATAGACTGTTGGAAGCAGGGGCCAGATAGTGCCTTGCTACGGGCAGATGAGTGGAAGTTGCGTAACGGCAGAGGCGTGCAAAGCGTCATGGCTCAGTACGGTACACCCCCCCACCCACCCGCTGTGGTGCTGGTCCTGTATTAAGCAATGTTGGAAAATCACAATTTCTGAGGGGCCCCCTCCCATATGTCCAGCTATTAGGGTTGTGTAATTACAAAGATTGAAGACAAAAGTGAGGACGCAAATTGTGATTGTGATGTATGTATATGTATATGATGATAAGAGCGCCCCTCACTTCACACGGGTTAACTTAAGTGAAAGTTTCAATACGGCAATGTAGAAATACTCTGTCTTTCGAAAATAGCAGATCTACAAACTCATTGCGACGCATTGTGAGCGTTATCTCATCTGCTATCTGCAAATCGCCAAAATGGGATTAAGTGGTTAATGTATGTTTTGTAATAAAAATCTACAAAGTAACTAGTAAATAAAGTTTTCTAATAATCGTAGTGGAGTAATTTTTTTATAAATAACATCCGAAAAAAAATATATATATATATATATTTTAGCGTATAGCGTCTATACGCATCACGAGATTATTGCTCACAAATATAGTACATACATTTACAATTTAGGCATTTAGCAGACGCTCTTAATCCAGAGCGATTTACAGTAAGGAAGAACCTACATCAAATACATGAAAAAATTGTCATCATGAATCATGTGTAAGCTAAGAACATAACAGTCGAATATCTATAATGAATAATGATAATGTACCGATGATTAGAGCGCCCCTCACTTCACACGGGTGTGATTTCTTTGTTCAAAAAACATTACCAAAATTTTTAATGAATTAAAATCAAATTCAATGATAATTCTTTTCTCATCAGAAATGTCATGAAGAAATCAAAGAAAAATCTAAGAAAACCAATGTTTAAATAGTGTAGCCGATCTACCAGCTCACGTCTAACTTCTCTTTTGGGTCACAAGCTAAAAAGTTTGAGAACCAGTGCTGTAGATGAACTAAACAGACCGGGGCTCCCATGACGAAGGCTGGAACAGCGTAATCCTGAACAAATGCGTCCACCCGGATCCTCCCATGTTAGAGACGCAGAGGGTGGCCTCCTCCCCCCCTCCTCTGCAGGGAGTGCAGTGCAGCTGCACGCATAGTGCATGTTATATATACTAGAGCGGTGCCCGGCTGTAGTGCGCCGAGTCAGTAACGATGGATGTTGGAGATCCATGCCCCACCCGGCTATGCAATACCCGTTGTACCCGTGTCAGAGTATACCCGTTCCACCCATCTGTCTATGCACTTTAATGCCCGTACATGGACATTTCTGTATCTGTCTCTCTGTGTCCTTTATTCCTATATATGAAGTTCTGTGTCAGGCATGCCCAAACATGTGTTGATGTCAGAACAGGCCAGCTCCATATATGGAGCCTGGACAGGGGCCCTGCATGTCCAGAGCCCGGGCAGAGGCCTCGAGACATCGGGCACTGCAGTCCCTGTGCGGCATTGTACCGGCATTTCGGTACAATGCCATGTGTCATAAACCCCCCGTCTGCTGGAGAATGCACTGCTCTTTCTGGTATGCCCACTTGAGTATGAATGACCAAAATGAGCAGAAAGTCACACACAGGCACTCATGGAAACGCGTGCGAATATACTGAATCTTTTCACAGCCTACTGTACAGGCGCAGCTGTAACCTCCCATTTCCTCTTTTTGCCAGCACCTTTGACCTTTCCTTTTTCCATATGTTATTTAGCCTATGCCCTTTCAAATCTTGTGGGAACCCTGTTTTTACAGGGGATTTGATCATTTTAAAACAAAACCTTCATGCATTTAATATAAAATAAAAATACAGTATTAAATTACTTTTTTAAGATGTGGATGGTGTTCCAGTACAATAATTGTACTGTTGTGAGCCTGGCCTACAGTGTGTTTGTTCCCTAAAGGGGTCACCAACCATTCTTGGTTTTGTGCCTGTTTTTTTATGGTTGAGTTATTTTCTTTCCTACAAAAGAAAGCATTAAAAAGATTTGCATTACTGCAGAGAAATGATTTACCAGAAATTGGGCTCAATTACCGTACCATAATGAATGTGTTTCTGTGAGTTTGGGTTTTGGGGAGACACCAAATTTCTCCTTTGATTCTGGAGCTGAAAAGGTGTGTTAACCTCTCTGATGCAGAAGAAAGCCCCATAGGCTTGTTAGCACAGCTGAGCTGAAGCACTCAACACATGTTACCTGTCACGTCCAGCCATTGTCCTTAGGGTGATTGATTCTATTAGATGCTATTAGACATGCACACACACAAACAAAAGTATATGCTTTGGGCATGCCTTGTTATCAGCTGCTCAAACACACACACACACACACACACACACACACACACACACACACACACACACACACACACACACACACACACACACACACACACACACACACACACACACACACACACAGACCAGCATCGTCACCTTCACATCATAAAGTGTAACTCAACTCCATTACACATTTTTCATTGTTTTAGTGAGTGATTTGTGATTCACTGGAGTGACGACTTGACATATTGATTGACATCCTACTGACTGACGTCTTCATAGACGGGCTGATTGATTGATTGATTGGCGGCCCACTGCCTGTGGTCCTGTCCTGTGTCGTCTTTAGCGATGACCCCTGGGTTTCCGACGCCCCTCTTTTTAAATCCCATTCATCTGTGTGTGTGTGTGAGCATCCTCTTATTCATCGGCCGTCCTCCTCTCACTCTCTCTCCTTTCCCTTCAACGTGTCTTGTAGTGCCAAGAGAGAGAGAGTTGCAGAATCTACTCACTGAATCGCTGAGTGCATGACCCCGATTGACCCTCGACCCCCTGACCTCTCCTTTTGTTAGCGGCGCTCTAAAGCAAGTGAGGGGTGGGATTGGTGAACAGAGATGCCCCTGTCTCCCCGACGTCTCCCCAACATTGCATTCAAAGAGGTGTGAAATTACCCTGATGGCTTTATTCACTCCTTGAAGAGGCCACACGCACGCACACACACACACACACACACACACACACACACACACACACACACACACACACACACACACACACACACACACACACACACACCACCTCCCTATCAGCTTGTGTGTTTACTGATGGTTGCATAACATAAATTACTCACTTTTTAATGGAAAAGAACACATCTCGACATACGTATAAGCTTGAATGAATATGCACTTACTAAATACTTCCGTCCATATGGTATATGGACGACATTGTTAACACCAGTCATGTTGTTATATATAGCTCAGTACCATAAAACAAAGTGTTTCATATCTTGTTTTATTTGTGTTTCTCATAAAGCCCACCCACCCTGTATTCTGTACATTACACACTTTATTCTGAACCTTGTGACATGAGCTATAGTTTGACCTAGACACGATATAGTAACAGATTACAAAGTCATATCTTGTTATGATCTTCAGTAACAGAGTGTATTATTGGTTAAGGCTACTTGCCTTGCTCAATATATTCCACACTCTTCCACTCCAGTCTTGAGTCTTACATTGTGTGTGTGTTGAAACTCAGTACGCATAATTGTAATATTTCAAATATGATCGTGGTACTTGAATTGTGCCAGGATGGGGCCATTCAATGTAGTATACAGGGTTTAAGTGGTTAAATTAAAACCCATGGCATCAACAAAAGATGTTTTGGCCTGGTTTGCTTCTTTCCGCTGTTATTACGTGTATGCGTGTGCATACTGCAATGCTGCCGCACTGTTTTAGTAGGAGAAAATAATGTCAACAAATTAGACAATAGGCAGAGGCTGCTGGATGTATGGATAAGTGGAGAGGCTCATTATTAGTAAGTTATGTCCAGACCCGAAACCCTGTCCACAGATGTAAACTCCATAAACAATGTACAGTAGTGCATTCCATGCTTCACTGCCCCCTGGGGCGCTGCTTCTCAGGGAGATGTACCGTCGTGCTGACAGGTGTGCTGATCTGCAAACAGGGTCAAGATAAATGTATGTGTCATTCACCACCGCATGGGAGCTCTACTTCACGAGCCAAAAGTTGGGGGTGCACGGCACGCGCGCACGCACGCGCGCACGCATGCACCCACACTTATCCACACATACACATACACATACACACACGCGCGCGCACGCAGTGCACACGCACGCACGCATTTTTTTTGCTGTTGACTGAGATGCAGGCACTAGCTTTGAAAACAAATGTATGCCCAGATTCAGACAAAAGCAAAATCCCCGCTCTTTGAGTTGTTCTGTTGGAATGGGAACAGTCAATGTGAAAGTCACATTGCTATTAGAATATGTACTCTGTTAAAACAATCTGGGTTTATTATTATTTTAAGTCCACGTATAAATTATTTTGTGCTGCCCCAGGGGGGAAATTGTTCAAATTATCCAAATTTGGGCCAATACCCCCCCACCCCCATGACTTTTTTTCCTGGGGAACCAGAAAGAGAAAAACAAAAACCATGGAAAATTAGCTTGCAATTTCTCTGCAATAAATCTGGGAAATTATATAATTGCCTCAGTTTGCTATATGAAATGTCTCGCACGGCAACTACAGTTCTCAGTGTTTAACAAGCATTACAGACACACACGCACGCACGCGCACGGACGCACACACACACACACACACACACACACACACACACACACACACACACACACACACACACACACACACACACACACATACACATACACATACACACACGCACACACACGTGTGTGCATACACAGAGGAGTAGCAATCAGACCGTTCTCAATTGAAACTATGCAGCATGAGTGGATGTTTGATATGGCAAGTATTTATATTTATATATGTGCATTCATGCTCGTGTGCGTGCGTGCGTGAGCTGACTGAAGGCGTCCTCTCCTTGTCAGTCTCAGGTCAATGGAATGTCTTTCAGGAAGGGATGACACCGTTGACACGGAGCCATAGTGCTGTTGATGGTGCTATAGTGTTGTGTAGCTCATAAACACAGCTTTGTTTATCCCTCCGAGGCCCCATGTTGCAGTGGGAAAGGGTTAATTAGGAGTCCAGTTACAAGCCGTGAACAAAGCTGTGAACCATGTCCAAGGAGGTGCTCTTTGTCAAGACACCATCCACCACACTAGAGCATGGTTCCTCACGGACCCCACCTTCTTCCCTTGGGGTCCCCCCTTCTTTCATCTGACAAAAGCTTAGGACCCCCCCCCTCAAACACACACACACTTTTATGCCATAGCTCCGAATTATCGGGGTGCATACGTTGGTCCGACATACTAACAGTCCGACAGGCATTCGTCTGTCACATGCGTGGCCGGTTAAAACTCACCTGTGGCTCCCGATATGCATTGCCGGTTAAAAGTCACCCGTGCATGGCTTCCCTAGGGTTATAGAGTGTCGCAGTCCCGCCCCTACCAGGGCCCAGGAAATTATTCCCTGTTCATTTTCCTCATAGACATTTCAAAAAGTATTTATGATTTAAAGACCTTTTAAGCGTCGTACAAAGCCAACTCGAGTTGAAAGAAATCATGACAGTAAACACAATGTATTGGGCCAAACAAATAATTAGAAAGATGAAAAAAACTGCAGGTTTTTTTGTTGTTTTTATTCTTTGTAATTATTTGTTTGGTCCAAAATATTGTGTTTGTTGTCATGATTTGTCACAACTCCAGTTGGCTTAGTTTGTACGACGCTTAAAAGGTCTTTAAATAAATAGATTTTGAAATGTCTATGGGAAAAATGCAATGCAAAATCACCCCCGGCCAGCCTCCCTCCCCCGAACACGGACCAATTGTGTATTGTGACAGTATATAGAATAGTATAGTATATGGTATTAGGTTATAGGATATTGTATTATATTGAAGTATGTTATAGAGTATGGTATCTTATATTATGTGGTCTGGTGTAGCTTTATATATATTATATTTATTATTCACTTTGGTTAGTTTATGGTTTCTGTAGGTCCTTTCAGAGGATTGGGGGAGCAGAGCTATGATGATGATGATCAATCAGCCAAGTGTCGGCACCTGGGCCCGGTGCCAACGCCCTATATAAGCCTGCCTCCCCGGTCCTTTCCTCAGTTCTGTTGTTTTCAGTTCTCCTTTGCACCTTTTTCAGCATTTCTGTTAATACATACAACACGCACATATACATTTCACTCATGCATACACGCACTACACTACTACACTATTTCCACGCCTCATCTGTTTGCTCCTGATCTGACCGTTTGATTCCTTATTTTGATTACTTAATACATTTATATTTCATTTAGTACTGGGTCTCCCCTGTATTGTTGTGTATCTGGCACCCCTAGGCCAGGTATATATAACAGTATATTCGAACCCATAACCTCCGTGGTGGTTCGTTGGATTCCACCGAGGCACAACCACGTTGTGAAATACAACTTGTGAAATGGGATATGCTGCATCATCGAGTAATTGCTTTTAAAGGATGTTTTGATGCCAATACTTTTGTGCTTTTACAATACCAGTAAGACGCCCCGAGGACCCTGCCCTAGTTTGCGCTGAAACAACAGAGCTTCTTAATACAGCAGTTAAGAAGCAGGAGTTAAACTATCAACCTGGTGGTCCATACATGCAGATCTATGGGTGATGATCCTTCTCCATGTATGGCTATGCAGGGTTTGATGAGATCAGTGTCGTGATCTTCATATGTGGAGACGGCCATAATATGGAGACGAGGTGTGACGGACTAACTGACATGATCTGCAGGTTTTCATAGTAAACTGTGACCTATGGTCGCAACCAGACTATTAATTGTAACAACAGATCAGACTACGGTATACTTCTACATTGTGGAATTGATACTTTTACTTACAGTGAGTAAAACATCTCAGTATACTTCTTCCACTGCTGCTATAGCTATATACCTCCAAACAGAGCAGGCCTGTGTGGAAACGGGAGGCCCTGACAAGGCCCTGGTCCAGACCCCAACAAGAAGCCAGGGGGGTCCCGTTAACGTGGCCCAGAGCAAGGTCCCACCGGACAGACCCATAATGAGGTTTCACCTCTCAACACAAGATAAGATAAGAACAACTGCGAGAATGGATTGACTGCCATGTGTGCGCACAGTGTGTGCGTGCACGTGTCTATGACTTCATGTGCACATGTTTTTAATGTACGTACGTGTGTGTGCGCGTGTGTGTGTGTGTGTGTGTGTGTGTGTGTGTGTGTGTGTGTGTGCGTGTGTGTGTGTGTGTGTGCGCGTGCGTGCGTGCGTGCATAAGATGATTAATGTGGATATAAGTGAGCGTACGTACAGTATGTGTGCATACAGATGTACATACAGGGACAATGCTTGTTATTTGCATTGTGTTAGTTTAAACAAAGTGAGCCATTACTTAACGGTGTGGAGAGAGAGAGAGTTTCATGTGCGATGGCTTCCAGCCAAGACGTGATTTATTGATCTGTCTCATTGGGTGTGTGCGGTATGTGTTTGATTGTCGATGCATTGACGCAACATGAGGACTCCCCACCACCGCCGCCACCACCACCACAACCACTGCTATTGCTACAGTGATAAAGTGTGGACCCCCAAGCCCCATTTATACTGATGAGCAATTGAGGAGTTTACAGGGGTCAGGCGTGGGTGGTGGTTCCCCTCCACTGCAGCGGAGGGGAACCGGGGGGGCTTGGGGACAGGGTGCGGGGACAGCCGCAGGTCACAGGTCAAAAGGAGTGTCTAAACAACTGTCCCTAATTGCTGAAAGACGGATCATTTTTCCAGGGGGACCACTTGCACAAGAGCACAGTATAACCGGGGCATGGTGGACTTATGTAAGCCACCTCTCGCCAGCATAAACATGTTTTCAGTACTGTGCGCTGATATTTGTGACGTGCATGACCTTATCACTCAGCAGAATCAACTCGCTGGTGGAGTGTATACTGCAAAACAAGTCGGCCAGGACATTGTTACTTGTCGTAACCTTGGAGATGCTCCACGGAGGGCCACTCAACAGCACTTGTGACATAAACCTTTCGTTTAACTGAAGTGACCCCAAAAAACGGTTTCCGTCTCTCGTGCCATATACTGTAGAACCTTTTATGGTCGTTCTCTAGAACTACAGTAGTACTAGTATTGAGTATTGCAGGAAATAGCTATTGGCGTCAAACCTATGAAGTGTAAAAGTCAAAGTTTCAAAAGTTTCTCAATTGAATTGCAAAATACTGTACTTTCCCATGACGTAAATATTGAACTCAAGTGATGTTCGCCACTGTGAGTGCACTTTACGTGGCAAACCTTGCCAATCTGTCTCCTCAGACGGCTATAACCGCCTGTTTAAAAAAATAATGATATATATATATATATACTTGGAAATACCGTTTGGCCCATGGTCAGGCAGTGGTGAGCTGTTAAGCAGCTCATTTGTAGGGGGGGGGGGGGGGGGGGCATTTGTTGTAATGAAAAACACACTGGAGGTGTGTTTTACATCTGATTGGAGTCACTTCAAAGCCCCACCTGTCACTGAACCTCCGGTGGAGATGTGGAAGGTATAAAGACTTACGTAAGCAGCTTTCTGCCTCCACCACACCGCCCCAACAGACACCGGATGTGCACGCACGCACGCACGCACGCACGCATGCATGCATGCACGCACGCACAGGTAGCCTACAATACATAAAAACACATGTATGCAGACACATATACACAAACACACATTTGCAGACGCACACACACACACACACACACACACACACGCATGCACACACGCATGCATGCATGCATGCACGCACGCATGCACACAGACACTCCACCCTGCTAGAGCCCCAGGGGCCACATACACACATGTCAGGCCCAGAGATTTGTTAACAACCCAATTACTAATGAAAACAAGGTGCGAAGTAGCCCAGGAACCAAGTGTATGTGCGGGTGGCAACGGGTCTGCAGGCGGGCCTGATCCTTGCTCTGGGCCTCTGGCCAAATACGCACACACACACACACACACACGCACACACGCACACACACGCACACACACACACACACACACACACACACACACACACACACACACACACACACACACACACACACACACACACACACACACACCCAAACACACACACACACACACACACACACACACACACACACACACACACGCACACACACAGCCACAGCCCTTTATAGGAGGCTGTCACGGGCAAACACAACAGCTCATAGGGTTACTGTAGGACGGTTTTGTGTATACACATCTTAGCCAAAAGTGTTTTTACTAACACCCATGGCTGCAGTTGGCTAAGTGTTATCGCTCCCTTTGATGTTAAAACAAATCTGAAAGTCTCAGTGTTATTTCAGTCCACGCTCGACTTGCAAAATATGCCTTTCGCATTTCAACACCGCGCATACCGCTCGTCAGACGGGATCAGACCAACGATGTCTACAGTATCGTGTGAAGTGTTTTCAGACCTGCAGAGAGGTTCGGCTTATAGTGTTTAATGATGCCATCGGGAGGTGGAGGGGGAGCGGGGATGGATTGGGATTTGGGAGGAACTGAGTGAAGATGAGTACTACAGTGTGTACACTGTGAAAATGAGTGTAAAAGTGATCCGTGAGGGTCAGGATATTATGATGGACAGACGGACGGACGGACGGATGGATGGATGATGGATTGATGGATGGAGACAGAGAGGAAGGCAAAGAAGGGCGAGTGAGGGTGGAGTAAAAAATAAAAAAAGTGTAGAACCCAGAGTGAGAAGGCGTGATGTTTGCAGGAGTCAGCCGGGTAGGAAGCCGTCCAAACACACTGGCCTAATGTCAACGGCAAACAAAACCCCCAAAACTTTGTTTGCTCTCAAATTCCTCCACGACTTCCCTTCTCGCTCGCATGCTTTCATTCTTCTGTCTCACTCCCTCTCTCTCCCTCTCCCTTTCTGTGTCTCCCTGCCCCCTATTAACCCTATACCTCTGGAGACGTCTTGGAGGTCTAGTGGGGATTAGACGCCAAGGGAAGCTAGGCTGCATGGTGGTACATGTGGTGGATACTAATGTGTTTATGTTTGAGGTTCCCCTCATGCCTGTTTGTTCTTTCATGTATTTATTTTACCCCCCCCCCCCCCCCCCGCCCACATATATGTCTTACTCTGCTTTAATTTGACGTTGGGTTATAGGTGCACAGTCATAACGGTTGCATGTACATTTTAGTTTTGTTTGTTTAATAAAGTCTAAATGTGTTTTTTTAGAAGAGACCCTTTGGTTGTACCATCTGTAGCAAAAGCTTGTAAATATGCGAAGAGACCCTTCGGATCTAGGACCCACACAGAAGGAAACCCTTTACCTGTACGTTTTGTAGTAAAAGACCCACACAGAAGGAAACCCTTTACCTGTACGTTTTGTAGTAAAAGACCCACACAGAAGGAAACCCTTTACCTGTACGTTTTGTAGTAAAAGACCCACACAGAAGGAAACCCTTTACCTGTACGTTTTGTAGTAAAAGACCCACACAGAAGGAAACCCTTTACCTGTACGTTTTGTAGTAAAAGACCCACACAGAAGGAAACCCTTTACCTGTACGTTTTGTAGTAAAAGACCCACACAGAAGGAAACCCTTTACCTGTACGTTTTGTAGTAAAAGACCCACACAGAAGGAAACCCTTTACCTGTACGTTTTGTAGTAAAAGACCCACACAGAAGGAAACCCTTTACCTGTACGTTTTGTAGTAAAAGCCCCCATCTTCTCTTCCCTTTCTTTTTCTTGGAAAAAGGACATGATATGGGAACTATGCACAAAAACGTATTTCACCCACTGTTGTTTTACCGGTGATAAAACGGTGATGTGACAATGAAGCTGATTCTGATGAAGATGCATCTGAAGGTTATGCTTATGCTTATTTGTCACAGATGTCAAATGTTATAATCTTCATCAGTCAGGGATTTGTTTGCATGTTTTGCAGCAGAAACAGCACGGATGAACGTACAGTCAATCACACGGGCCGTTTCTGCACGCTGTGTACATGTGTCAGCTCGCACATCTGGACCATGCCCGCCAAGAAGGAGCGTGTCCCGTTGGATGTTGCATAATAAGGTTCTAGAGCTTTGTGACACCAGGGAAAAGGCGTGGTACACTATACGGAGCGTGACGTCAAAGACCCTGCTGTGATTCAGGAATCCATTAGCAGACAATAATCTGCTTTGTCTGTTTATTCTTTATGATGCACACACACGCTCGCACACACACACACACACACACACACGCACACACACACACACACACGCACACGCACGCACACACACACATAAACAACGTTTCTTGAAGTTCATCCAAAAGCAGATGTTGATGAGTAAGTCCACTCTTAATTCCATTAGACTTGAGAAACCAAACACCAGGAAAGGTCAATAAGTGCTTCTTTTTTTTTTTACAATTTACAATTTAGGCATTAAGCAGAGTGACTATACGCACGCACGCACCCACCCACGCACCCACGCAAGCACTGCAGCCTTCTTCAAATTCATGAGCTAGTCTGGTTTGGAATTAACACCACCTGGGGTGACAAAAATATGTTACATTGAAATTATAATTACAACCATTTGTATGTGAATAGTAGGGATGTACATATTGCATTGGGAGTTAATGCAAATGGCACTCAGTCTTTGTGACTTGAAAATCTTCAATGCAATCTTCCAACAGAAGAATAAATCTAAGGCCTGCTGGATGCACCCATGATCCAAACGGTGGCTCCTGCCAGATAATGTCATTATCAGCCATGTAGGTGTTAATTGCTGGACATACTGTCGCATGATCATCTCCTCATTGCAAGTGACAGTACAACCCTGCAAATTAACTAATAAAACGATGCCACTGTCCTTGAGCTATGCCTGATTTATGCCTTGTGCACTGGTGTCGTGCATCCATAAAATAGTCGTAGCTCACGCTATGCTGTTTTCATGTATGCAACACGATGCACATTAGCAGTCAGAGTAGTTGAAGCCCAGGACCATCTGGGACGCTCTATTGCGGGGAAACTGCAGGACAATAACTCCTTCCTAAGCCCTGAGGACAGTGTCGATGACAACTGGTCTGGACCTGTCTTAGCTCAAGGCTATAGGAGGTGGCAGCCCATTCCATGGCTATCACCGGAGGAGGGAACCAGTACTGGTTCAAAGAGGACACAGAGACGATTGCTACCATATTGAAAACCGTGCGCAAGGCAAACGACGCAGCGTTAAACAGCCCTACAATACTTCTGAAAGGCTCAAGCAGAACTGCATAACATCAAGGAAGGGGGTGCAATGTATTCTGAGAAAACTGCTAAATGACTGGTTGTCTGGCCAAGAACTCCAGATATTTGCAGTGAATGATGATATGCAAAAATGCACAACTTCTTAATTTCTATAAGATGTTATGCCAGGTCCCCTCGCTCAATTCACTACAACTCGATGATCCATGTTGCTGCCACGCTGGGCAAGACCTACGCTGTAGCAGGATTTTGGCGGAAGTACCGCTCAAGGAAATGACGTTGACGCTGTCCAAATCTGTTAACATTCTCCATGTTGGTCGAAGTGTTGGTCGAAAAAGATGGTATCCCGGGGAAATTCATCTGACTGATGTTCCGGTCTGACACTTCCGCCATCCGCCAATACACTCTCTGCCTTAGATTGTGACCAGGCCTTTTTCTCCACAGATGAGTAAGGCTGGGACCGAGGCCATGTTGCTGCTAACCCCAATTTGTTGTCACTGCCGTGAGGATGTACAATGGTGGACCGCTGTTCTCCTCCCTTACACATGCAGTGACAGCAACTTCTTTTCATCTGACAGTGATGACTTTCATCGGTCCGGGAGAGCATGATGCATCTGGAGCAATATGCAGTCTCTCCCAGATCCCTGCTGAGCAGGTGCTGTGTAGGATTTGCTAGTGCAGCGGCAAAGAACACAAAATCCAGCCAGCTTCTGCGAACACCAGATGTAGCCAAAATGTGTTCGATGGAGCACTCGTGCCAAGACAGACTCAAACTCCAGTCTCTGCAGTGGTGGGTGTGGGTATTTACCCCTGTGCCACCCAGGGTAACACACAAGTGTTGCCCGTGCCATTCAGAATTAAAAGTAGGTGTGACCCCATCCAGGAGCAACCTGTCAAGTGGGAGAGAGTAGCATAGAGAAAAGACGAGGGCGGAGGAAAAAAAGGTGTGTGTGTGTGTGTGTGTGTGTGTGTGTGTGTGTGTGTGTGTGTGTGTGTGTGTGTGTGTGTGTGTGTGTGTGCGTGTGCGTCTGTGTGCGTGTGTGTGTGTGTGCGCGTGCGTGTGTGTGCGTGTCTGTGTGCGTGTGAACCGCATCTCCTTTTGGGGTGGATACAGGCTTCATCATACGGAATCTTCCATTCCTGTCAACATTTCCTTACCGATTAAAAAATAAAACAAACTATATTATATTTCCATGCGCAGATCCCTTAATGAAAGCTACAATAATTCATAATCCTGTTTACGATCCCAACCCATCTTGGAAATGTCAAAGTTTTATGATCGTTAAACGGAGTAAGCAAGGAATCAACAGCAGACCCACCTTTCATTTGGCTTACAATGAAAACACATAAACATCCTCCTACTTATAAAAGAGTAGGTGTGGGAACATAAGCCCTAATTTACGTGTATGACTCAACTGTGTGTGTCACGGGTAATGAGTGTGTACAGTAGAGTGGAGTTTTCCACAGAATTCACTCCCTGTTTGAACCTACACTCTAAATAAAAACAGTACCACCAATTAAAGGTTTATTTTTCTTTTGGGGAACCAATATTGGGTACAACGCAGAACCCAGATTGGCATGTAGACACCTTTGACCTCTCTACTATTTTGAGATTTTGTTTATGTAAAACAAATGTACAAGAAAATGGAATGGTGCATGGGGGCTCCAGGCATGTCAAGTATGAGTTATTTTAAATTTGTGTTTACATGCAACTTAATTTTAAAAATCCGTTCATAATCCATTCAAACCCATTCTCTTGAGAAAGAGCAATCTGATTACAAAACAAGCCCGAAGTCAACAACGGGAAGTTTATTCTCAAATTCTGTTTTTATTGTAAGATGATACAGTGGGTGAGGTCTCTTGTGTGTGTGTGTGTGTGTGTGTGTGTGTGTGTGTGTGTGTGTGTGTGTGTGTGTGTGTGTGTGTGTGTGTGTGTGTGTGTGTGTGTGTGTGTGTGCACGAGTGCGTGCGTGCGTGCGTGCATGCGTTTGCGTGCGTTCTCGTGCATGTGTGTATTCACGTGCAGACGTGATTGTGTAAACGAGTGTGTGTGTGTGTGTGTGTGCTCTGTGAGACTGAATGACTGACTATTATGACTTCCTATTGGTGTTCAAATGTGGCAATGATAAACACTTCCTTTCTGCATGGCTCTGTGACTCCTGACTGGGCATTTGGTTGAATAACGAGGTGGAGGTGGGAATGAAGGAGGCATGATGAGGTGCAGGTTCATGCAAGCTAAAGCCTCCGCGGGTGTACAGTATGGAAGGAACACTTTATAGATCAAGAGTCCGTTGCTTTACGTCATTGCTGCCTCACATACGTAAGAAACTCTCCTGCAGGGGTTGTTATAGGGGTCCTTCTGGACGTGCATGCGTGCTCGTGTGTGTGCGTGTGCACATCTGCGTGCGTGTGTGAGAGAGAGAGAGAGAGAGAGAGTGAGAGAGAGAGAGAGAGAGACAACGGCAGAGATGGGGGCGAAGAAAAAGTGTGAGGCAAACAGTTCATTTTACACTGAACAAAAAAATGTGACCAAATGGACCGATAATTTGTACAGTCTTTAAACTGTGCAGGGAGGGTTTTGAAGGGGTGCCTCATTAGTACCACTATAGTGCAGTGTCACCTGATCTGATCATGGATCAAACCTGTTTTGCCTTCTGTAGGAGGTCTAGGCCCTCTGAAATTACAGGCTGATATTATACCCCTGGCTTTGATGGGCATATGTTTCACCAATGCATGTGTGTGTGTGTGTGTGTGTGTGTGTGTGTGTGTGTGTGTGTGTGTGTGTGTGTGTGTGTGTGTGTGTGTGTGTGTGTGTGTGTGTGTGTGTGTGTGTGTGTGTGTGAGAGAGAGAGAGAAACTGTGAATGCTGCACAATATGTGCAACAATAATTGTTGGAGCACTTCGCCTAAATCCACAGTCTCTGGTCCACTTTGGGCAAAGCAATTTGCTCGAATTGCTCCGGCGAAAATCTCCAGCTGTACAAATGGAGAGCAGGATGTATGTGCAAACGAAAGCAGGCCGGCTGCACTTCACAGAGCAGGAGGAGGGAGGGGGAAGGTATACACGGCAGTAATACCAAGGCCTCGCAGTTTGTACAGACAAGGCAAGCAGATTGGACAACTTGTTGAGTCTAGTTTGCACACTTACAAGGTTCCTTGTGGTGGAAGTGTTTAGGCAAAATGCAAAAGAGTTTGATATAAATAAATGATAAAATTACAGGTGGGGTTATCATGCAGACGTATAGGACATGCAAGATGATCAGGTTAAAGAGTTAAGTAGACTCTGCGTGTCAGTGATTGACGTGTGAGTGAGAAGAGTGAGTGAGACGAGTGAGTGAGTGAGTGAGTGTGCGAGTGAGAAGGTTTTGAAGGTGATTGAGACTTGTTCTGAGGTAGACTGGCCATCCATTCTGCAAGTCACCCCTTCAGAGGTCAGGAAACTGACAAGCAGGAAATTCAATTTAGGTGATTTATTTGCTCTATTATCATGCCTGCCCTGCCACAGTCTTATTGGGTCAACATGTTCAAAGAAGTGGATAAATGAGACGAGTGATGTGTCCACCACTCCACCACCTACGTCCTCTGCCTAGGATTGGAGTTTATAAATAGTGGTTTTGATAAAGCCTCATTGTATGGAATTCCCTATCTGTGCTCACGATATGTGATACGAATTTAAGCAACAGACAATCTTCTTACTGATATGTTTTATTCATATGTTATTTAAATAGTCAAAGTTCAAACGCATTAAAAAAAGGATAATATAGCCCTGGCTACGACTTGGCAAGATTTCAGCATGGGAATCAGTGACAGTATGGGAACAGATGATAAGAGTACACAGCATAGCTGCCGCTATGAATGAACAGTGACAGCATGTCATAACAACAGGACAGGCACGTCCATAGTACCCATACCTGTATATACTGTTGTTTTGTTACCCTTCTTGTTCATTTTTTGTTATGATTTTGCTGTCTCAGTGGACAGAGGGCTGGCTTTTTTTCTTTCTTTCTTTCTTTGCTTAGATCAGCTGCTGCTTAATCCTCTTTGTTTCTCTGGTGATTATTGTTGCAACGCGAGGAGGGATATGACTGAGTAAGAAATGCTGTCTGCAGGTCAGGAAGGATGTCACTCTTCTGATGGAGGTGCATGGCACTCAGGGATGGGTACACAGGGTTCTTAAGCAACTCGCTATCTCTGAAGAGCCAAAGCAAATTGTGAATCTGTCTTTGTGTGTGCCTGCATGCCTTTGTGCGTGCGTGCACGCATGCATGCTCTCTAACAATGAAGACAAAAGGCGTGGGTTAATGTTTGCAAGAGGGACAGAATTGTTTGTATCTTGTCCAAAGAGCAATATAACAATCAAGTGACATGTTTGACTCTCTCTATCCATTACCTCACATATGCACAACACGTTGTTTCCGGCTTTGTTGTTTCACCTGTGTGTTCTTGAGGGGATTGTGTGCATGCAGCCGAGGCAATCACACTTAGTGTGGTGTGCAAACATCAACCAAATCAATGGAGACGAGCCTGCTCTGTAAAATGCACTGCAGCATTGCTACACCTCTCAGCAGGTTTTGTCATTTGCGGCCTTGGGCTTGTATCTTCCCATTGCCCTCGACGTGGCACGGAAGTTGCAGACCATTCCTCGGAAGATTCCCCTCCGTGGCTGTCTTTGTCATTTGGAAGAGACTCAGAGACCTCCTCATCAAGCTCAAGGACGGACGAAGGAAAGAGCGGGCCCCGTCTGTCTGTATATGAGTTTAATGTTGATTAATGGGGCCCAGACGCAGCCAGCTATATGGGCATATCAAAGGCAAAGGGCTCCATTATGGTGTTCAAAGCTGCTTTTGAATGCTTATAAAAGGTCCGTTTGAACTTTCAGATCATCACAAAAGCCTTCCACGAACAAACAGTACAGTATGATATCATGGCAGAGCACAGGGCCGTGGACCTGTGGTGCTGACCCACTGGTCCTGGAGAAGATAGATTAGATCACAGCGTGGGCCTCTCTTGGCGGACACGCTCAGTCTCCTTGCTCCATCTCAGACATTAAATTGAAATTACATTTCCTCATTAAGCGGGAATGCACTTAGCTTGCTCACCAACAGTGACCAGACCCTCAGTGTAATAAAAATGTTAATTTGGTGTTGTTATACCCCATGTCGTCTTATCTGCTCTCTAGATCTATAGTGTTTATTAAGCTTTCTCTGTGCTGTTCAGATTTGTCAGATTTTGGACGACATCTGTATCAGTTATGCAACCTATATTCAACCTGGTGTCCCTATTCTGGGCATGCACATATTTAACCCATTCTGACCTGAGATCAGATTCATACGAGGTTTCCACTGGACACACACACTGGTCTGATGAACCCATTCTGACCTGAGATCAGATTCTAAAAATGTCAGTCGTTCTTCGAATTTTTCAAAAATAGCAGACCTACAAGCTCGTATCGCGCCACTCGGTGGCGCGATATGAGCTTGTAGATCTGCTATTTTTCAATAGGTAAAGCATAACATGATGCTAACACCAAAATGGGTGCCCGGTCAGAATGGGTTAAAGTGGTTAAATACAATACATTTCAGTTTACAGTATGTGTTTTCCTGTTCATTGTATTGGCTAATTAAAGTTATGTTCTTTCTTCTTTCGCTTATAAAAGAAAATATTCTAATTTGAAACTTTAATACATACATTTTTGTTTTATCCCCCCCCCCCCCCGCCTCAAATCATCAGTAATCATTGCTTATATGACTCTCCAAAATCGGTAACCCCATCAAACCCCCATCAGTCGGGCTCTATTTAAGACTTCATTTTAGACATGTTGGACAGTGCAAGCCAGGCAGGCAGGCACCAAAGTATATATGCCCAGTCAACACGGCATTAAGCCATTTGTGTACAGTTGCCCGGAGCAGTTCTCAAGTCTGCTGAGACCGAGTCTACTGAAGGGCTGGTGAGAAGCGCCACATGGTCCCCAGGGAACCCCCATGGAGCCGGTCAGCAGGAAGACGACAGCGACGTCTGTCTGGTCCTAGGATGGAACGCTGGACCACCCAGAGGGATCCTGTTGTGGTGATTGGCTGAGAGACCATTACCAACCAGGATGTTGCATATTGAGGGGAAGTGTTTAGCTTGAAACCTATGAGAAATGCTGCATTTCGTTTATTCCCCGCAAAAAACCCTCTGGTTGTTTGGTTTGGTGGAGCACATGTGGCTGAGGATCAGGATGTGTGTCCCGGCCGACCCAGTACGAATGTGGGGCAAAGCCATGAGAGCCTCAGTCGACGTGGGGTTGGAAATGGTTGGTTGATGATGTCTTCTCTCTCTGTCTCTCTTCCTCATGCCCTGTTGATATCTTTCTCTGGTGTGTAAAGCCTTCATCGTAGAATGGTGATGCTGTAAATGAAGCATTACCTTTCTCCATTATATATATTTTTTCCACTATGATGGTAAATGCTTTGTTTTATGTGCGGGACCATTTTAATGGATTCCATTGATTTGGCTATACCCAGCTCTGATCAGGTACACTTCTCCATGTGGTTGCTTTTTATTGTACCCCAAATTTGGTCATTTCAGAAAACTGCATTTTCATAAGCACCTTGGGCATGGAATAATTACATGCATTTATATAATGGCATCATAAAGTATGTGGTTATGGAGCCACTATTATTGAATGGCTGTTTTGATGATTTATATGGTGGAATGAAGTTTTATATAACGTTTCATACATATGTTGTATTTTAATGTGCTGTGATTTGTTTTGGGTGTCAAGGCAGCCAGTGAGTGAACCCAGATGCAGAACACAGACCAAGGAGACGTAAATAAAGTGAACTAAAAAGTCGTTATTCCAAACGAACTAACAAAAAGCCAAACATAGGCAGGATTTCACCCAAAAGTATAAGCAGGGGTACAGCGTTGCAAGTAACAAAAAATGCGCTGCTTTCTATTGTCCAGGTTGGAACTGTGTGTGCATGGGAGGCTATCCGGCTGAGTGTGAAAGAGAGCAGGTGTTAGTGTTACTGACGGTCAGGAAGGAATCGCGGGTCTGTAAAGCTATAGACCTGCTGCTGAACTATAACCTAGTACTAACTGCACCAGCGTGTGCAGTGCTGTGCACTATCAGGGCATATCTCTGAGCACTGCGTGCTGTCACAGCCAGGTTTAAGTAGCCAGCCAGGTGATTGCAGAATGGAGAACAGCCAGGTTTCTTGCATGTGATCTACACTTGCTGCGAACACACCAACATACGCACGTTTCAGCCCTGCATTCCCGTCTGAAACTCTATAACGTTTAGAGGCCATCCGTGCCAGATTAACATTTTACTACCAGAAGAGACATCAAAGGTGTCAAAATAATCCTGAAACAAGCTTTGGGAGTTTTGCTTGTTCCCAGAAATAAAATATGAACCCTTCATAAGAAATCACGGTCAGACGTCAAAAGACAACCCTTTCATCCTTTTGGCTGATAGGTCTTCACGGGACTGCCTTTTTTTGCAGAGCTTTCGCCCAGGTGGGCGTGGTTTTGAGGTCATTATTCTGTGAGTTTGAAAGGGCAATTACTGTAAGGTCATACTCCAAACGGGCATTAGCAATTGACCTTATGCACACCGCTGCCATCTTGCCAGCAAGGGGCTATTAACTTCCCATTGACAGCCCATTCATCCAGACAGAAAAGTCCTATCTGATGGTATTAAACAACGTCAAACTCACCAACATTGCAGCTGTACGAAAAGACGAATGGATTAATTATCCTCTTTTTATCTGCAAAGTGTTTGTTTCATAAAAATCCACCGTAGGCATATTATGAGCTACTTCCTATCAAGAAATTCCTTGCAGATGATTATTTTCTAAGGGCACGTTCGGAAATATACCGCACCGGAGCGCACTCGCCTATTAGTTTGCATTGCGCAGTGCGTTCAGTGCGCTATTTCCGAACGCACCCTATGTGCCAGAGTTTGGAAGCACTCGTTATCAGTAAAGCAACCTCCTGCATTATGTGCAAATTCAAAACAGGTGGTACGCATGGTCTGTTGACTGATAGTCAACGAGCACTTCCAAACTCCAGCACTTAGTAAAAAATCACCTGCAAGTAATTTCTTGACAGAAAGGAGCTCATAAGTGGATCTTAATTGCAGATACAGTAGAAAGAGGATAATTCAAGCTTTTCGTACAACTGCAATGTTGGTGAGTTTGACATTGTTTAATACAATTAGATAGGACTTTTCTGTTTGGATGAATGGACTGTCAATGGGAAGTTGCACCTATAGTTAGCACCTTGCTGGCAAGATGGCAGCGGTGTGCATATCAATTAAGTGTATATAACGCTTCCATGTGCTTTAGTCTGTGGATCAGATTTTGTACTCTCTATATCAGTTTCAACTTATGTTTGTGACATGTACAGTATGATGACACAAGAGCGGTGTGAAAGAGCTCGGGGCCTGGTAATTTAAATTGATGATAAACTGTGTGACAGAGCTCGGAGCCTGCATGGTCATTTTCAGATTATCTAGTTGTTAATTTATTCAGGACAAAGCTTTTACAACTTTGACAACTTGTATTATGTAATTTCATTGATGGTTTTCCTGCCCTGCTTAACACAAGAAAGGTAGAACACATTATCCTATACACTAATTCATGTGTGACGTAAAGTCTCTCTAGAATAGTGTTTCTCATAACGGGGATGGTACAGCCCGACAGGGTGCGTACAGAGATGTTAGTGACCAGATACAGTTCATGATACATGACATTAAAATGATACCGTCTGACCATGATACACTGACATGATATACTGTAGCCTTGTCACAGGGATGTGACAATGACACATGGATGACCATACTGACCATGACAGCCCTGTCATTCAATGCTATGAGAGGGGCCTGATGTGACACGGCCTGACATCCAAATACAATTCTACTTTAAACTTAACAAGTAACAGGCAACAGGTTTGGACCCATGAAACCATGAGAAATGCATGATAAATCCGGGGGCAACGCTGGCCAATGAGCCTGTTGAATTCCATCGGAACTGTCCCCCCGATTCCAGGATCAGGATTACGTTGAAGACAAGTATATAACACATCGGATATTGTGATAAATCTTGTCATGACACGTACAGTACAGCTGACGATTAGGGCTTTCGTGATTTACTGGCAGCAAAAGAGTCCCGAAAGCACACACAAACATCAGCCTGTGTGTGTGTTTGGTGTGGGTGTTAACGCTGATGGGACAGGAAGACAGTTCATTAAGTTTCCTGGCCCCGGAACCCCGATGGGATTCCGTGGCATCAGCGGAATTAAGAGGAGGGAGGCTTCTTACGGGAGGCAAGACGCACTCGCTTGTTATTCTTCAATTAAAAACCTCAACCCTCGGCACACTGAAGGAGTTTGTTGCTGTTGTGCTGAGGGACGAGCTGTCCTCCTCACCCTACAGATTGGGTTACATCACTGCAGAGAGGGACTCCCTGTCATCTTTAGCCCTATTTTCATTTTCATCCATCACTTCCCGCTCTCTCCTTTGCCCTCCTCCCATTGTGCACTTGTATGCGGCGTGATGGATTTTCCATCCTCCGTCTTGATCTGCCCGCCGCACATGTTATCATTGCGACTCCCTGCAGGACGTTGGGCCCAGACTAAATATTTTTGCAGAAAGCATGTGAGAGGTCTTATGGGCCTCAACCCGACCCTCAGGGTTTCATGCGAGGGGAAAGTTCGGGGCCGGGCCGAGAGCTCCTCGGGGGGTGGCGTGGAGGTGCCGACTTGACCTTCACATCATTTTTTGGGTGGGGTGAAGGAACTCGGTCTAGACTCGTTGGGCGTTGGGACAGCATCAATGTCAATCTTATCCACATGCTCAATACGATAATCACAACCTCCGCGTATCAGTTAACCTACTGTACTATTATGTATCGACCGTAGACAATTCTCAGAACACGGTAGACTGTATCGATGCCTCTTGTCCAAGTTGGTGCAGTATCAGAATCCCCAGAGACATAACAAAATGAACGGCAGACTTATAAGTGTACAGTATGGTGAGCGATAAAAGCGGTGTAGACGGGACCTTGACAAAGAGCAGGCCCGCCGCCCGAGACACACATGGAAAAAGAAAAGGGATAATACTGTATGTCAAGGTGTGGCCCCCTGCTCGCTAACGTATACAGTACACCATGCCGCACACGTACAGCCGTCTCTTCATAGTGCCGCATGTACGCTATCTGTTCATTCATTAACTAAAAGTGATATTTTCTTCTAGCGGTGCATGCAACAAGTCACATGTTGATATGCTGATAAGGCTCTTAGAGACAGCTGAGACATGAAGGTTGGGTTAAGTGCTTAAGAGTGTGCGTGTGCGTGTGCGTGTGTGTGTGTGTGTGTGTGTGTGTGTGTGTGTGTGTGTGTGTGTGTGTGTGTCTGTGTGTGTGTGTGTGTGTGTGTGTGTGTGTGTGTGTGTGTGCGCGTGCATGTGTGTGCACGCGCACACGTGTGTCTGTGCGTTCGTGCATATGCAGATCATAGGTTAATATTATTTGAATTTGTATCATTTACACTCACAATTTACAATTTAGGCATTTAGCGGACCAGAGCAATACACAGTAACCAAGAACAGAAATATAGTAATACTACATAAAAAAAACTCACTGGATATACAGTAGAAGCTGTCTTTTAATAAAGGATGCCCATCAATGAAGGTAACTGCAACAGCCAGTGTGTGTGTGTGTGTGTGTGTGTGTGTGTGTGTGTGTGTGTGTGTGTGTGTGTGTGTGTGTGTGTGTGTGTGTGTGTGTGTGTGCGCGTGTGTGTGTATGTGTGTGTGCGTGCATGTGTGTCCTCTTCACAATCTGGAAACCGTTTTTATTTCACCACTATCTTGACTCTACAGTGTCCTCTACAGGATAGATAGAAATATCAGTCTGGGGGAGAATCCAGTCCAACATCTGTGAAGTCATGTTGATGAAAACCAGGGCTTTCGTGAATCTCCACTAAAGCAGTCATTCTAGATACAACACAGCTGATGATTATATTACTGGAGCAAACAGGACTGCACTGACTGACTGACTGACTGACTGATCTAACCACTTTCACCAGCCCGGAGTCCCTATAGTTTGGGTCATTTCTTTCAAAATAATTGTCGTCGTCGTCCCCCGTCGTCCCCCAAAAAAAAGAAAACAACACACAGTGAGCTTGTACAGTAGATAAGTCATTTTTAGCTATCCGTTGTACAATATGAAGTAGCCATACAGGGCTTAAGTGGATAAGAGCTCCAGAGACCAGAGGAAATCAAATTGTTTTATTACATGTGTTATGTGTTATGATTACTTGTGACATAATACGGGCATAGGCATTTTTGCTACTTTAGGACTTCCCATGCGAGGGGAAGGGAGTGTGGGGCTGAATGCTGCATTCTATGCATGCATGTGGATTATTCTAAATGCCTCGCCCTTTGCTCATCAAACATTGGCAATGGAAACTTTTCTTTGTGGTACAATTTTTTTTTCCTTCTTTTTGTTAGTTGGTGTAATTTTCCATGGTTGATTCTTACTAATCTCAAGGTTACACCATGTCTCTGTAGGAACATAAGTTAATATCATAGTAAGAAATATCTGAATTTGAATTGTTTTTGTCAGTGATACCAGAATGATAATCACACCCATTTTTTTTTTTTACTGTGCAGAAATACTTGTTAAATCGATACAGAAACTCCTTTGGAAAGAGATCAACACAAAGAGGTGCTCATCAGCCTCGCTGCGAATCTCGTCTCACGTGAGAAAAGAGGCCAGGAAAGACAACGGCAAAGAAAGAGGGAGGCTGGAGAGGCCAGGAACCATGGAAACTAATATGGAGTGTCTCCAGTGAAGCAGTGTTTGAGAGAGAGAGAGAGAGAGAGAGAGAGAGAGAGAGAGAGAGAGAGAGAGAGAGAGAGAGAGAGAGAGAGAGAGAGAGAGCACTGACCCATCTCTCTGGAGCCTGAATACCCGCAGCAGTCCAGTTCTGAATGGGAACAAGCCTGCTTCTTCTGGGGGACAAAAGGGAAGGAGGTGGTGCTGTTGGTCTGGGCTGCAGGGACACAGTCTGTCTGCACGTGCATTGGAGACTGAATTTAACTGACCGTTTGAAGCTGCATGCATGTAGATGGACTGAGATCCACTAAATAATTAAATATTGTCCTCACTGAATCAGTATTAGCCTATCATATGTAGCCTATTTTAAAGTTCATGGTAATACTGAGGTCAAGTCAGTTTGGTTAATAAATGCAGTAAATCAATACAGTTATAAGGCATGTAACAATTTGTACAAATAATAAAAATCATTTGGAAATTTCAGCATTTTTATGTTTAAAAAAAAAAAATTGACCTGAAAAAAAATATTTACTGTATAAACTTTCTAGATGTAGTTGGTTACATAGAGAAAACTATAAACTATTCATCACTCTGTAGACCTATCTTAATTGGTTAATTAGTTATAGGAAGTTTAGCTGATTTTTCACCTACCAAACTGTATACTGACTGCATACCTATCATTTCTAAGATAAAACGTGTTGTTAAATTAAGTGTTCAAATCTCCCCCGTTACGACTCGAGTAGGCATAAATTACGCTACGCCAATCTATGGCGATTTTTGGAGCTGAAATCAAACATTGGTAGCCTACCTATCACACCACACTCTATGTTCACAGCTCTTTGGCTGTTATACTGAAGTCTCCCAAGCAGTGCTTTATAGGTTCCACCCACCAAACCCGATTGTAGCCAATAGGCGTGCTTTCACTCGCTCTCCCTTGTTGCCTGATATCCAATTTAATAACCCATGAACATAAAACAGAATACACGAAGCGAGACAGAGAGAAGGTGGTGTCGGACAATCTCCCCCTTTTCTATACGGACGAATGCCCAAAAGCTTAAAAAAAAGAAAACAAAAGGCATAACAAAAGGAAAGGAGTCAGTTATTAAAATAAAAAGAGAAGGGAGTGTTTCCAGCGCGGTTCCAAAGGGATTGATAACGGATCACTTTACGCCGGCAAACAGTGCCTGACTTTCCGCTCCTGTGATCAATGGGCACAACAAGCAACACGCAGAAAGACCAGTGCGCAAAGTTGGCGTGACGCTGCATGCAGTCGTTTTTGACACCCGTCAGAAAACATTAATTTTGGGGAGGATTGCTCTTTTTTCAAGGTGTTCCTCTTCTTACGTGGATACAGAATAGAGATATTTCTCTTTGTTATTGGATGACCGACGCATGTTGGATGATACGTTTCTTGTTGGTGCGCTCTTGAAAGGCTCCATTTGGAGACAATTTCAACACATTAATTTTGACGGATTCCTTCTCAGGTGGCGCGCCTTTCCTGGGTGGACGATATGGATATAATATGCTTTTGATTTAGTCAAGATATTGTTACAGCCTACTTCGCGTTTTTTTTGTGTGTCTGTTGTTTTTTATTGTGAAGCAAAGCGGACAGCTGAGATTTCAAGACAACGGTATAAATATATCCCTTTGGAATTACAACCATGAACTGTGTTGTCAGTTTGATACAAATCCTTTTGGCAGCGGTTCTTCATATATCCACTGTAAAGGTGAGTCCTCTATTTAAATATTCACGAGTTTAAAAAAAAAAAGTATAATAAAGTTGTTTTATCAATGAGCGCTTCTCTCATGTGGTCAGTATAACGCTCAAGTACAATCGCATATGCTTTTTGTTATAATTTATTTTAAAAACATAAAAAAAACGGATATTTATTGAATGTGTCAAACCTATACTTATTCTGATAGAGAGTTCTATCATATTTTCTTTCCATGTCACAGTCATGGTGTGAACTCACTTAAACGTCCTATAGCAATATAACCGCTATTCGTATTGTCTGTTATGTTGAGGTTGGCGTTATAGTTATTTTCCCAAGCTATTCATACAAGTCGTCTATAGTCTTTAGTCTGCTCTAAAGGGACTGTCTAGCTGTCACACGCGGCGCGCCTGCATCATAATGCCAGCCCAACAACACGTTGGTTACACGAGTCACACAATCGACCGGTTTCTCACGCAATACCTAAAGTCGGTTGCAGGCTGCAGCCTCAGAGATATGACTAAGCCCGTCTCACTGCAGGGGGTTAGTGCGTCTGTCCTGATGGTGCACTTGCTCACACACACACACACACACACACACACCACACACACACACACACACGACACACACACACACACACACACACACACACACACACACACACACACACACACACACACACACACACACACACACACACACACGCGAGGCGGGAAAAGTGACACTCTCTGTGTGTCCGACTCCTACAGTGTAACGTAAACCCATTATAGAAATAGAACCAGTCATGGGTGAAATTGATATGTTGTTTACACTAGGAGCACCGATTCACGCCATGCATGCAACGGCATTTGTTTTATATGTTAGTTAGTATAGTAGAGGCAGTTTATAGAGGCTGTTTTAGGCTATAATGCTTGTAATTGTTTTTTGATTGGTCTCGTCATGTGCGTCTTTTGCAGACTGCCAGTATAAACAAGGAGGTGGCGAAGAGTAAAAATGAAGGTAAGTGTTCTATCTAAAATACCCCTATAGCTATTAAAACAGTTTTTATTATATCTATTATTATTTATTATACTTTTTTTATTATCTGTAGCCTACAACAGGCGCCCATTGAGCCACCTAGCGGTCAAAAGGGGGAATGCTCGTTCCTCTATGAGAAGAAATGTAGGCATAATGTAAGTCTAGGAGCAGTAACATTTGCGCGCGTGCGTGCGTAAATTCTTGACAGTGGTTGGTGTGGTGGTGCATGTGAACTGGTGATATACCACTGTTATACAGGCTATAGCTACAGCCAGGGTTGTTGTTCACTAGATTCCCATAAGCAGAAATAAACAGCACATAGGTGAAAGGTCTGATATGGGACTTTGGAATCGCCATAAAAGAGTTCAGCACGATTCATCTCGACAGTTTATAGGAGGAATGGTAGGAAAGGCTTCAAAAAAGAATGCTTTGTGGGGCCTTTTTATTTTTTATTTTATTGTATTTATTTATTTGACCTTAATGTGTCTGGTGGACAGAGGACAATGTGTGACCATATACCTATAAACGGCATGGTTCATGTTGGATGCAACAGACAGTGAAGATTGGTTCGAGGCCATAGACATGACAAGTGTATTGGTGTTGTTTACTGATTAGTTATGTTATGTCCATGCAAAGATTAGACGGGTTCTTTGATAGTAGACAGACCGAAATAAGACTTTCTATGTGGCATCACATATGAATATGTAATTGTTTTTGTCTGTGCAAGGGAAGCAACTCCCTTCCCCTTTGCTCCACCATCTGCAAGCTCACCCTGACCTTCAAACACAGAATGTCAGACAGCCAGACAAAAATGTAATCAGAAACACATTAGCCACCACAGACTCCCTCACACTCTCCACCACTAAAAAGCCATAACGTACTGTATGTACATCTCAATAAAGAAAAACAAAACAACATAGAGATTTGGTTGTTAATCAAAAGTGTTTGTTTGTCTTATGAGCCAATCATTCACTCAGCAAGCCAAGCACCCATTCTAGTCCCTGATCTGGATGGCTCTCATTTGAGCAGGTGGCTGAGTGTTGTTATAGTTTGTGAGTGACCATCGTCCATCCACTGGGGCAGCAGTGGTTGAGGAGGTAGAGTGGCCGCGTGGGAATCGGAAGGTTCCCGGTTCAATTCCTGGTTCGATTCCTGGCTCCCCCTGGGTCGAAGTGTCCCTAAGCAAGACACGTAACCAATACTGCTCCTGATGAGCCTTGCATGGTTCCCTCAGCCCTTGGTTTGTGAATGGGTGAATGTTACTATGCACATTGTAAAGAACAGTGGCGAAAGGTTCTATATGAAATGCACCATTTACCTCTGCATCATGTGGGCCAGGTCTGCTTATGGGACCAAACAAAAGGGCCTGAGAGTAAAGTCACTGAGCCACATGCAGTGTCAGTTTGGTGGTGGAGGTGGTGATAGTGCATGGTGGTGACTGTGGTTAGTGCCAGAGGATGTTGTTGTAGCATTATGCTAGAAGCAGGCCCTGTTCAAGGGTGGGCTTTCTGGGGTCACATGTCGACGGTGAACCCTGGCGCCGCACTGCCCGAGGTCACGGCTGCTCTGGTGACCCCAGAGGTCAGGAGTTAGCAAGGGGTCGCTGGGAAACCAGTCTGCCGGATGGTGGCACGGATTATTCTGGGATGGAGAGGGGAGGGATGTATAGTGGCTGGCTTGATGTTGCTGACGGATAAAGGTGGTGTGTGTGTGTGTGTGTGTGTGTGTGTGTGTGCGTGCGTGCATGTGTGCGTGCAGTCGTGCACACATGTACACATGTACACATGTATGTTTTGTATACACGGTACACGCACACAAAAATGGTCATTAGGTTTTCATCTGTGTGTGGGATCATGTGTGACGTCAGTGGGCTTTGGACTTTGAGCAGGTTTGACATCATTTCTGTTTTGCCAGTAATTATTAAGACTCTTCATCGGCACAATGAGCGTCTGTGTTTTAGCTGTGGCCATAGATCGGTGGCATTGTTTGCCTTCTAAGCTAGCTTTAGTAATGGGCACTACTCAGGAAATGAATGCCTGTACCTTTCTTACGTTGACAAAGGGGCACAAGTGCTCTCTTCCAGTGCTGAGCGGAAATGAGCAGTGAAGGGATGACAAGGGTTTTGACTGAAGTAGAGTAGGGATGGGGGGGGGGGTGAAGTGCAAATAAAAGAGACAGAGCCAGACTGCATCGGTACATAGAATAGAAACATGATGCCTGGCCCTCAAAGACATTTTCCAAGAAGTTGAATCTGCTGTAGACAATTCTCCACTTTGAAGCGTTTTACCCCGCTTCGTCACTAAAGTATCCCACAGTGTGATTGATTATAACAAATAAAGATGGTGAAGATGATGATGATGGTGGTGGTGGATAGACAGTAATGTTCTCTTCTCTTCTCCCTTGCAGTGGTCCCCTTCTTGGATGTATATAACAAGAGCATGTGTCAGACGCGGGAGATGCTGGTGGACATCTACCACGAGTATCCCGAGGAGATCGAGCACACGTACATCCCGTCATGCGTGGTCCTCAAACGCTGCTCGGGCTACTGCAACGACGAGGCGCTCGAGTGCGTCCCTTCGGAAACACGCAATATCACAATGGAGGTGAAGAACCACGCATGGTTACCTACAGTAGGTCTGGGTGGAGGACACTTGATGGCACATATACTGTAGACCTTTCAAGTCCCACAAATGTAATGCCCTGACCCCTCTTCATCCGGTCTATGCCTATTTCTCTTTCTCTCTTGCTTCTCAACTGTCAGAGAGACACTGCCTCTCTCGCGAGACTGAGTGTGAGGCAAGTTAGCAGTGCAGGCGCAGGGAAAGTGAAATGGCAGGGCTTGGCATGTCAGTTACGTTGTTTACCCCTACACACCAAGGCTTTCATGGGCCTTGGTCAAGTCGAAAACCCCTGCTGGTATTATGGGTCACTGCTAGTTTGTAAATGCAGAGCGTGTGCCGGTCTCGAGGCCTTTGTAGAGTCACAGCAGCGTCAGCAGAGTGGAGGTCAGAGTGCTCTAAAGTTGTGGTCTTTTCACGGCGGTCACAGAGGTTTCCTCAAAATAGAGGCTAATGTTACAGAAAGGGACGAGAGGTGAGGAAGTGATCTGATTTATTTTTGTTTAGTTTAGTCTCTAAATTTAAACCACGTGTTGTTGTTTGTCCCTCCTTGCAGGTATTACGAGTCAGACAGAAGCATTCGCAACATACTATCCAATTAAGTTTCGCAGAGCACCTAAAGTGCGACTGCAGGTAAGGAAACGTTACATCTTGTAACTCTTCACTTCAACAGTTATATTCAACACATCTGACATTCATTTAACATGTATGTCAGAAACATGATCGCTTTGTTTCTGCCCTTTCAGACAAAAGCCGGAGGTGAAGGCAAAGAAAGAAAAGTGAGTACGTGTTTATTTTATCATCTTGTCATGTGTGTTTTGAATGAAGAGGGGATGGATGAGAATGTGTTCAGTGTTCAGGAAACCTAGCCCACTGTCACACCTGACCACAGTATTCTTACATTACGCTCAGACCAGTCAGTGTGAATGATCATGGGGTATATTTACTGTACTAGTGTAAACAGTAGACGAGAAGCAGTCAGCCTGGCACATTTAATACCAACAGACCTCAGAGGAGCTCATGTGAACAGAACCACTTTAGCAGAGTGAACAGCAGCACACCAGCACCGCTGGAGCCAAAGCGTGGGCTGTGTATACCCCTCCCTCTTCTCGCTGAGCCCTGTCACTGCTGGGGCAGCAGAGAGGAAGTGCATCAGCGTCTCCATTTACCACGGTGCTGCCGGTCTCCCGGGGGCAGAGGGGACAGGGCCAGCGGCCAGTCAACCATTTTCAGGCCTATAGTTCTGCATCTTCCCTGCTGGTCTTGAGAGGAGAAAAAACAGGCTCATCCTCTATCTCTATCTTTACTGGGCTCTCTCACACACACACACACACACACACACACACACACACACACGTCACACACTTTTATGACGGCGGGTTTTAGTGCTTTATGGTGCGGTTGTACGACGACTGAGGCCTTGCTTCAGACCACCCGCTACCACTTGCACCCTGACACTAGTTGCACAAACTCGACCCTCGGCCCTCGGCTACTTCCCCATCTAATCATAGCAACAGGTGTCATGCAGTTAACCCATTTTTTATTTTTAGCGTTGTAAATAGTGGATCATGAGCCCTGGAGACGTGGCTGAAGCGCGGGCGGCGTGGCAGCTGACGTGTGTGCATGTGTGCGAGGCCGGCCCGGTGCATGCGTGTCTCAAAGCCACCTTCTCTGCAGGTCAGAGAATATGCCTCCTGGTTTAATTGGATTTGATGGGCGTGCGTATGTGCCTCGGCCATGCCTCGCAGGGTTAAAGCCGCCTCCGGGGACGGGTGGAGGAGAGATGGAGAGATCATGTTAGCTGAGAAGGCTGAATCAAATCCGTTTGTCATGGGGCTGAGCCCAGGCCTCGCTGGACGCCTGCCTGTCACAGCGCACGTAGGCATCCCGTTCACCCTATGGCAAGGCAGGATGGGGCTCTGCAAAGACAACATGCTCATTCATTGGCACACACACGCACAGGCCATGGGCACATGCACACACACACACACACACACACACACACACACACACACACACACACAGACATGCACACACAGACACAGACAGACACACACACACACACACACACACACACACACACACACACACACACACACACACACACACACACACACACACACACACACACACACACACACATCCACAACAGGCCTGTTTTGTCGATCAATACCCCCTGCTAATGAGGAGACTAGATTAGAAGCCAACCGCCCTGTAGATTGATTGCGTCCTGTTTGGCTTTAACTGCTATTGATTGATTTCTGCACGAGTGTTCCTGCTTCCACTTAGGCCTCTCTCTCTCTCTCTCTCTCTCTCTCTCTGTCTCTCTCTCTCTTCTATTCTGCCCTCTTCTCTGTTTTCCAGGGGCAAGGGCCAAAAGAGAAAGAGAAAGAAACAGAGAGACACCGTCAGGATGGCTGAGGCTGAGGCCTATACGAGCGCTGCGGTGCGTGTGAGCACGGTGTCTCTCTTGGTGGTTGTCTTGATATCGGTGGAACTTTTTTGGTATTTTGTCAATTAAAACATAATTTTTTATTGGAACTTATAAGCTCCCTTTTTTTTTTTTTTTTACAACTATCCCCCTTTTTTTTCTTCTTCTGTATATACATGGCCCAACATTTATTCCAGTGCCGTGGCAGTGATGTGATGTGATGCTGACAGGTAATTATTAAGCATGGTTGGGGTTTTCATAACTATCTACTGGCCCACACTTTGTCAGCTAGTGGAAGCCAGGTTGACTGTTGGGTCTCTTATCTGCTTCCATGTTGCCTATTTGTTTCAGACGATAGATGATGCTTTCTAAAGATAGAAGCCAATAATCAGTAACAGCTACTGTACAACGGCTAAATACATGGTGTTTAATGTAAGTGATCGTAGCCTTGAGCACAAGGAACATGTTATGCTTCGGCTTATCTTGTTCCTGTTGTCACACAGGAGGTCTCGGATGTGACACAAAATTGACCTGTGCTTAAATAGGCTGCATCATTCTGGCTTCAAGTGTTGAGTCAAGGGCAAATACGACGTCGTCTGAGACAAAGCATAGCTTCTCCACTGCACCATAGTCAGTCACCCTTGTATCTGTCTCTGTCTCTGTTGTGTCTCTGGCGTGTGAACTACTCCCATATCATAAGTTGGTCTTTGCAAATGATTCCGCGTCTTCATGCAGTCTACGTTGATTTCAGAACAGGCTGGCGAATAGAATGTATTCTTTGACACTTACCTCATCCCAACCAAAACCTTATTCAGTAGCACTTTTTAAATGTCCATCTGGAAAAGATTCCACACACACACACACACACACACACACACACACACACACACACACACACACACACACACACACACACACACACACACACACACACACACACACACAGCTTAACATTTAGATCTTTATAGGAACACAGTGTATCACACATGCACCTTATAGTAGATCTGTTTATATCAATGTGGGTTTGTGTGCGGTGCCTGGCTGGGGCGAATTCTGCAGAAGGCCTCATCTGCATACTTGCATACTGCATACTTTCCTTCCCATGTCCTGTGCTGCTTCACTTAGATCCAATCACACAATGTGCTTGTCATGCTATTTTAGCAAGGAATATCGAACATAAAAGAATGAAAGAAGAGAGTTTGTGACAGATTGTATGCTTGCATGTTCAGATTCAACAAGTGACTATCTCTGTGCTGTAGCACAGCTGTATAGTACCAGATCCTCTCATCTTGAGACTTGGGATGTCATACTATGTAGCTAACAGTGATGAGAGTTGATGCTGATGATGTTTTGTATTGAATTGTTATCTATGATGAGGCTGATGATGACGTTAAGCAAAAGAAAAAAAAAAGAAGTGCATTGATACAGTGCCTTCTCTCTAAGTCTCTAAGTTGTTGTTTATTAGTTTTTTTGGGGGTGCATGAGTGTCTGTGTCTGCCTTCTCTGCAGGATTCGCTCTATAGCTTAGAACTCTCTCTCTCCCTTTTTGCTTCCCTTGCAGCCACTGTGAGCCTTGCTCAGAGAGAAGAAAGCGCTTGTTTGTGCAGGACCCTCTCACCTGTAAATGTTCCTGCAAATTCACACAGTTAGACTGCAAGTCCAGGCAACTTGAGTTAAACGAAAGAACTTGCAGGTTTGTTTACGTTATGTCACGATAAAACAAAAAGTGCCTTGAATTTTCCTCCTGTCCACTTGAACTTTCCATCTTCCCGTTCTTCTCTGCTCTTCTGCCAGGGCCTTGAATGAGGTTTCCCGCCGAGCTGCATGCTCCTTATACCTGCTTTTGTGTGTTGTGTGCTGGTGTCTGGTCTGTGGTTCTCTATATATGTGCTTACAATGTCCCTGTCAAATGCAGCAGTCTCTTGGTCTGCCGAACATGACTCTTAATGTTGACTTTGTGATTACTGTTTTACTGCAAATTGGCAGTTTAAGTATTTTGTGTATAGCATTGTTTATACAGCCCAGCTGTGACTAAAACATTGTAACTATGATCTAATTTTTATGCACACCAAGACTCGTACACCATATTGGGTCAGTCTGAATAGAGCAGCTAATGGCCCGTGCACAGCACACCACACATCATATTGTACCATTAGTTTATCTTATCCAATCTCTTTCCCATCGGCACAGGGATATATATAACAACCTATGTGGGAGGGGGAATTTCATTTTATTTTTCACTCCCAGACAGACGTGTTTATGCACCAGGCCTCTAAAGACAGAACTCATGCACGTCACTAACACTCACAGGGAAAAGGGTTTCCCATGGTCTATTGATTGTGTGGAAAGCTCGGGATTGAGTGAATGCAAGATATGGTGTCTGTGTTGCCTTGCTCTGACTGATTTTCTACACCATCGTACGACAGTGTCACTGGCTTTGGCTCGTGACAGTGTCGTACAATGAGTTATAAATCATAGGCTTCATCTATAAATATAAAAAGTAAATCCCCACTCATTCACTAATCCGTAGAATCAGACTGATTGCTGTTGGTGTGACTAACGCCTGCACTCAGTAAGCAGTCAAATACATACTGTAGCAACTGTGAAACACCACCTCTACTGAGACACTTCACAAGGCCCTGCAGTGTTTAATGACCTCCCCTGACTTAACCACTTCCATGACCTCCGAACTCCCAGGACCCCCCACAGCGCGCTGCATTTAGTCCAGCCATCACACACTCGGGTGGGGTGACCTGCAGCGACATGTTTCAAATTGGCCACTACGCGGTCAGGGTTGCGACCGGGGGGGGTGGGTGTTGGTGGCGCCCTGCGTTGGGGTGATGGGACTGTCCTGACTACATTCCTACTAAGAAGCTGACTGGCTGCTGCTGCTGTCACCCGATTAACCAATTGCCTTGTCTTGTCTTCCCCAGATGTGACAAACCAAGATGAGACGAGGGCATGGGGGGAGTGGGACGATGGCATGAAGGAATTCTTGTCTTGGCACAGCACTTTGAGGAAGCATTCCCTGCAAGGAGTTAAAATGGCAACGCAAGAGAGATCGAGCGAGAAAGAACAGTCGGGACACAGAGATCCAGCCGTTGAAAAATATATATACGTATTGATACACAGTATATGTGTATATGTACATAATGTGTTTATACGTATATATACAGTATATATTGTGTGTATATATACTATGTATGTACACATATATTCTGAATGGACAATGACAATGTGTATTGCTGCTAAAAACAGAGATATTATATAAGTTAACGAATGCGCCGCTGGCGTGTGAATGGGATACATTTCTGTGCCAGTCTGTTTGGTCCTGCACATGGATAGAACTGGGAGATTCCCACAAAAGAAAGAAAACTGGGAGATTCGCTCAAAAGAATGGGGAAAAAAAGAGTTTTTTTTATTTTATGTAACACTTCACTGGATGCTGGTCTGCTGTGGATATGATTTATGTTAAACGAAATGATACGAGTATAAACATTGAGCAAAAGATTTGTGACCACAACTTCACTTGAGAGGTGCAATGGGAGCCTGACTCCCCTCGGAACTCTGATAAGAGAAGATGAGGAAGGGGTGGGGAGGGAGTGGTGGGTGGCTGGGTGGGCGGGTGGGCGGGTGGGTGTATTTGGGGAGGAGGGGGAGGGAGGACGAGGAGGAGGAGGGGGAGGCACTCCTGTTGTGCTTGAACTTAAATGGCAGGTCCAACGTCTATAGAGAGCTGTCAGAAAGAAGAAGAAGAAACTGTTTCCCTCTGTCATGTGATGTCACTTCCTCCATGGGGTGAAGTTCTTGTCACCACTGTATCGACTAACACCCAATAGGATTCGGTGTGAGAATATTTGAAAAGGGATATTAACGTAGGTATATACGGAGACAGAGAGTAAATAGACGAGTTGATTGGACGACACCCACGAGTTAATGGTGGACCCTAAAGCCACCAGAGTAATCAACGAGCTCAGTTTTTCCTTATTTAATGTATTATTTTTTTGTTTTCCAAAGAGATGATTGCACATCCTCATAAGAACTGTTCACTTCAACGCAAACGCAACGATCTGTATATACTTACCTGATATCCCTTTGTCTCGTTAACTACATCTAATTTATAATGCTAGAATATATTCAGTATTCTATGTATTTAAGTGATATATTTATATTCAGTGTTAATAGTTGATTTTCCTCTTCAACTGTCAACGCTTTCAACAATCTGTCTGGACACGGAGAACATGAATGACTGTAGACGGCTTTTTTTTTTAAAGAGAGAAAAAAAAAGAACAGAAAGGTAACACTTTTGACATTCCTGAAAAACATATTACTAGCTGTGGTTTCTCCACGCTTAAGATTGGGCCTCATAGCATGTCTCTTTGACCGATAGAAACCCCCCAGTGATAAAAAAAAATAAAAGTGTGTGAAATGATGCGCCAACACAGGTGCACTGGGTTTTTGGACTGGGAGTTGGACATGTGTTTTTGCACTTGAGTGCCCCGAAAGACACGTCATCATCATCATCATCATCATCACAGAGGACTGAAAAAGGCGTCACACTGGTCAGCTTGGACCAGATTTTGGACAAGACCAGATTGACATTGTGGCCAGCAGGCCTGCAGCTGTGCTGGACGCTGGTCTGACTAGTTACTCACGACAGTGCGTGGCCCCAAAGGAGAACTCTGCTTGCATGATAACCACGCCTCAGTCTGAAGCCCTCTGATGATGTGAGAGAGAGAGAGAGAGAGAGAAATAAAAGACACATTCTATTTGTATTTAATTGCCAGAATTTTGTTTGTTTATCATGTACAGCCACATTTTTAGTATATTTTTCACATTAATATATTTATTGGTGCTGTAAAATTATGTTTTACAATATTAATAACCTTTTTTTTGTTTTGTTTTTAGTGTAACAATTAAAACATATTTATTTTGAAAATATATTGTTTTTTTTTTTTATTAAACCAAACAATTGAAAAAGATCTTTTCAGTGGTGTGAACTACCTTGTATACAACTATAGAAAGCAATAGCAGTACACCATTTCACACCTTGGGAGTCCAATAATTGCTGTAGAAAAGGAATGCATTTCACAGTATTTCTCTGGATGAGGGCCTGATGCTTCTCCCCAATTTCACTATTTGTCATAAAAGAAGTGTACAGGAGTGGTGCTGTATTGAGGAGATCTACAGTATACAGTTAACTGATACAAATTATAAAGTCAAACAAATACACTACAAAAAAAAATGTTCAAAATGTTATAGAACGTATACGATACCTGAATCATTTAGTCTATATACTGTAGGCTAATCGTCCTAAGAAGACAATTGAATTGTCTATGCAAATCAATCCATTTTCCAGGGACTATTTTCAGCTACACTTGTCAAATCAATTAAAATGCAACAATAACAACGTTGAGAGAAATTATACCATTCAAATGATGTGCGTTGGATTACATATCTCAAGCAAGTTTCAAGGCACATTGATAATTCTCATGCCACATGCAAATCGAATTACACTGGCTTAAAGAAGACAAAATGTAATGGACAGCAGTATAGGGCTCCTGAATTGTAATCCTTGCTATCTAAATATATAATTGGGCTCATCATGCCACTGCAAGTAGCCTAATTGCTGTGATGAAAGAACCCCCCCCCCCCCCACCTCTCTGCTAGATGCACTAGCTCTTGATGCTAATGTAATAGCATGTGTTTCATTGACTACTACTGGTTGATACAATGGGACTTTGCTGAGTGCTGCATCTAGAATGGACTGCAGAGAGTCCTCATCTTGTTTGATGTTTCTCTCTCCTTGAAGAGATTGATGGATGAGGGACAGAGAGTCTGGACACTATAAACATTCTGGCTCCAGCATATTGCATAGTGGTGGGCTTACTGGGCTACCATGCATTTTATACCACTTTCACCATTTTATGTTATTTGTAAACTGCACAGTTATATTATAGTTTTTATGAATGTAAAACATCTATTATATATTGGTGCTCCTTACATTTTGGTGGGTGCTCCTAATTTTTTGAGTGGTACAACTCAAGTGGAGAGAGGAGTTGCACCACTCAGTACACACGGGTGTGATTTTTTCTTATGCTCCTTAATTTTGAAAAGTAAAAAAGTTCATTTTGAGCACTGCACAGTGGACAAGTTATAGGGTGCTATAAGCCTATAGAAGCCATTTGCTATGAGAGATGCTATTTTTATTTATGGAGCACCAATAAACCATTTGAAAATAGAATATTTAAATTTCAAATACTGTCTCAGCAGAAATTTGTAAATGTATACACAACCCTTGGTTTTATGCAGGCCTGCTTTTTTATTGAAGTGATGAACAATGAAACATTAAAACAAATATGAGTGAATAACTAATACTTCAAAAAAATATTTATTTTAAAACCCTCCGGTAGCCACGCCCCCTCCCTCGCCACACACACACACACACACACACACACACACGGGCTGCAAACTTGTTTGTTATTGTAAACAGAGTGAAAAATATAAACAACTTATAATGTAACTTTGCACTCCATGAAGTGGAGTAGTCTGGCGTGTTAGGAATTGAAAACTGCTCAGTCACAACAGTGTGTGACAGCTTGAAAGAGCTTCATAACAACAAACTGGTGGGTTTGTTTTCATTCTGCAGGTGAGTTAGCAACCTATGCTAAGTGAGCATTAACGTGCGTGTGTGTGTGTGTGTGTGTGTGTGTGTGAGAGAGAGGGAGAGGGGGGGGTGAAATTAAATGAACAAACAAAGGTGCTTGAAGTGCTGTAAAGTGTTACCTGAATTGCACACAAACCTGAGTTAGCTACCTATGCTTGTATAAAACTGAATTCTTCTTAACTGTTTACCAATGATGGTTTAACCCATTCTGACCTGACATCAGATTCTAAAAATGTCTTCTAAATCCTGACAGTTTTCTGAAAAAGCTATGTTTCTGTGTCAGTCGATTTTTCAAAAATAGCAGACCTACAAGCTCATGCTATGAGCTTGTAGATCTGCTATTTTTCAATAGCTAAAGCATAACATAATGCTACACCAAAAGGGGTTCCCGCACAAAATGGTACTGTAGGATAATTCGATGCTAGAAGGCTTTCTTACTTTTCTTTGTAGTTGTTACGTCCCCACCAAAGAGGTCCAGGTGTTATTTTCTGCAAAAGCGCATTATTGGCTATTTCCCCTACCATAAACCCCCAATGAATTGAATTGAATTGAATTGAATTGAATTGAATTGAATTGAATTGAATTGAATTGAATTGAATTGAATTGAATTGAATTGAATTGAATTGAATTGAATTGAATTGAATTGAATTGAATAGGGCATTGGGGTGTTGTGCTAATTTGCTTATTTCCATTGCTCAAATCATAATGTAAATAGTATCACAAGCGGCACACTTTACTACTTATTTCGATGGAAATAAGCGAATTAGCACAAAAATCCAACCCCCATTGTGGGCTTATATATGGGGAAATAGCCAATACTTATACTCAAAGCTTATATGGTCTCTCTCTCTCTCTCTCAACCTGCTCCACAGGTACACGGGCCAGGGTGACGACCCCAGATCCCCAAGATCAGCTTCTTCTTAGCCCTGACATGCTGTGAATGCTGGACCCTATAGAGCCCTGACATGCTGTGAATGCTGGACCCTATAGAGCCCTGACATGCTGTGAATGCTGGACCCTATAGAGCCCTGACATGCTGTGAATGCTGGACCCTATAGAGCGCGGCAGTCCCGCCCCCTCTCAGAAAAACGAGTGGCCCAGGAAATGAAACCCCAATGCATTCTGACCACGACATGCTGTGAATGCTGGACCTTATAGAGCCTATGCCCTAAACCCCTGAATGCTGGACCCTATAGAGCCTATGCCCTAAACCCCTGACCACGACATGCTGTGAATGCTGGACCCTATGGAGCCTATGCCCTAAACCCCTGATCAAGGTACTACAGCAGAATGCTTGCTATGTGCTGTGTAGTGCGAAACATCCAGACCAAGGCTGAGTGAGAAGACCAGGATAATGAGGCTGGTTGGGGGCCATTGATACTGGGAGGAGAAGTACTGCATGGCCAGCTAGCCAGCCAGATGTATGGAGGATGGAGATGACTGGAGTCTGGAGAAGCTGCTGGAGGTCTCATCATGAACTGGAGAGAGAGAGCCACAGTTTTCCCCTGGCATCACTACAACTATCTTATGAAGTCAAGTGGAAGAGTCGACGGCGCAAGGTATGAACCTTTTTTTTTTTGCTTCTTGGCTACTGCTTGTGTTTTTAATGCGTGTGTGATTCAAGCTGGTGTGCTATTGCTGTCATTTTGGGACCCGTTGAGCGGGTGGTGTAGTACTATTGCTGTCATTTTGGGACCCGTTGACCGGGTGGTGTAGTACTATTGCTGTCATTTTGGGACCCGTTGACCGGGTGGTGTAGTACTATTGCTGTCATTTTGGGACCCGTTGAGCGGGTGGTGTAGTACTATTGCTGTCATTTTGGGACCCATTGACCGGGTGGCAAATGGCAATGGAACTGGTTCTGGCTCTGGGGTTGAATGCTATAGTCATCATGTGAATCTAGAGTTGGTCTGTTGTGTTGTATCTGCTGTACAGTATGTGAGTTCAGTTGTTGTACCAGGGAACAGTGTGTGTGTGTGTATGTGGCTCTTGATCACTTCAATAATCCCATGAGTGAATTTGCTATTTCCATTTGGTTGGAGATGGAGCTTTTGGGCTTTGACATAACAGCCATCAATTCCAATGGTTAATTTTCAATAGAAGACTGATTGACATTAGTTGATGTACGTTGTTTCGTGGTAGCTGATGTTTGTTGTGAGTCGTTGTGACAGGGTGGCTGTATTGGCATGGTGGCAAAGAATGTCCCTATGTAGGTTCTTTCTTTCTTTCTAGTCCATGGACTTTAAAGGTAGAGTCAGTGATTTCACTTAATTCAAATATCACTTATTTCTTTTTTTTGTTGTGATAATCCTCTCTACTATAGAGTGGGCTGACCATATAAGGAGTTCCTCCCTGTCCCCAGTTAACCCCTGGGGGTCAAAAAACCTTAGGTTTCGTTTTTGACTCTCTATCCTGATTGGACGAAGGCTTAGGTCCCACAGCCCAAAACGAAACCTAAGGTTTTTTGAGTGAAATCACTTACTCTACCTTTAATGTTTGTTTAGGGCACTAAATGGCAACGTAAGACATCATGTAAATAGTTGTATTTGCTACTCTTGTTTCTCTGCCAAGAGGCAGCGGTGGCCGAACGGTTTGCGGAGCGATGTTGATATCGGAAGGTCGCTAGTTCGTATCCCCGGACCGGCACATTAAAATTACCACCGCTGAAGTGCCCTTGGACAAGGTATTGAACCCCTACCATGAAATGTTCTATGAGCAGGGCCTGGCTGTAAACAAGTTCTTGAGCTTAGTCCAGTTACCCTGGGTAAATATAGTAACTTGTAAACACTTGCTAAATTGAACCTCAATCAAATGCTCGGCTAATATTATTCATTCTTACCTTAAACGTGAACAAATGGTGAAGTGAAGACAAGTTGAAAGTTTGTGCAGGTGCTGTGAAAATGGCATCTGATGTGAGGACACAGGAGGACTACTTGAAGGGGGAAAAGTTATTGAAGGGGCGTGTCCAGGTTTCCAAGGCTTAATTCTGTATATTTTACTGGATTCTGACCATTTTGTGTGGGTACAGAACAACATTGGTTGGAATTAAGTAAATGAGTCAATTTGAGAAATACATGCACACGTTCTTGAGATGATTCTCGAAAAAAGTGACATATTCTTGTACACAAAAAACGTAAATGTGTCTTGTTAATCATAACAGATTTAATCATGTTACATTTACTGTTCCTAATAACCATTTGCCCGTAAATTTCAATGCATTTTGACCATTGTGTGTGGGTACAGAACAATATTGGTTAGAATTGAGTGAATAAATCCATTGCATAAATAAATGCACACGTTCTTGTATTTTTAACAAGAGATGATAATCGAAATACTTGACATTTTCTTGTAAACTAACATACTTAAATGTGGCTTGTTAATCATAACAGATTGAATCATGTTACATTTACTGTTTGTCAGATCCACTTATATGAGTGTAATGTTGTCAAGTGCAAAGTGAGCCTTGATCAATAAGCTAAACATGGATCTTTAAAATTAGCCAGTGGTTCTCGAAACATTTCATGTCAACGAACCTCAAAATATAGCTACAAGGGCCTGGGCCGTGGCTCAGCGGTCCAGGCACCTTGGCCGGTAGTCCAAGTCTGGCAGTGTGCCGCGGGCTCGACTCCTGATCCCGACGGCCTTTACTGCATGTCACCCCCCCCCATCTCTCCCCATTTCCTGTCAGCCTGTAAAAAAAATAAAGGTGAAAGCCACAAAAAAAACAATATAAAAATATAGCTACTATTAAGGCTGTGTGCTGACCCCCCTTTTGATAAGATTTTGATTCACAAGACTCAAAATCTTCTATGACAGAAGATTTTTGTTATTTCTACTGGAAGATAACAGTGGAAACTATATGACCTGAATAGTCATTCTTATACATTCTGTCATTGAGTGCTCCTCATTTTGTGGGGGACCCCCTGGAATCCTCTCCTCGGACCCCAGGCGTTTAGGACCATGCAATGCTTTAAGCATCACGACCTCCCTGAGACACACTTAAGCTTCGTTCACATAATATGAACTGAATCAGGTCAGGCTATTGTCTGGTGTTGCCCTTTCACACATACAGTATGTGTACAGTAGCACGCAACAGGACATTGTAGAAATAACGATGCTCTCTATGTACAAAGGAGTCGATTGTCTTTACAGTACGTTAAAGCGACATTGTCTCTTTCCATATGTTAATGTTTCGCTAATGAACAAATGATCACGGGAGTTTGAATATTTTCAACTCAAACTATATTGTAAAACAGGACAACATGGTTCATGTTTTAGGTTGTCATTCGAGAAAGTAAAATATGAGTGTTCATTTTTTTTCATTTGCTGCTTTCTTTCGTTTTAGCTATGGGGGCGGGGGCATTCGAACATGGGGCTAAATATGTCTTTTTTTACACAATTTTATACCCTTCACATTCAGTAGATCCTGTATCTTTTGTGGCCATATGTAATTTCCTGGGGTCTAGTAGGACCTTAGTAAATAATACAAAAATGAATTGCTATAAAATGGTGTAAGAAAATACATATTTAGCCCCATGTTCGACTAAACAAATCATCCAGGCCGTTTCACTCACATATGGATACGAAGAATCAACTGACTGAGAGAAAACGCTAATGTTACTGCTGCTGAATTAGTTAAATTTTCACTAGAAGCAGACTGTATCATGAGTGATTGACTGTCGCAAACGATACAGAGACACCTCCCTGATAATAACGCTGAGACAGCTTGGTTATTTTTGGACCACGATATTTATAGTAGACGATATTAAGATCACCCCATGTTATTCTCCATAGATAAATTACTTCCGTGAACCAGGGGAATCGAGGGGACGAGCGAGTGACGTCAGGACTTCAGCACTATCACTGTTATTTTCATTGGCACGTTTGACTATCAAGGTTTCAGACTCCAGGAAGAAACCTTAAATACAGTACAAAGGGAAGACATCATTGCAGATAACAACTACACCATGGGGTCTAATAAAGTACTGTCACCTCATAAACACATGAAAAATGGCACTCCATCTTTAAGTGTATAATGAGTAATACGATGTCTGGATGTCATCTTGAATGAGATTAAAAACGGAGTACCGGTAGTTATGTAATCAAAATCAGCTGTGTTTGAACGAGCGTGCAGCTATGGGAAGAATGAAATCAAGATTCTTCAGGCCGCATTACGTCATCACACAGCACGTTTTCATTCAAAGGAAGTAATTCAAATTGGCATTTTATGGATCGACCTTTGATATAAAAAATACACAAAAATTGATATTTTCCCATTATTTTGGCATCAATTGTTATTTTCTTTTGTCCACACGATGACCACACTACGTCTTTAATATAGGATATGGATAGCGAGTAGAAAGAAAAAGTGTATAAGTCAATTTAACAATGTTCTATATTAATAAAGTGGTTATCAACCTGTACTGTTCAAACGATGTAGTGGTGGCTTTACAGACTGTTATATCAGCAGCAGCAGCAGCAGCGACAGCAGCCAAGAGTTTATTAATTATTATAGATCAGTTTCATATACAAATAATTAAGTATCCCTTTTCTCAGCAGACATTTTGATGTGTCATACTGTACTTAAGTAACAGCTGTAGGTAACAAGCACAGATTAAGTATTCAGAGGCCCCTGGGCGCAAACTCTTGGAGGTCAATGTCAACTACTTGTTTAAACACAACACATTGGAGATAATAATTTATACTTTATAATGTGTGATTACTATGAGAGAAAGCTACACTGCAATGGTCTTCTTTTTCCTCCACCACATCAATAACGTCCAAGTCTCTGACGAGTTCTGACAGTATTGATTCAAGTTCAAGAGTCGTTGACTAATCTAGCTCTCAGTTAATTTTTAATCCTCCTCAGGTGGGTAAATTTAGGCTCCCCTTCACAGTTTGTCACCTAGCTTTATTTTGTGTAATTTGCTTTGCTACTCCACTGCGCTATACCATTATTATTATTATTATTATTATTATTATTATTATTATTATTATTATTATTATTAATTATTTCTACATTTTATCCATGTTGGGTATAGGCTGTTCCGGCTGTGTTTCGACTGCCCCCCTCCCTCTCATACAACAAAAATGTTGTGTCAAACCATGTGACTCCCACTGTAGTTTGGCCTACTAAGGCCTGTGTGTATTCCTGTAGGACTAGGTCTTTGCTTCCCACAGGTCCTGAGGAATTACCAATCAGTGCATTGGGAGCACCTGGGCCAGTGTGCTCTATAAAGGGCTGGGAGTTGGCTCATGGCCTTACTCTCTCTCCTTCCATGAGAGCAGCAGCATGTGTTTGCACCATTCAACACCCCACACTACATTTACCACACAGCCGTGTGTCTTCCTCCTTTGTTATGGCCCAAGAGCCAGGCCATAACATGGGGGCTTGTCCGGGAAATTAACCCGGGACCTCTCGCACACACACACACACACACACACACACACACACACACACACACACACACACACACACACACACACACACACACACACACACACACACACACACACACACACACACACACAACATGATTTCATACTTGGTCTGTCATCCATCCTTCCGATTGAGTGAATTCTATGTGTGAATCTATACTTCAGTTTTTATTCAGGGGGATTTCAGTTTGTAGAGTCTAACATTTATTTATCTCAAAATACAGTATTGTTCATAGTCTATTAAAAATAACAGAATTACCTGCCTTGTCAGATAAAAAGAAAAAGAATGATACAGTATATTATCTTTTCCCTAAATTCAGTGAAGCTTTTAATTCAGTGTTAGACACATTTTATCTCAACAGGAACTTTCCTCTTAATTCTGTAAGAGCTTGGCAATGTTACTTTCAAGTTTCCACTAATTGGCGGCAAGTGACAATAGCTGTATTCAAATTAAGAGGAAGGAAGAAACAGGGATTTTGTTTTTTTTCCCCTTTCTTTTTTATGTGGCCATTTCTTTATTTAACAATAAAGTACTTCAGATTCTAAAGCTTTATTTTACCAGAGCAGGAGTGCTCTTTTTTTCAGTAACACTGCTTTACACTCACACAGTTACATACATTCACACCTGGTAGATGCCCTGTACAACCACAGTCTTAAACGGTTGGCTGATGAGCAGCTCCACTGGAGCAGTTGGGGCTTCCGTGCCTTGCTCAAGGACATGTTGATGGTGGCTGTTGTTGTTGAGGGATGGTTACATGGGCGAGGAACAGTCTGGGTGGAGAATGAACCTTTCGTCCACGAGCATGCTCCTCAAACTGCTGGCCCAAAAAGAGTTGATAACATACAATAGATACGTATACTATACATACAGTACGTTCATTCATAATGTGTTGGCTTTCAACTGTAAACCATTTGGAAGAATGGATAAAAAGGGAATTAAAATGTAACCACTGGAAATGGAATTATATTAAATTGCTGCCTTATTTTCTTCAAAAATATAGTAAAAAAAAAAATAGTGCAATACTGTATAGTTGAAGAGAAAGAAATAGAGTCTGCAACACTGGTAAGGAATAACTCAGCTTTATTTTAATTCAACGTTTCGATCACTGGGACCTTCTGAAGAAGATCCCAGATATAGGGTTACATGGCTACCATACCATAGGGTTACATGGCTACCATACCATAACCTTTCATGCAGAGCAGTAGGAAACAGCCTGGTGAAACCAGTGACCACTCTCAGTTCATTCACTCAGTTTACATAAGACGCTCAGAAGAGTGGTGGTTCTTGGCAGGATTGGGCTGTGACTTTGTTACCAGGAAAAACTCTCTAATTAGAATGTGCAGAACTAGCTAATGGCTCTGTATGTGGTTATGTAATTTTGTGCATTCCACCCCAAGTACAGAGAGATTAAGACTGCCTCTTTAGGAATAAACCTTTTGGAAGACAGTTAGGCTATCCCTACCTTTAAATACATTCCCTACTTTGCTCTGTGCCTTCTCTTCTTCTCAACATTTGGGTAGTTCACATCAGCAAGTCATTTGTGATTTAGTCGAATCAGATTAGTGCACACAAAAACTGGAATACAACGTGCTCGCTTTATCTCGCTCGGTGTTGGCTCTCGTTGCTCAAGGAGGAGGACTTTAGTGTAATATGTACGGATTTGGGGGTCTCCTAGTATTGTATGTAGGGACTCCAATCTGTGTTATTTCACCGTGTTTGGATGAGGTCGGGTTAATGTCAATTTCAGCCATGGTTTAACACTATATTGTAAAGAGCAAATTGCCTTTTTAATTGAAGTGCTGCTAGATAAACTTGACATGTCTTAGCTCGATTAAGGTTTAAAGGACTCCTGAACTTTGTTCCTGTTGTTAAGAGGGAAATGTGTGCATGAGTTCCTGTAAGGTACAGTACAAGGTTTTATAAGGACCTAAACAAGTTATACAGTATAAGTGTCATTATAATTGACCCATAAAACATTCTTTATGGGCCCATGTTATTGACAATTGAAGTTACCTCTCATATACTCCTTCTGCAAAAGTAAAATTTCTTCCGTAATATAATTCAAAAAGTGAAACTTTCATATATTCTCAATTCATTACACATAAAGTGAAGTAGCCTATTTAAAACTCAAAATCAAAAATCAAAATATTAGAATATTCCACTTAAGACCACTAAAACTTTGATCAAGAAATGTCAACCATCTGAAATGTATGCAGACATATATATGTGAGACATAATATTCAACAATACAAATGAACTTACAGCTGTTATCAAAGCAAACCTGGGCTTCCATAACACCTCAACAGTGCCACAGGCTGCGGCTGATCACTTCCATGCCACACCCCATTGATGAAATAACTTGTTAAAAGTAGCCCAGACAAAGTGTCACTGTCACAGTACTGTCACTGGACTGTACTGGCACACCTGAAATCACCATATATACATTTAACATGTGAGTTTGTGTGTTAGGTTGCGCACAGGTGGTGAAAAACAACCATGCTGTTTTCGTGCTCATACCCAGGCACCCACCCAGCCACCCACCCACACACACACATAGCTCCGTAAGGATAATAGTGGTCCTACTGTATGTAATATTTTGTATGTAGGATGTTTTGATTTTCATGAGCTGTATGCATCATCAATATTAAAAACAAAAAAAGGCTTTAAATATTTCACTTTATTTCACTTTGTTTCACTTTTTTAATTATATTACTGTACTGAAGAAAATGAACTTTTGCACAATAGTTTGTTGTTTAGAAGGAGCTGTATGATATTCGTTCACCAGAGTAAACTTCTTTGGTTTAAAAACTAATGAAACAACCAAAAAGTGGTAAGATACAAATAGCTTCATATGAACATCTAATATGGTTCTTTGCAGACCCTCTTTGAGCTGCAGTATTATTATTATTTTTCTATCATTTTTATCCCACGATTTTGTAACCCATTTTTCACCCCTGTGTCAATTATCTAATGTGATCCTGGGCTCTACACACCCTCCGCCAACCTAGTCCCCATATATGGGGTACATGGGGAGACAACGGACTTGAACTCATGCTTCCTTCATGCCTGAGTGTCCAAGTTGCTCCTTTACACCTGACAGGGGGGAGTTTCCCTGGTTGGACGTAGCGTGTGGAAGATCTGCAGTATTATGATAACATATAAAACCACTGAGGTACTACAAAATCACACTCATGTGAAGTGCTTTGTTTGCTTTTGTAGATCACGGTGGGCATGCTTAAAGCAAACATAAAAAGTCCATAGACTTGGCTGCCACATGAGTTGACGTCACAGCCGGGGCATGACGATTTTTGAGGACTTGCTGATTTTTGGGGGAGCATGAATAAGACAAACATTAGTAGTCCATAGACTTGGCTGCCACATGATGTCATGTCTGAAAGCCAGACATTGTAGGGGCTAGCACCCCTCAAAAATAAACAACCATAGTAAATACTTCCATATGGGCCCTTTTTTGTGACCATATAAGTTAAATTTAGAGAGTGTGAAGTGTAGAAACAAATGAGACATTGGTGGGGCGGATCCAGCTGTTTGACAGGGGCCCAGCTTTGAGCTTTTGGAGTTCTCTGTTAGCACTTAACACAGGATTAGGACATGTTATTAATGTCATACAAAGGTGCTGAAGGACTTCTACATGGCAGATTTGGGCCATAAATAAAACACGAACATAATCTTTGTCCCTCAATAACCAGAGCCCTTGTGGTGCTATAAGTACCAAGAGGAATGCTGCAAATGATTTGATCTCTGATTAGAAAGGTATTTAAAAAAATCACACCAACTTTAACCTCATGTAAACTTAAGGAGCTCGCTAGTGTTTTTGGACTTTACACTGGTGCTTTAGCAACAGCAGTGCTACTTAACCCTCTAAGAGCAGAGCCTTGACTAGGCTAATGAACATTTCCCCCATACATGCTGTGCAAACCTAGACAAACTCGTATAGGTGTTTCATCTAGCAAATTCTAAACCTTCAACCCATGTAGTTCCCTTGAAAAAGGAACAACATGTTCAAGGAAAGCTGGTATAACATAATGAATGTCAGTCATTCAAGGAAGCTTTTTCTGAATGAAATGACTGAGTGGTGAGTCGAGCGCTTTCAGGAATGAGGAATTAAGGAGGAATGAGGAAGGAGGAAGGAGGACTGAGGGAGGAGGAAAGGGGAACGAGTATACAGTATAGGAGAGATGGAGTGTTGAAGTGTTGAACGCTGTGCCTTTAAGTGCGTGTCTGGGTTCACACGCCTGCCAGGATGTCATGCGCATGATCAGGTAAACGCAGTGGAAACTCTGCCCTATCGACTGACGTCATACGTCACAAAGAGAGAGAGATAGAGAGAGAGAGAGAGAGAGAGATAGAGAGAGAGTTAAATAGAGAAAGAGAGAGAGAGATAGATAGAGAGAGAGAGTTAGAGAGAGAGAGAGAGAGAGAGAGAGAGAGAGAGAGAGAGAGAGAGATAGAGAGGCACATGAACAGAATCAGTTACCTCACCATGTCTATAGGTCAGTGGGGTTCATGGACCCTCAGGCTTACAAGTGTGTAACTATATGAGAGACAGTATACAAATGGAACCAAATGGACCCGTGGTATAGGGTCCATCTCTCAGAGTTATGGGGGTCGGTTGGAGAACCAGCGCTAAAGGTTCTTATAGTTCCATGTCTCCTCCACCTCCAGCCGCATTGCTGCCTCACTGAGGAGTTAATCTAGTCTACGAGCCTTGATGACACACGCTCTGTTAACCCAGGAGGTGTTAATATGCATGTGTGTGTGCGCTAGCGTTTTGGTGCGTGCGTATGCACATGTCCATGTACTTCCACGTGTGTGTGTGTGTGTGTGTGTGTGTGTGTGTGTGTGTGTGTGTGTGTGTGTGTGTGTGTGTGTGTGTGCGCGCGTGCGTGTGTGTGTGTGTGTGTGTGCGGGCGTGCGTGCGTGCATGCATGCGTGTGCGCGTGAGTGGATGCGCGCACGCGTGTGTGTGTGTGTGTGTGTGTGTGTGTGTAAAGGCATGTTTGCCTTTGTTCATATAAGCATTATTCTTGTGTGTGTCCTGCCATGGGGAACAGGGGGGGGAGAGAGTGTATAAGAGGTTACAGACAGCATTTTCCATTCCCTGCCGTCTGTGTGTGGTGTAACCTGCCTCTGATTTGCCTGAGTAATTATTTAAGTGGAAAGTCAATGGTTAGGAAACCGGGACGCCTGGGGACCACAGCGTTGCTTTTTCAGTCAGGATAAAGGCTTCTGTCATTTCTCAATGAAAAATGACCCTTTTTTATCAAGGCTACTGGGTCACACAATGATTGTACAAGATTAGGTGCAACAGTTTTTAAAAGTGTGAAAACGAAACGTTTTCGCAACTTCCCTGCTCTTTGCTGCTCTGTTTCTTATTTCAGTGTTGGTTTATTTTTGATTGAGATGTTCTTGTTTTATTCCTTTTATTTTATTGTACAGCACCTTGTAACAACTATTTTGAAAGGCGCTCTATAAATAAAATTGCCTTACCTTACCTTCCCCTTCAAGTAGCGCCTATTTCGAACACAGGCACAGCTCTTTTCTAGCGGACTTTAGTTGCTTTAACTTGCTTATAAAGAAATTAGTATATTGTTCAGGTCTACTTAAACCCTAGACAATTCAGGGTCTGCTCTACTCTGTACTCCTTTAGTCCCTCTAGTCTACACCAAATCTCTTCACTGAAAATACTATTTTCAAAATAGCATATACAATCTCACAATGTGCCGTGTTGGAACACGTGAGATGGTAGATCTGCTATTTGTGCCCATTATGACATGCCCAGAAGAGGGACGCCAGGGTTCATGTGGTTAACCTTGGTTTAAACCATTCTGACCTGAGATCAGATTCATACGAGGTTTCCACTGGACACACACTGGTCTGATTAATCCATTCTGACCTGAGATCAGATTCTAGAAAAATGTCAGTCGTTCTTCGATTTTTCAAAAATAGCAGACCTACAAGCTCGTATCGCGCCACTCGGTGGCGCGATATGAGCTTGTAGATCTGCTATTTTTCAATAGTTAAAGCATAACATGATGCTAACACCAAAATGGGTGCCCGGTCAGAATGGGTTAAAGAAGTTACCACTTAATGTGTGCCTATGAAACACCTCATACTCTGTCAATGTCTTGCACTGAATACAACTCAACATTTTAATTTGCGAGGGCGTGCACTGTACGTGCCAATTTTTCCATTCCGGTTCTTCTGTAATCTGTTAATCCAAACGACTAATTTGCACAAATCGAAAAGGAATGTCATTTTATTTTGATCGTTAGCAGCACAAAATGAAGTGGTTCTCCCACATGAGTGGAAACAATATAAAACGCAATCAGGCTTGAAAACAAGTAAGTGTACGTGGGCCGCCATGCAGGGAACAAAAACAAGTAAGTGTACGTGGGCCGCTACGTATATGCAGGGAACCAGAGGAACGGCCTGTTTCTCAAACCCATGCCCGTGTGACCGTTTGAAACTGTGACGTGCTCCTTGGTGATAAACTGAGGAGGAAGCGGTGCCAGCCGAGATAATGCTAAGCTCATACAAACCTCTGGCAAGAGACTGAGGGTTAAACTCATTAAACCTACAAATTCATTCAGAGCACACCGCCGTCTCATTGAGATATTCAGACACAAGTTTATTTGTTATGCTTCAACGGTATTCGGCCTGTAGATAGCATCACTTTATTTCAGCTGTGTGTGCTGTGTGCACGCAGCCGCGCACGTGTGTTGATGCATTTGTGTGTGTATATCTGTGTACATCTGGGTGTGCATGCAATCGTGCACATGTGTGCATACAATACGTACATGTGTGCCTTCATTTGAGCACATGAATGTGCATGCGTGCGCATATGCATGCATGCGTGCGTGCGTGTGTGCGTGCGAATGTTGCACTTGGCAGGCCGTGTAGGTTGGGAGTTAAACTAATGAGCTCTGGAGGCTGAATGTGCCTGCATTCTGGTAGATAAGCTACATTTGTTTCAGTAGCATGTAATTATACACACAAACAAACACACACACACACACACACACACACACACACACACACACACATGCACAGGCACGTACACACATGCACACGTACTTTATGAGCAGAAATACAAACACAAACTATAAGCTTGTACACACGCACAAGCAAATCAGAAGATAGACTATAACATTGCAAACTGGCCTTTTCACTGGCACGTTGCAGTACAATGCAGACGCGCGATGGGATACATACAGTTCATTACCATCCCCACTCTAAATGTATTTGTCTGCCTTACCGACAGCCTCTACAGTAGCTCTAAATAAAAGCCCTTCACTTCCTCTTTCTCTCCCCCACCAACGCCGCCTTCCCACCATCTTTCTTCCTGGGATTGCAAAAGTGGACCCCTCGCTGAGCCGAGAGGCCTGAGAATTATGAGGAGCTTAGCCACTTCATTTCTCGACCCAGCATGCCCCTGGGCCTCTCAGGGAAACTTCCAGTATAGGAGGGACCAATAAAAGGCAGGGTGCACTACAGTAAAGTGACCTCATCCCACAGTAAAGTGGAGGGTGATGCATGGCGCAAGGAGGAAGTTAAAGGGGCTCCCAGTGGGGGGTTAAGGCTGATTGACCTGTTCCTTTCGTGTGTCCCCGATACTCAACATATCATATCATCCACGGGGGGAACCCCCCCCCCCACTCCTTGGCTTCGTGTCTGATGCATTTATGATGTGCAGCGTGGGGGCCCCTGAACTGTGTCGCTGTAAAAATCTAAACCATGTCGGATAATTACGGCTACCTGTGTATTCCCACGGGAGCTGTTGTGAGAACATGTGTGTTAGTAGGGGACGGATTTGGGGGCCGCGTATAGGGTGAGGTGGGGGAAGTTTGTATTTGTTCACATGAGCAGAGCACAGCGGCACCGATGCTGCATTCGCACTTGCCGTTGAAGTGTTGCTCAAGCCACGCTTGCCAAAATTGCACCCAGAATTATTATTCTTTTTCCCCCCCCCATAAATGCTGGTGATGGTGATATATATATATATCTCTGCCTCTTCCCCCCTTTCTTCTTCCCTTACTTATGGGAATAACAAAAACTATGGAGCTTGCACAAAAAAACCACTCTTTTGCACCTGTAAACCATGACCATAGAGTTGATTCTGATTTGATTCTCATTTGCACATTGTGAGTCAATTAACCTTGTTGGAGTTGGTACCCTGATTCTATAGTTTGTAAGCCCGGGAAGGTCTCCAACTCAGAAGTACAAGATGGGGAGGGAGCCTATAGTGGAGTAGGGTGCTGCATAACCTAGAACCAGCCAGAACAAGAATGAGTTTTTCTTCTGTTTACGGAACAGAGGGACTGTGGGGAAAGAGAAGAGGAGTGGACACAGTGAAAGCAAAACATATTTGGTTGATTGACGCTTCACTGCGTCATTGGAGCGCCGGCAACAGTCGAAGCCAGCCCAACTTTTTGTGCGGCGTCACTTGGTCACACGCAACGGCTTGTCACGCAGCGGCTTGTCACGCAGCATTTGTTATGCAGTGACATGTCACGTAATGTCAAGTGTCGTCCGTGTCACGTAATGTCAAGTGTCGTTCCGTGCGACTTACGGCCCTGCTGTTGCTTTGTCCCCTGCAGTGTGGATGCATCATCGGCCATAGACAAAAATAATAATGTTGACCCAGTTCTGTTTCAATATTATGACAGTGTTACTCAATCTTGGTGAAACGTTCCTGATGAACTACTGTGTGCACACACAGTGCCATATACTGTAGATAAAAGATACTGATAAAAGACATTGGCTCCAGTGGAAACGAAAACACCATGCTGTGAATTTGTAGTAGGCCAATGCTTATATGCAAATACTGAAGTGTGTGTGTGTGTGTGTGTGTGTGTGTGTGTGTGTGTGTGTGTGTGTGTGTGTGTGTGTGTGTGTCCTCTTATTGTATCTCTTATGTGGCCATAAATACATGATTAAACGTGTGTGTGTAGTGCATGCATGCATGCGTGAGTGAGTGTGTTGCAATCGACAATTTTTATATGCAAATACTGAAGCGTGTGTGTGTGTATGTGTGCGTGTGTGTGTGTGTGTGTGTGTGTGTGTGTGTGTGTGTGTGTGTGTGTGTGTGTGCGTGAGTGACACGGTGGCTGGCACGACACTCCATAGGCATTGCATTTGTAAAAAGTTTACCAAGAAGCCCTGAGAAGCCTGCAGCGTCAGTTTTTGGTTTTCCAGTCACGTGATCCAAACGTGTGATGTATCCCAGAGTGTCAGAGGAAAATCTTGTACGTCTTAAAAGTTATCAAAAACGGCCAATAAAACAAATAAAAAGTCGGGAAAGTCTTATTCAGCAGGGAAAGAGGTCTTTATCATGAACATTTCCTAAATTACATAAATGTAAAAAAAAAACAGACCAGTCTGAAGCGAGTGGTGCAACAGCACCCCCTATTGGTACTCTAAACATCGGGACACAGGGACATAGTCACACAGGTTGGGACATAGGGACAAAGCTGTTCCTTGGAGTGGTTGCACCACTCCAAAAATCTGATTCCGTGTTATCAAATGACACAACAAAGGTGCGGTCAGCTGTGGAGGTGGGTGGTGTGAGTAGCATGAAAAAGCCATTGATGGGAACATCAACGGTTGGAATGTCTATGGATATATATATATATATATATATATATATATATATATATATATATATATATATATATAGTTTGTCAACATATGGATATAATTAATACAAATTTAAATAAATAATATATTTATAATAGCATAAGTGTCCTATTCTTCCAGAAAGAAAAGCTTAATAAACAATACTGCTCCAATTTGACGCAGATGGAGTTCTTATATATTTTGGTTTGGTTGTGGCTAGCCTACTTCATGATGATTTGGTCTATACTCATTACCACACCTGTCACCAATCAGAGACAGAGAGCTGCACACACACAGCAAAGGAGGCATATTCACACAGGCATTGTCGCTGTCGGGTGGACAACTTGTATGTGCAAAACGGTTAAAACCGTTACTGCAGGATTCCCAGGAACCCAGGGAGGGAAGTTATCCAGTTAAGCTCTTGTTATTGCCTTTCATTGGTTAAATATATCACACATTGTGATATAGATCGGCTATTTTTTCTAAATCTTTGCGACACTTTATGCCATAATGCCCTACCTTGATAGCAATGGCCAGATTGTACTTCATTGTACGCAACATCGGAAATAGACAATCTATAAGCTCACAACTTGTGGTGTAGATCTGTTATTTTTTACAAAATGTTGTATGTAATAGGGAAGCTTAGGGTCCATGTGGTTAATTTGTATTCATACAGATTAAAAACATATGTTTGTGTGCTTATTTGTAATGTATTACTATTATCTTCATCATATCTGATCAAATTAGTTAACTCACATAACCCTTGTGTCCATGTGTATTGGGGAAATTGGGCTGTGATGTGGTGTGGTGTGGTGTGGTGCGGTGCGGTGCGGTGCGGTGTAGTGTAGTGTAGTGTAGTGTAGTGTGGTGTGGTGCGGTGCGGTGCGGTGTAGTGTAGTGTAGTGTGGTGCGGTGTGGTGTGGTGCGGTGCGGTGCGGTGCGGTGCGGTGTGGTGTGGGGTGGGATGGGGGTGTCTGTGATTAGGTTTCTTTTACAGGAAGGTGCAGAATTCCAGGGGGAGACTGCGGTGATGGGGAGGCAAGCTCAGACTTGTCGGAGCATTCCACGCTCTTTGGGAAGCAATCTCCTTCGCCATCCATCCCTGGGGATTTCCAATGGAAAGGCCTTCACTATACCATTGAAACGGAGTTTGGTGAAATAAATGAGAAAGAGCAAAGATTAGAGAATTGTTACGATATGTTAGGCGGCTTTTCTGCCTTTATTGATAGATTGAAAGTGTAATGTAGGTTGACAGGAAATGGGGAGAGAGATGGGACCGCTAGGCCGGTCCGGGCCATGAATTATGTTTTAATTACCGGTAGGTATGTCCCGATACCACCATTTCTGTGTTAGCCGATACCGATATGAATTAACCATAAACTTCCTATGGTGCGTCCCTGTCTTCTATGGTGCTTCCTATATGGGGCCGTGTTTCTCAACAAACAAACCAAAATCACAACTTTTCCCTGGTTTAGCTTGCATTTAACCACATGCATAAAGGACAAAAGGTCATACAGAAGCATTCAGAAGCAATGATCACTTGGCCATTACGAAACTAATAAAATCAAATGTTTAGACAAATGACTAATTGCTAATGTGCCAGTAATCCAGCCACTGTTGAGCTTCCCATCAAAAGTCATGCATGTTTACTTTGGACCAGATGGCATTGAGAGGCGCACGCCGCACCCACCTATGCCTTGACTTCGCCAGGAAGCTGTTCAAATCTAACTTCAGGAACTGGCTACCTCCCCTCAGGAAAGAGATCTCTGAACGTCAAACTAGAAATGGAGATGACCTGGATCATGCTGAAAATCACCAATCCCATATACTGTATGTGCAGACTTTTAAATGATAGTGGATTTTAGATTTTAGTTTTACACCATTTGGATTTTTAGTTAGGCTACTTTAGATTAGAAGTTTTATATTTGTGATCGGCAAAATAATTCAGTGTTTTTAATGGCACCTCTGCTCTGTCCTTTAAAACCTGTAATCATGCTGAAAGTTGAATAAACATAAACATTTGATCCTAAAACAAACATGCTCTCACACAAACGCAAGAGCGCAGGCATGCATGCACACGCACGCCCACACGCACACGCACGCACACACACACACACACACACACACACACACACACACACACACACACACACACACACACACACACACATGCACAGACGCATCCATGCACATTAAATTTGCCACATCAGACTCCGGGAAGGTTAGAGATGTGGCTGTGGCTACTAACTACCTCAACACCACATATCCGTCACTGTCTAACCACTGGAATTCCTTATAATAAAGCTTTGGTTGTAAACCTCACAAAGACAAACACCAAAATCAAGGTCATTGACCCCGGAGTCAAGGCCAGCTGGTTAGTTGCATTGTTTTGTTTCCCAAAATAAGGTCATTGACCCCTGGGTCAAATCCATGCTAGTTGCATTTTCTGTCGCTCAAACCAACAGCGTTGTTGTTGTCAGAGTTGACCTCATACTACCGTTGCATCTCACACACACACAACCACATGTATCCTTACTAGGGATGTCCCCATCACGTGTTTTTGCTCCCGATCCGATTCCGATCATTTGATTTGAGCATCTGATGATACCGATTTTTCCCGATCCGATATTTATCTTTTATAGAACACGTTTATGCCATATCACAATAGTACAATATCCCAAGTCACAGACAATATCCAGTCTAATATCATGATATGAATATAACATGGATATACTAGGGATGTCCCGATCACGTTGTTTGGATCCCGATCCATGTATGTATGTATGACTGTCCCTTGTCCCTATCTGTAACCAATGCTCATCACTGTGTAAATACCATTTGTTTTCTCACTGCCTTTCTGTATGGATAAGGTACAATAACGGACTAGTGCCTTTTCAAAATGCAGACACAAGACAAGAGAGGATTACCATTATCCCCTGACTTAATTTCGTTATGCCAACAATTTCAGTGGATTCTCGATTTGTGACGCTGCATGTGTTTTGTTTGACTTGTCCCGTGTATACCCAGTTTGTTATCTGTGGAATGTAGAGGGCAGTGACTGCTTTCCCATAGTTCTCCCCACAGAGATGCAGTCTTCCGCTCGAACCACCCGCAAAATGAATATTGACACGTCGTAGTAGTCGCCTGACTCATGTCATCATGTGGGTGTGTCTGCTGCTGACATCGCATGGGAGAGGCATTCACGCACGGCACGGCAGTTCCTAGGTCGGCTGCCCATCCCCTTTACACTCCATGCCCTCTGAGCAAGCTGCCACCACCAGACTGCAGCGTGGTCCAGCTTTGGCGCCAGTACTCTTTGAAAAGTGCTCATTTAGCTTCCGTGCTTCGCTTCACCCAAATCATTACTTGCTTTTCACTCCAGTTTCAGCCTCAACAAAGGCTGTCTCAAATGTATCTCACGTGGGCAACAATTCAATTCACTTATTTTTGGTACAGAAACTTGCATTCATTTCAGCTCAGTACGATTCAGTATTTATAAGGCATACAAATACCAAATAGTCCTAAGCTAATATTCCTATTATCTTTTATTGCACAGTGTGCTACGTACAAACGCACCCTAAGAAAGTTTGTGTTTACACCCTGGAAACCCAACAAAAACACAGATTTATGCCCAGTCAGAGTACACCGACGCAAGTCTGAGCGTACCAATGCCAATGGAGCAACTATGGTGAAGGCCAACTATTACGCAATAGGGTGAAAGTCTGGTGAGAGAGAAAAAAACCCTCATAATCAGTAGTGTAGTGAAGTGGTTTACATAAGGGGTAGCAGGTGATGAAAGAGGCTCACAGGAAGTCTCAAGGCCAGTGCATTAGCACTGACACACTAGCCTAATTTATATATTATTTATATTAAGTATTATTATTATTATTATTATTAAACTTGCTTCCACATACCGGTAATCTTGGATTAAACAGTGACTACTGTGCCTGTTAAATCATTAACATGAAATTACCTGGCCTAAGCAGTAAGCACCCTGTATGTATATTTGATACAGACTTATAGCATGTTATGTAGACAGCACTATAATTGCATTGTATGTAGTCATAGCACGTCATAGTACACAATAGCATAGTATAATATGTATAGTTTATATTTATAGTTTCATTATATAGATATTCCACTGTTACGTTCTTATCTTACGCGTGTTTCATGATAAATGCTTTTTATGTGATGTATTCACATGCTTTTTTGTTCTTGCTTAATGTAAATCGCTCTGGATTAAGAGCGTCTGCTAAATGCCTAAATTGTAAATTGTAATGTCAAATCAGGGTTTATGATTTATGTATAGCTGATTATCTGGTGTTATTATCTAGTGACAGTATCTAAGAGACACATCTCCATCTACAATTACCACCAGTAAATGAATCACGTGAGTAACCAAGCAGGATTTTACATGCTATTATACTGTTGCATGTTTCACTTTCGTGACCAGAAGCAATATTGCCATGCATGCCCACATCTGCTGAATGCTGCTATGTCTGAAAGAGCAGACAGCGAGAGTACTGCCTCTCTGCTGCGGTATAGTGAGTCAGTCAGCTTATCAGACAGGGCAATCACCTACCCCATGAGGAGCCCCGGGTCTAGCCTTATCAGATCCAGTAGCGGCTTGTGCTACTGCTACAGCCCCAGACACAGCTCAGCTGCCAACCTCGTCCTATGGATGAACGGTTGGATAAAGTTTGGGCTGGATGGCCCTGATAACCACTCTCTCGGGCAGATGTGTAGTCGCAGGATCTCAGTAGATATCCCACGGCGGGGGCCCCGCGCACAGTGGAGAGGGGCGGTGGTGAGAGAACGCTACAGACAGAAACGGGGGGCCTTCATCTTGAGCAGGCATCCTCGCTGATCCCTGATAAGAGGAGGGAAGGTTGGCTGAGGCAATGGAAGGAGCGAGGAGGGGTGTGTGTAAGGAGATATCTCAGTCAGAGAGTGTACACCTGGCTGCAGAATATGTTTCCATAAACATGAACTGCGAAGAGTTTGTGTCAATTTTTGCAGCTATCGGCCCCCTGATAAGGCCATGTTGACATAGTAGAGAGAGAAGAGTATACATAAAGTATTTCTGTTTGGTTTGGCCCACTGTCCTGATAAACAAACCAGGTATGTGTTACAATCTTCCATCCACCAGCCATTTACTGTAATGTTTAGTGATGTGACCAAAAAGAAGGAAGGTGTTCAGTTTCAGCGCACTATTTCACGTCAGTTTTACATTACACGACAGTATGTCTGATTCCTGCTGGGAAAGCTGTAACAATGAACCAATTTCCTGGTGTCTTTCCAAATGAACAAATGCAACCTTTTTTTTCTTTTTTTCCAGGAAGTTACCTTTAATTCCTTATTTGGTGCCATCCCCAAAACCCCTGCAGCCTCTTTACCCCTCCCCCCGAACTTGGCAAATGCAATCTTTTACTACATTGCTCATTACCAATTGATCATTTCAGTTAATTCTTGTTTTCAATTGCTCACAAATCAGGTAAATGGCGATTCATTTTAATCTGATTACAAGTATTGGGGCATTAGCATGAGAATCCCTTCAGCAAATGACAATGTTTTGGACATTGTTTTAAACTTGTTTTAAAATATGTAATTCAACGTGAGAAAAACAAATAAGCACTCTGATGCTCTGATGGCTGTAACACAGTTTTATTCCCATTCTATGCGTTTACTCCGATTACGTTAGCAATACGTTTCACCTCCAGCAGCTAAACCACATTGTCATCTGTGCAGTGAATCTTCTTCATGCCTGATCTGTCTGATCTGTGATTCTCTTAGAAAGAATGCAAGCTGATTTGACTGATTGTTTCCCAGGCCCACGTTGTGTGAAACCTGTCTTACCGCGGTCTGCTTTTGCATAATCTTGTGCAACTGACAAGCTCTGCAGGCCAAGGTCATCGTGGTAATGGCTGGAGGCCAAATCCCAGATCAACTCTGCGCTCTCAGACTGAGTCACACTGATAGATGTGGTGGAGTTGTAGAACGGAGCTCTGGGCCTCTGGGAAACAGTCGGAGCACAAATGGTATGGAAATTGATAAAAGGGCTGTTTCTCTTTTTCCCTTTTATCAATTACCATACCATTTGGCAATAGACTGTACACAGAGGACATTTAGGAAGGGAATTCGGCACTTAAACAAACACAAAATGGCCATGGCGGTCCTGGACATAGTCTGTCGCCCAGGGAACCTTCTTGTTAGGGGCACCTTTTGCTCAACGCACCAAGCCTGTCCATCCAAATTATACTCTTGCACTAAGGCTTTTAATTGTCCCTAACAGTACGTGACCCATACTATCGAGGGGCAGACTGAGAAAAAGACTGATTAAAGGTTCAGTCTCACCCAAATGAATACAGAGTAGGTGATACAGATAGCTTGAAATTGAATTACACAATATTTAGTTATTTGAGAATTAGCTTTGAGACTTGAACTGTTGATTGACACTTGCAGGCAGTTGATATTCTGTGGAATTGTTTTCTCCTGCATTTTGCCAAATAATTGAACTTGGCCTATAATGCTGTTGACTTGGTGAAATCTTTGAGGATGTACATTGCATCTTATAAACAGAGCAGGAAGAAACCAGATAAATGAGCAACTCAGTGTCGATTACGTGCTTGCGTGAGTTTCGATATACACCATCATATGATGACTCCTTTGCTCTCCTGAATAGTCTATCCATTCCTCACTTTCTCCTAAAGAACTACATATTCTACATAATTCTACTTACCTGTATGTGCTAGCCTATCATGTGCCTGTTCAGACTTTTACTATGACAAAAGCTTCTGTCACAAACAGTACAAACACAGGGTTTCTCTCCTCCTGTGTATTCTCATGTGTGTAGTCAGATGTTCACTTTGATTAAAACCCATTCCACAAACTGTACAACCGAAGGGTTTCTCTTCTGTATGTATTTATATATATTATATATGAATGTATATATATATATATATATATATATATATATATGAGAGCGTTGGCTCTCACATTGGAGTCATAGAGTGTGACTTACAATAGTCAAGAAGAAGATGGCTAAAGGTAGACATGTTTTTTGGGCATCAGTGCGCAAATTCAGGCAGTCAGGCGGGCACTCTGCAGGCAGCCATTGGATGTATTTGTAAAGCCCAAATGGACCATGCTGAACACTAGCTGACAACAGTGGGGGTCACAGTGGCACGGGTTGGCAGCCAGTGATCCCTTCAAAAGAACCTTTGTTCAACAGAGTGCCTTCGCTGGGCTGATGGGTCGCTTCCTCATTTGTATACAACCAGATGACAGGAAATATCCAGGAAATGCTTCTGGAAAAAACCTGACTGACTATACAGACAATGGCCAATTACGCACTGATTCATTTCATAAATCAGGTCTCCACCTCTTCTGTTCTTTCATATAGTGATTATATAATTTTGACTCATAATATGTTGATGTTATTTTACAATTATGTTGATTCATTTCACACGCGCACGTGCGAGCGTGCTCTTTCTCTGGTCGCGCGCACGCACTATTAACATACTACATTGATGTTGCCTGTCATTGTCTGTGCTCTATTGTATTCCGGCCCTCGAGAGCAATGAATCATGATCAGTGAATCTGTCTTTTGTGTTGTGTCTGCTGTTGGCTGGATGAAAACACCTCTTGGTTGTGCGTGTGTATTCCTCCTCTTAGCCAGTACCAAGCGGGAAGCTCCCGATCTGAAAGTACAGCCGATGGGGAAGTTACTTAAAGGAGAACCTCGCCCATTTGCAACCTCCCTATTATTGGTCCTCACTAAAAAGATGGCACACTTTACATCCGCTCACTCTGCAACTCATTAATAGTTTAGAAACCGGCCTTCCAATAAGACCAGTCAATCTAAGCTAAAAAGGGCTGACCTCATCAGCCCTTTTTAGGCTGATGAGGTCAGCCTCATCAGCCTCATTCAGTAGTCATTCAGTTGTAAAAAACAGACACTATACAAGAGTATACCCTGCAAATAATCGGAGATCGGATATCGGTCATAGTTTCTGTTTAGGGCTTTATAGCTCAGGAGTTGCACCTTGAAGTCGGCTCTGGCCTGTATTGGCAGCCAGTGTTAGTGCTATGAGTGTTGGTGTGATGTGGTCGAATTTCCTTTTCCTAGTTAGTACTAGCTGCTGCATTTTGGATTCGAAGCCAATAGAAACTACAGCCTTTCTCTTCCTGGAAAGATGTTCAAATAGAAGCCATCGTTCTAGGAGCAGAAATGGAGATGGAGAGGAATAGAGGACGCAGGGTGAAAATGGTGAAACAAAAACATGTCATTGGCTGACACGTCACTGCGTCATTGGAGCACTGAAAAACGTTGAAGCTTCAGCTCAACCTTCTTTTGTAGCAACACTTGTCACTTGTTTGAATACTTGCAAACACTTAATAAAGTGTTCAATCAATCAAACATAATGCTTGTCACGCAACACTTGAAACTCAACACGAGTATCGGGCCGTCATTTTGCAGCTTAATTTCGTCATGCCCGCCCGTGTCACGCCCGCCATGTAGTGATAACGTACAGTAATGTTTTACTAATGTATCTGCCAACATCGAAAAGTCACACTTATGGCTATACATCATCCAGGCTCAGAGGATGAGTATTTGTTGTCTGGTAGAGGTGAATGAGATGGGGGCTTAGAATTCAGTGTTTGGTACCCCTTGGTCTCAGGGCTGTCAAGTGTGCTGACAGGTGTGCCCCCTGGGGTTTGGCACTGGGCCCAGGTCTCAAATTCATACAGCTCCTGTTTAACTGCTAATAGTTCCTCATTTAGTTTACATAAAGTAATGTACTCTAAGCTTGTGCTGACGGCTCCACTGACTTTATAGATTATGTCTATGCCACTTGGCCAATTAGTGACTTTTGTTTTACAGCTGTGCTTGAAACTTGAAAGGTAGACTTTACAGATGCCTTCGGCAAAACAGTTTTGGACATGTAGAGAATGGTTTCTTAAGAGGGATCAAATGTACTGTATTTAATTATTCAAATTTGTTATGAATGTAACTTAACATCTTGACAAAGCGGGTGTGCCCCAATTATCTATCTCTCTCTCTCTCTCTCTACCTTTTTTGGGCCATTTTTAAAGCCTTAATTTCAGGCAGGAGAGACACAGCAACTGACCAGTAATGGAACCGTAAACGTGCGGATCAGGGTGTTTTGTACCCATGTAGTGTGCCCTATCGACATGCCTATGTGGACGCCCCAATGAAAATACTTTCTTAGGCTAAGAAATATGTGCACCCTACACTTCTCCCTCAGTGATGTTTAACGTTTTGTAGGCATGTAACGATATATCGTATATTGATATATATCGATATTAATCCCGACAATATGAATCGATTCATTGCAATAAAAAAAAAGATAAAAAAAAAAAAAGGAAAAATAGAGACGTGAGCTTTAGTCATATTCCATCATATGCAAGTGCTTTTGGAGAGAAATGATAGTCACTTTCAGTAGTAGAGCACTGTAGAGGGGAGCTGTGTGTGTCAGTGACTGTGCCCAGGTGATGATGGTCATCAAGGAAGGCAATTATGTTTCTGCACTGTCAAAAGTAATGCTACTTCTTTTGCAATGTAGTTAAATAAAAATCTCAGGGGGAAGATAAATTATATAAAATTTAAAAAACTGTAATTTTTCTTTGAAATATATATATTTTTTAATATCGTGAAAAATCGTATCGTGAACCTCATATCGTGATACGAATCGTATCGTGAGTTGAGTGAATCGTTGCCTAACGTTTTGTTCTTATCATATCTTGACATCATTTAATTCGATGGCACTCTGCATGGGTCATCAAGGCATCTTTGATAGTTGATTAAACGAATATTTGAGCTCACCCTGTCATGAATCATACACTCCTCCACTTGCGGGACTGATTAAGACCCATATATGCAAGGTTCGCTATACCACATGAAAGGAAATAGACCAAAACACTACCGGTACTTGTTTTAGACACTCAGAACTTAATGAGATTTTTTTTCCCGTTTCCATACTCAACTTTCTGCATTAGTACACAGCTCCGGATAGCTCTGCCAAGTGTCATGGATCCAGTGGATGATGTGCCAACAGGCGGGTGCATGAGATTAACTCTCCTTGCGTTACAGAGATCTCACCCTGAGATCCGACCTGTCCTGCATGAACAACCCTGGACTCAGTCTGTGCTCAGCAGGCTGTGGATGGCGTGTTGTACAGCTTTCCTCTGAAATGACAGCCGTATGTATTGGATGTACGAATGGCCTAGGGGTTTTCTTTTTTTATATATCGTTGCTGTCCAGAAGAAACCACCTACTGGTAACTCAATTTTTGACCGCCTACTTCTATCTCTCCACTCATTTTGAACATGACCTTGATTGTGACCTTGACATTTGACCATTTCCACCCTAAATGTAACAATCTTTTCGGAGCAGTCTAATCATCATGCCCACTAAGTTTCATGAAAATCTGCATCATATTTTGAGCTTTACTTTGATTGTGACTGTGACCTTTTCAAGTAGTAAGTAAATTGTAATGTATATACAATGGACAACAATATAAAACAATCAAGTTATAAAACAAGTTGAAACATGGCAACTAAGAGCAATAACACAACAAGAAGTAAAATAAAACATTGACCTGCACAAGTTGGTCAGATAAGCTTCATAAGACAAAATGCTTATGAAACAAATTCGTTTTTTAACAAGTTTTTAACAAGTTCTTAAAACCGGTGCCCATACCCGAGGCGGGGTTGGCAAAAGGGCCTTTCTGTGTGGAGTTTGCATGTTCTCCCCGTGTCCTATAGGGTAGGTACCCTCACAAAAAACATGCAGTAATCCTCTCTAAACTACCTCCCCCAGGCAAGCTGATGGAGGGGAAGGGAACTGGTCGGAATAACGTGTTCCTTCCACGCACTACGTCCGGCTGGGGAAACTCTCCCCTGTCAGGTGAAAAGAAGCAGCTTGGACTCCTCATGCATAGAAGTAGCATGAGGTCAGTCCGCTGCCCCCCCAGGTTGGCAGAGGAAGTGTAGCGCACAGGATTACATTAGATAATTGACACTGGGTGAAAAAAGGGTTGCAAAATCGTGGGATAAAAATTATTTAAAAAAAAGTATCTTCAAGGATATTATTAGGTTATTATTAATGTCTTTGGGTCGTCATAAGATCATGAAAACACACCCATCTGGACACATTTTGTTCACAGACTTGTTCACAGAAGCCAAACCTTGTCGTCCTGACTCCGACTCGTCCATGCATGGTGCAAAATTCGGGCGATTTATTTTTTGCCTATCTGTATAGTTTAGAAGACTGATCACAGCTTTCTATGTCCATGTGCAAGTGCACTGGTAACTAAACACAGTTGACTTAGTGGTGGAGTTGCAACCCGATATGGACAGAATAGTAAATCATGTTCTGGCGAGAGCGTTTGCCCTGACTGCCACTCAAAGTGGCTACTGGCCAATCACTGCAGCGTGCCCTTGCACAAGTGCACTGGCCAGTCACAGCGCGTCCTTTTATTAAAAACGCGAAGGCCATTCGGCACTCTCACCTTTGACTGGCCACTTAGCACAGGGGTTCTCAACGACTTTGGCTGCGGACCCCCGGAAATGCTTTGGCCATGTATCGCGACCCACACCCCCCCCTCCCCACTCCAATACAAACTGACTGCAAAAATAACCTTAATAATAGAGAAAATATATCATAAATGAATACTGAAACCAGATATAATCATTAAGGAAATGTATGCATGTACTACTATGTGTACTATGTAACCCCCCCCCCCCCCCACCCCCCGACCCCCCGTGCGTGCAGCCCGGCACAATTTTAGATTTGGCATAGGCCTACATTTTAAAATGTCATCACACATATTCTCTTCTAGGGGTCCCTGGCAAAACAGATAGGGATCCGCAGCTAGATACATATACCGGTACGTACATTTGGGGGTCCTTGGTAGCCTGGCTCCAGCCCTGAATCGCTACCATATTAAAAAAACATGTCCTGGCGATTCACCTGGCGGTGTCAGTCTCCATCGAAAATCTGATCGCAGCAGCTGATTGGCCATCAGTCAAACAACCACAACAAACATGGCTGCCCCCACTCTGGTAACTACTGTATATCAATCTGGCTATTAACCCATTCTGAACGGGAACCCATTTTGGTGTTAGCATCATGTTATGCTTTAGCTATTGAAAAATAGCAGATCTACAAGCTCATAGCGCGCCACCGAGTGGCGCGCTACGAGCTTGTAGGTCTGCTATTTTTGAAAAATCGAAGAACGACTGACATTTTTTTCAATCTGATCTCAGGTCAGAATGGGTTCATCAGACCAGTGTGTGTCTAGGTGGAAACCTCGTATGAATCTGATCTCAGGTCAGAATGGGTTAAATCACCATATGATAATTTGTTTCTTTACAGAAACGACAGGTTTTATAAACATCATCATCCGACATATTTTACATGCATCATAGTTTTGTTCATCATCTTTATTTGTCCACAATAAACATCGATGAACCTTATATCTCTGCTCCTCTGATCTTAAATACTCTGAACTGTATCCTGATGTCTGCGTTGATTCAAGTAACCGGCAAAAATAGTCTGCTATGTAAAACAGTTTTGTACATACAGTACAAGGTTTCCACCAATCAATGACAGAACTAAACTAGAAATGCACTCTGTCGAGGTGCCAACTTGCGCCTTGCACACAGAGCACACAAGTACTGCTACTAACTAATGTCTATTACAAAAAAGGTTGTCTGGTTTTGGTATATGTTGTGTTTACCCTATAGTAACCTCTGTTTATTTTATCCAATAGGATTGGGGAGCAGAGCTACTACTAATGATGATCAGCTCGCACCTGGGCCCGGGTGTCGACGCCCTATAAATGCCTGCTTCCCCAGTCCTTCCTCAGTTCTGTTCTTTTCATTTGCCTCCTGCACCTTTTCCACCATGCACACTTCTCAACATTTCTGTTAATACATACAACACGCACGTCGCACACATACATTTCACTCATGCATACACGCACTACACCACTGAATACTGATCTCCACACTTCATCTGTTTATTCATGATTCATGATTACAGCGGGTCAAGTTTGCGTGTTTGGAATTGTAACAGCTGAAATCAATAATATTATCAGTATTCGGATATTAACCCGCAGGCCGCATTAAGTGAAGGTGGCCCCCGGGCCGCCAGTTGCCCATTAAAGGTCCAGAGCCAAAGAAAAAGAAGAAAAAAGGTTGAGAACCACGTACAGTAGTGCTCTAGTTGTTACTGTATCTGGTCTGTTGACGTTGACCTCCTTGTGTATGCAAGGGTTGCAACTCTCTAAGATCCAAGTCCACGTCTTGGCGTTCCACTCCAGGAGAACAGACTGTACATTCCCCTTGTTAATGGTTATGCGGTGGTTTTACCTTGACATTGAGAAAGTCTAATGAGCTACAGCAAGGCCCAGCCAATAGCTTTAGCATACATATTCATGAAGTACAGAGCAGAAACAAATTGCACTGATACATGAAATGCATATAGTTTATTGACAAATTGGCAAGGAAGATGTTGTGCCAAAGAAATAATGTACATAATGCTGGCAATGTTACTTCTTTCTTTCTTTCTTTCTTTCTTTCTTTCTTTCTTTCTTTCTTTTTGACTCTATCCTGGCTACAGTACAGTACATCCTACGTGAAATGATTTTGAAACATCCTCTGAAGTCATTCACGATGATGACTAGGGAGTGCCCATAAATCAAAATAAACATTACATAAAAATAAAAAAATAAACGAACAAACAAAAAACAACAACATTTTGGCCATGTAAAAACGATATATCAGGACAGCCCCTGATGACCTATTTCAGCCCCTCTGTGCGTCATCATTGGTGATTACATCAGCATAGATGTCCTCCTGTGCCAGTCATGAGAACTTTGGTCAACAACACTGACTCTGGGTTATCACTTCCACCCACTGTCGGTACAACCTTCAACCATTCTCAGCACTGGTACTCCAAGTCTGTTTCCCAGCCCTGCTCTTCTGGTGTTCTAGGGGTGGTCAACTTTGATGATGGAGAGGGCCACTATATTTCCACACTCACACCATAGGGCCAGATTGTATATGGTTGCTGTCAGGGCAGAAACCTCTTATCTCCATACTATCTCCATATTTTTATTTTGGTTTTATAACAGTATGGGGTCAAGTCACAGGTTCATAGAAAAAAAAATATCAGTGACTGAGGTAAACAAACGTATAAATCACAGAGATCATGGGCAGACATAATGAAAAGACATTTTCTCCCCTTCAAGTCCCAATTTAGTAAAGCCAATTCCCAATTCCCCAGCCTCTCTACAAGTACTCCATCTCTGCTAACCCCCACAATCAGTCATTGGGAGGGTGAAGAAAGCCTCGGGTCTCCTCCGATACCCGGGCCGTCATCTTTACTTTAACTTTGTATTATTATTATTTTAAATAAATGTCCTACTTCATGATTCTAGTTTGTGCTGTTGTTTTCCACGAAATTCGATAATATGGTAATAGGGTCGTGGGAATAGCTCAAGAACTGCAGCTCACAGTCATTCGTCAAAGGACCTCTGACATTTAGATCTCCCAATGAATTCATTATATGATCTGCTCTATATCCAGGGATTTCCGTAGCCTGGTTAACACACTTGAAATGGCATTTCCATTCATTTGTGTGGAGTCTGGACCCTACTGTAGCTGCTAGCGGGAGCACAGCGTTGACAGACAACGCCTTTAGCCAATCAGCGTAACAAAACAAGTGACGTCATCTCAGGATCAAACCATTAGAAATAACTTTGTGGGACATAGACATTATGATATTAAATATTAAAAGCAGTTTTAAAATGCATGTTATTTGCGCTTTAAGTTTAAATAATTCAGTCAGGGAGGATTTCAATCACTACATCGGTGGTGGTCAGTATGTCAGACAGCAAGATCAATTTCTTCTCGGTCAATCAGCTATTCCAGCCTGTCAGTCATTCTCCATGAGTGAGTGATTCATTCAATGCTTGCTGTGTTCACGCCTTTGCTGTCAAGTCTTAGCAAAACAAGAGCCAGACAGTAAACACAGTATGCTAGCCGGGGGGGATATTCATATACTGTTTACTCTTCACACTGTTTATGCATGCATAAACAAACATCACGCTGCTGAGCATTCAAATTGTTGTGACTGTCGTGGAAATCGGTGGCCATGAACCAGAGAGGGACCGTAGACTGTCTGTCTGTCTGTCTGTCTGTCTGTCTGTCTGTCTGTCTGTCTGTCTGACTCATTGATTGAGGTATCAAAAGACCACACCAGGGAGACCTATGACAGTAGACTTGTGAAATATTTGACAGATGAAGAGAAAAGAGAGAAGTACACAATGTCATGAATGGGGCACTGACTTTCAGTACCGTACATTTTCTGGTAGACCAATGGAAGTAAAGATATAAGATAAAACCTTACATACTGTACATGCATGTGTGAAGAAGTTATAATTCCACCCATAGCAATGCAGAAGCTCTTGATCTATCCATCCAGCTTCGACTGCTTATCCGTAGTCAGGTCGCGGGGGCAACAGAGAGCTCCAGACTGCCCTCTCCCGAGCAACATTAGTACAGTAACTTCCTGATCCTGAGGCGTTCCAAGGCCAGTGAGTTGATGTAATCCCTCCAACTGCGCCTTGGTCTGCCCTGGGGTCTCATCCCAGTGGGACGTGCATCAAGGACCTCCCTAGGGAGATGCTTGAGAGGCATCCTGACCAGACGCTCGAATCACCTTAAGCTGGCTCCTTTCCAGGCGAAGAAGCAGCGACTCTACTCCGAGTCTCTCTCATGTGACTGAACTTCTCACCCTATCTCTAAGGGAGATGCCAGCCACCCGTCGGAGGAAAGTCATTTTGGCCGCTTGTATACGTTTTAACAGAGAACCGTTTTTGTTCACAAGATGTATACCTACCTATATCTGCCCAAGATTAATGGTACCGATTTGAGGGTGCTCTCTTTCAAGATGTATGCAAAAAAACGGATCAATGAGAGAAAAGAAAGATCCCATTCTGGGTCATGTTAAAGTGAGTTTATGGCTTCCCCCAGTTTTTGCTAAGTAGTTTATTTTCAAGCATAGTCTGCATAGTGCCACTTGATCTGGTTCCAAGTTGAGATGTTTGTCTTAATCGCAGACTTAAAAAGATTTTCTACTCGCCCACCAGCATCACACGGGTCACGCAGGGATTTCACTGTTGGGTAAATATTTAGGCTTGTTGAATATTTTACGAGCTGATTGTTTGAAGATTCGCTGCATTCAAAATGTAAGCACGGGACCAGGTGCCAACATTCGGCACCAGGGGAGGCTTTCACGCAAAATCCAAGCTTCAAGCTTCCCACCCAGTATCAGTACTATGCACATGTGTTTACATACAGTACAGTACATGTTCTTCCCTCGTATGGATCCATAGGTTTTGTGCGGGCCAGTTGGAAGGCCGAACGCCAGCTCGCGCAGTTAGCCGGAGCAGCTGCCGCCGAGCCAAGTGGACGAGGAGTACACTGACGTGTGATGGTGACGTCAGGGCCAGCTGCTGCAGGGACGACCTCCCAGAACTCACAAAGTCTCTCACACTGACCTGGGAGAAATATTGCTTTCACTTGGCTTCCCACCCTCTGTGCTTAGTTCAGTCCATTCCAGTCCAGTCCAGTGCTTTCATACTGTGTGTGTGTGTGTGTGTGTGTGTGTGTGTGTGTGTGTGTGTGTGTGTGTGTGTGTGTGTGTGTGTGTGTGTGTGTGTGTGTGTGTGTGTGTGCGTGTGCGTGTGCCTGCGTGCGTGCATGCGTGCGTGCGTGCGACCCCAGTCACACTGGCACCACCTTGACATTAAAGAGTTGTGCGTTGGAATATTACTCATTTGTTGGACGTTCTGCATCAATGCTGGGCCTCTCTCTCTCTCTCTCTCTGGTTCTCTCTCTTTCTCTCTCTACTACTAGCACACTAGCCCACATCGTGAACAACTCCTGTGGAATCTCTGTGGCTTGTAATGTGAGTTAACAGCATAAAGAGGTTATGCCCCCGTTGACACTTTATCACTGTTCACCGAGGGGAGTGATATTTTAAGCCCCTACAGAGCGGAGAGGCGGCTTATTATAGCTGTGAGCACGTCTTCACCTGGAGCAGCCAAAGAGCAGCAGTCACAAGACCCGCAAGAACTCACACCCCCTCTGCCCTGCCAGCTCAAGCCACGACTCCGGTCAGATGTTCCGACTCTCTTTCGGACAGGTGACCGTATAGTGTGATTCCTCCCTTAGTAGTACCAAATAGGGCTCAGCCAAGGCTTGCCGGACTGCCGGTTAATATATACTTTACAAAACGAAATTAAAACGTGATCCTTTTGAAAAGGTATTCATTCCCCCCACGGACAAACTTGTCAGCTTGTATTTGGTTTCGGATAAGTAGTGACTTTTAGCTTGTGTAATAAACACTATGAATTGAGCCCGACAAGCTGTGCAGTTTCACTCTGCTGTTGAGAGGTGGCTCCTGGCATTATACTGCATTGGCAGGCCATTCGGCGGGTAGTTAGATGTGATAATCTGATTTAGCCCCCGAGCATCTAAAGTTTATTTTGTTCTGTTTATGTGTGTGTGCGCGCGCGTGCGTGCGTGCGAACCTATGTCCCTACAATCCATCGGCCATCCATGTGCACCATGGACCATTGCCAGCATCTCAGACACCAACTCACCCTAAATAAGGGATGGTCATCGACATCACTCTCTTACTCTCCGTCCCGTCTTGCAGCCCTTACACATCCCGTAGGACAGCAAACTAATCTATCTAAGGGATAATGTACAGTGATCCTGTTGTTATTGCAAAATAAACCCCGACAGGATGGCGCAGGGCCGACTCTCTAAACACTTTGCGTTGGTCCTGCTTCACCCCGAAGGGGTTTGTTTTGCAATAACAGGCAAACTGTGCACTATCCCGCTTATTTAACGGCTACTTATGAACAAAATCAATAATTTGGCATTTGATTCCCCCCCCCCCCACCCCCCAAAAAAACGATTTAATAAGATTTCAAGATTCTGCTTCCATGGAAATCTAAATGGAGGCAGAACCGTGGCCTGTTATTCAGAAATAACAGCCTGCAGAATGCCCTGATGGAATCAGTATTAAATAACAGCCAGAATGCCCTGGTGGAATCACTATTCTGTGTAATCGGAGTTAAATAAAGCCTGTGACTTCAGAGCACAAGAGCCATGGCCACCTGAGAGCCTCAGCCTGTGGGATATCGTGTCAGTCATCACTGCTTCCACGTCAAGTCGTTTGTACTGCTCACATTGCCAAGCCCTTATAGCGCCACACACACCCACAGCCGGAATACTCGCTTTTTTATTGCCAAAGTAGGGCACTGTGTGGCCGGTGAGAGCACAAGTATGTACGCTTCTGTTGCTACTCTGTGAACCAAATATACGATTCTAAAGAGGGCCGACTCTCTAGTAAGAGTGAGTATGGAAACATGGCCAGTGTGTGTGTGTGTGTGTGTGTGTGTGTGTGTGTGTGTGTGTGTGTGTGTGTGAGGGGGGTGTGATAGGTGGTGTGAGGGCTAAAAGTAGAAAAGCCCCGTGATGACATGGGGCAGCAATGTGACTGGCCCTCGACCAGGTATGGAGGGAATCCACATAGGTCACCTGTGCTGCTGCTGGAGTGCGGAAAGCATCAAAGTGGTGAACAGTGTTAACCTGAAGGGACTGAAAATGAACCGCAGTAACCTCCCGCTGCAACAAAACACCCGCCATGACGCATAATGAGCTCGGGGACATTGTCATGCAATATCATGATGTCACTCCGAGTGGCCCAGTGTCTGATGTAAGACCTTTAAATAGTTAAATAGTGGTATGAGTCTTCTTCTTATAGAATGCTCCATTATGCTCATCATTGACCGCACCGACAGTAGGAATAAATAACCATTTAAATACTCATGTGGGATATTAGTGCTTTATGAATTATTAACTCAGGAGAAATGTTGTTTCTTAATTATCTCCAGTTATTTAATTTGTGATTGTTTTTGGTGGCTCATAATCATATACATATTATATACAGTGTATACTTTTAACTCCAACAGACTAAAATTACAACAAAAATGAACCATTGGTTCCAAGGCAGTCCTGTGTAGAATAGTTGATCATATGATGTTATAAATCAAACAAATGCGTTGTGGCGGCGCTACGGCATACCAATCACTGCTCAGTATGCTTAAGCCTCTGTCCTTATTACAGTATAATTAATGCTATAATTGTCTCTGCCAGGCCAAAGGCCGGAGACTATGTTTTTCTCCTGTCCATCCATGTGTCAGTGTGTCCTTCAGTGTGTCTGTGAACAGCTAATCTCCAGCACCGTGTTGCACATGCACTCCCAGTAGGACAACGGAGAACCTCTGCCCCAAATGTTTCAAATCTGCCTTGCAGCGCTATATCAGGCCAATGTACGTAGGTCCTGCAGTTCAAAACACACGTTTTGCTGCTTATTCTTCGTACTACTACTACTACTACTACTACTACTACTACTACTACTACTACTACTACTACAAACGTCACTCAAATCAGTATACATTCTCTCTGAAGATGTTACAGTCAAATATTTCATGTTCCCAATTGTCTATATCTGCCTTCCAAAGTCCTGGGTAGGCAACCAGGTCTGACGTAGACCTGCGCTCTGATTAGCACACCTTTCTAGTTAAGACAGTCTCCTCACTCCAAATGGGCTCAGCTAATGTTTTGGCATTCACAAGAATGTTCTCTTTCCTGTCACTCTTCAGGGTTGAGAGGAGTTTAGAGCTCCCAGAGTTCTTGTTACTTTAATTAAAAAGGGTATAACATAACATGCTCGCTCCTTTTCAACAGGCTTGGTTCAGTCAGACTCCTAGTGTCCTTATGATGCACACTGCATTGAGGACATGCTGCAGTTATCTTAGGTCAAGTGCTGTCCAATTTGCAAACATATTGCACAGTGAGTGAGAGAGTGTTTGTGTGCTAGCTGGTAAGACACGTTGTGCAAGAGACGTCAGGCAAACTCCCGCTCCCTGTGAGCCTATAATTGATTTTCTATGCAATGCCGAAGGCCTATAAACACGAACACATGTTGTCAACATATATAAACAAGAGCCGTACAACAGTTTACTCAAATGTCAAACCTCTGCAAAGTAATCCTTTGTGTTGCTTGCTTGTTCAACACAAACTGCACGGCAGTTTGTCAGAGTGGGAGGGGGTGAGGTCGTTTTCGGGGGGGCATGACGAGGCCTTTGCAGCTGCATTGTCGGAGTGCAATCCTTGTTATCGCAGTGCCAAGTGATAAAGTGGCTGAGCTGCCCGTGGTGTGGTCCACCCTCTGGATGACCCCAGGGGATGTTTATGCACAACACGGGGAGGGGCAAGGTCACCTTCTCAGAACTCACACGCCCCGTGAGGTCACTGGTCAGCTGACCATGGAAAACATCTTTGACGTCTGCAAATAAACAGGCGAGGGGAGGCCGTATCGCAACAGCCCCGGCTCATAATCACATGGATAAACAGTGCACTCGCGCAAACACTGCATACAGGGTAAATAGCTGCACACACATGCACGCACACACACACACACACACACACACACACACACACACACACACACACACACACACACACACACACACACACACACACACAGTAACACATCTCTCATTCACTCCTCACTCTGTGGAGACTCTGGAGAGGACCATGAGAAGGTCACCTGGATAAGTCCTGGCAGAGGTTCAGCCAGTCCCCTGAAGAAGCGCCAGATATCCTGGGCATCAGGGCAGCCTAAGAAGGTAATCACTGGGGGAGGAATAATTTTTTTAAGAAGTTATGCAATTCTATACAGCCAGGCAGTTTGGACCAGGTTACGGTAATTTGACGTTGTTCCTTCCTGGCCTGTCAGAGGCGTCCATTTATAGTCAGCGCAGCACTCCGCACCATGGCTGGGAAATACACGGCGGAGGGGAATCTAATATGGTAGTGACATTTTTCTCCTGGCAGGGTGACAAAACAGAGTGTCAGGGCAGGGGAGCACGCCGCAGGAAGCCGGAGCCAGGAACTCCCATCAATCTCCCAGGATGGAGTCTCTACTAGCGCCGCACTTACATTCAACCAGCCTTCAACCTTTTCTTCTTGCATCTCTCTCTCTCTCTCTCTCTCTCTCTCTCTCTCTCTCTCTCTCTCTCTCTCTCTCTCTGGCTAGCCTTTCTTCATAATTCTCTCTCTTTCGTTTGCACTCTCTCTCTCTCTCTCTCTCTCTACCTTTGCCATGAACTTTGTTGGGCTGTCCTGGGTGTTCCCATGCAGCGTACTCCCGCTCACCTCTGTTTGAGCGCCGCCGCCGGCCGGCGGCTGCCTGTTGCCACAGTTCCCCTCTGTGTGGACGTGACAAAACTTGTGTACAGCAGAGCTTCTAACAGAGATCCAGCGGGCGGCACCCCTTTGTGAACTCTAGTACATGCTGTGGTGTGCATTGACCCTCCTGATCAGTGTCACGTTATGTCACCGCTGCGGCTTTGCCTGCAGGTGTTTCCGTCCTCACAGGAAGCTCCGGGGGGAGGGGGGGGGGGGGGGATTGCTTGACACAAGCTGGTGTTCTATACACTACAATGTCACGGCAGAGGGCATTTTCAACCCACTCATGATCTAAGATAACTTGGCAGTGTCATTGTTCAACTTCTGCCACCACTGATCAAAAGAAATACACAGTGAAATCCTGAGTGGTAATTTAACTCTGGACCGACTGGACGTGTAAAGCTTGGCCTATAAGGTTAAGAGTTAAATAAACACTCTTATTGTGTGTATAGAGCCGGACATGGAAATCTGATTATCAAGGCCCAATAACTTACCTCCGTCCTTGAATCATGCATACAACCCCTGATTCTATCTGTTTTCCAGTATGTTCAGTTAAGTATTGCACTGAGTAATTAAACTAATTTGCAGTATTGTCAAGTAATACAATGCATTAAATATTGGGAAGATATGTGTGCGTCCTTAGGGGTGGCTACAGATGCCGATTGCCTCTGTAGCACACACACACACACACACACACACATGCGCGATTGCACACACACGCACACACACACACACACACACACACACACACACACGCACACACACACACACACACACTGTGTGTGCACTGAACTCTTGGAAAAGTTCAGTGCTACACAAGTAGCTAGGATTAAAATTCAGGACCATGTTAAGACACACTCTATGTTCCTAGTTCCTACCGGATGACACTTCTTAATGTGGTTTTGGCTGTCTGTCACATGCAAGGCTTAAATGCATTCCCTAAACGTTATCTGTAGAGTCTTGGGCAAATGAAAACTCATTCAGATCTTTATTGTGTTTTTTGTTTTCTGTACAACAGTCTCTATAGTGACATATCAATCTTAAAACCTATTGCATAGACTACAGAGCCTGTAGTTATGTCTGGCATTTCTCGTGTTTGGTGTTTGCTTACTGTAACATTATCACCCTCAGAAATATTACTGCCCTCCTGCCACGGTGCAACAGCATACATATATAGCTCTGCATGTGTCTGCGGCGCACCGTTTGCCTGACTGACTCAGAGAGCACGATTATCTACTTAATTGTTCTTAAATGGATAGACAGCATCGTATGATAACGTACCAGAATCTCACGGCTCAATGAGGTGAAAGCCACCCCTCACATTACAGTCAGTCGGGAAACAGCGAGACAAACCCATATGTATGACACAACATGGTGAATTTGTAGACTTGGTTTTCACTGTGCAGTCTGTTAATAGAGGTTTATTGATCATGTGAACAATGTCTGGGACGGTGGTCTGTGGTCTTGAGTTTGCCCTCTACGTGCAGTCGTGCACGCTATAGCGTTAATGTAAGGGACGTCCCTCCTTACGAATCAAACATGCATCATTTCCTCCTTATTAGGGGCTGTTAGTGACCCAGGCCCAGGGAGGCTGGATCTGTTGCCATGGTGGGCATAAAGATAGATGTGCATCTCCTGTTGATCCAGAGAGACTAATGACTCCCATTAGCGGCGAGAGAGGCTCTCTCCGCAGGACTGCCCGGCCAAAGTACACACCGCTGTAGGGACAGGTGGAGGCGCAAGGTTAGCTGAAATGGAAAAGGCGGATCGTAAGAAAGTAAAGTATATGTAACGATTGCCTTTAGTGGCGTTAATAATAGAAGAATAACAACATGGAGCATTCTGCTCACTAAACAAAAAGAATAATAATTTACACTAGTTTGCTAAGATCCATTATTCCTTTAGTGTACAGTTTTGCATGGAACTGATTAAATCACAAATCAATCGATCATTAGCGGTCTTCATTTACAATTAACCGTTCATGATTCATGAATCACCACACGAAGCAATTAAAGATCCACTATCTTCTGTTCGTCTCTGTGTTTTGTTTCTTGCCTTTTGTTTTGTTTATGTGACACATGTGCATTCTTTTATCCGGGTACACACGGTCCCACACATGTGCGGATGGTGTGCGACCAGACCAGAGCACTGCAGTGAATTACAACTCTGTTCTTGTAACGGGCTATGCCCGGAAACCCAAGTGTGACCCGGAACGAGGCTCCAGTCAAATGTTCCGTCATCACTGCCGGCCCATGGGAGAGGCCCTCTGCAGTAAAGGCCTTTGGGTTTTTACAGCACCATCAATCTTCCATGAAGATTGTCTGTCTCAACACAGTGTCATCACTTTTTACAGAAGACAGGAGACAGATAACTCTAGATCACGGTGGTTCTCAAAGTGGGGTCAAGGCACCACCAGGGTTCCTTGGAGCCGTACAGGTCCATTTGGACGAGATATAAAGCTCTAGAAAAAGTCAGGCTTCCAGACAGAACCCCCACGGACAGATGGATTGCATTGGCAACTGTGGCCCTTCCTCTAGCCTGGCACTCAGTGTCCATCTGGGGAATCATGGTGGGTGGTATGACCGTCAGCCCTTTTAACCCATATTTCACAAACGTTATGTAACGTGAAGAGAACAGAGAGAGAGAGAGAGAGAGAGAGAGACAGAGAGAGAGAGAGAGAGAGTGAGTGAGACGAGTTCGACTGTCTGTGGCTGCCTGGAACATGTGTGGTCCAAAGGGCAGCAATACTGTACCAACGACTCAGACAGGATGAGATTGTCTCGGCAACCACAACCAGGGATTACGTTTTCTCTGAGATGGCCCAAGGTGAGAAAACACAGTGGGGTGCACTGCAAAATCCTGAACGCTTAACCCTGATATTGTAAGTATGAGGGGCCAAACCGGTTAATTGACATGAGCTTTGCGGTGTGGTGAAAGCAAACATGTTCACATGTATGCACACACACAGTCCATGTGCAGTACATTCAGTTTCACACAAACAGGGACACACAATACCACTTTAATTGTCATACTTTATCTTCTTGGTTACTTATCCTATGGTATGCATATACTGTCCCCTGTGCCCTTCACAGCTCAGCAAACTATTGGTGGCCCAGGCTAAAATAGGATGTGTGGCTATAAGAGAAACCATGTAGTTAAATCTAAATATGTGGACCTGTATTTGCGTGGGCGGCATGTTTTATAACAAGAGGAAAAGTGAAAGCATGGATTTGAGGAAAATGCCATGTTTTTGCTGGAGGAACGTTAATGATAGCCTCGCCGGCTCAAATATGGGCAACGCTGTCATCCACGCAGCACGGCAACCTCAGGCACGCAGCCAGGGTACGTACACAGCCAGGAGCTCTCGGTTAGATAAATGTGGGCCACGTAACATTACTTTGCTGTAACAAGCCTTTTTACATGCAATTACAGGCGTACTGAATGGGTTTGCTCGCCGTTAAGCTCTTGAGCAAAGGGTGCATTTTTAGGGGCTTATAGCATTCGGTCAAGAGACTGAGCCTGCATCTTTCCTCTTGGACTATTCTCAGAATGGAAATGGCCTTTTTTCCACATAGAGCGTGACAAACAGCCTCACAGCGACATGTCTGTGTGCAGTCGAACAGAAAAGAGCACAAAACAAATTGTGCATTTGCTGGCATGGTGCATAATATGCTGTGGTTAGTGGAACGGGTTTCCTGGGTCTCTGCTTGGGTCAGGCTGGCATGGTCCATAATATGCTGTGGTTAGTGGAACGGGTTTCCTGGGTCTCTGGTTGGGTCAGGCTGTGGGATTTATGCAACAATGTATGTCTCTGCCAGAGTCTGCCTACAGTATAGCTGCCATGAACTTGAGGATGGTTATAATATACCATACCATACAGTAGCAAATTATTATTTGCTACAGATTCTGTCCAAAAATCCCGCAAATCGTTACACAGTATCTCTATAGCCATGTGTTCAAAACCGATCTGTCCGATATTTCATATTCCATCCTAATTGGCTAACATTGGCCTTCAAAGTTTGAACAAAAAGCCTCAAATCATGAACGCAGCGTGCAATTTACGTGAAATCTTTCACAGACTTTCCTACTAGGCTGAGGAATATATCCCACCCTTTTCACATTGGCCTGTTATAGTACCACCAACAGGTGGATTTGTTTTGGAACAAAATGCCTCAAATCATCTTCATATGGTGAGATGCCTACTTGTTCACACAACAAGTATTCAAGTAGGCTTAATAAATCCCATTTTGGCGAACTGAAAGAGCTCTAGCACTGTGCACTAAACACTCAAACACCAACTTTATACACTTGATGCTGATCTAATATGTATAGGGCTTGTAGGCCATCACAATCAAAATGACGCCGGTAGGCGTGACGGCCTATGGTGACGTCAGCCTTGCATTCCCTATTGCCATCCAAGGCTAAGAAGAAATGTGAAAAGGGTGCCCCTTTTCACATTGGCCTATTATAGCGCCACCAGGAGGCCACTACCTGGCCTGCCCTGGTGGAGACCTGTGCCCCGAGGGGCACTTTATCTAGTTGTTGTTTTTTTTCTTTTTGGAGTTAGTCCATACAGATGTAATGTAACTGTATGAGTTGTGGCCTTGCAGGTGGCCTGATCCGTCATGACTGGCTGCCTCTCCCTCAGGAGTGGGACTTGCCTGTTCTCATTGTGCCCACTTTAATAAGGAAACAAATGTCTGCCAAGGGGAATGGAATGAATTGTTGAATTGTTTCATTTATTGACCAACTGACCTTGGCATTGTCGAGCTCTCTGTTTATCCAGCAAAATGTTGAATATGAAATCATATTAACCCTTCGTTGCGAGGGAGAGCACAAGATAAAGTCAATCATTATCGGGCCCTTTGTGCAAATGGAAAGTTAAGTTTCCCTCGCGCCGGTTAAACATTCATTCATACGCCGGTCGCCTATCCCAGCGCCTCTCTGCATGAAGCCATGCTCACTGAGGTCTAGGGGTTGGTGGTGCTCCGTCAATCAGCTCACCACTGTTCCCATGACTGCGCTAAAAAACGCACCAGTTATTTTGGTTGACGTTTTTCATACCATGTGTGTCTCACCGCAATGTGGGTGGACGCCCTGACTGGACGGACAGTGGACGCCCTGACTGGACGGACAGTAGCACCGTCTCCCATTGCAGGTCACGCCCCCTTTTCCATGTCCTTGTGTGACCCGTCACGCGCACGCACGTGCATCATCATTCTATAAGCTACAAATCTCACACTGTGACTTGGACTTGACTGATACACACGTGCATGCATGCATGCACACAAGCACATACACACACACGGCCATGAAAACACACGCATGCATGCACGTACACCACGCACACACACGCATGCACGCACGCACGCACACAAACGCTCTGTCTCCCTTTCTCTTTCCACATGTAACACACACCCGCTGACCTCTAAGCAGTTGTCCACGTCAGTCCTAGGTTCCAGTCTGAGTTCAGTTTACAAAAATCATACTCATAGTTAGAAGGAGCTGTATAGGCAGAACGTGTATGATGATATACTATATACAGTACACAAGAAACACAGACATTCTCCTTGTTCAATGATGCAGCAAGCAACGGGTGATCATGGGGATATTTGATTCAGATCAGCCCTTGGCAGACTTTAGGTGTGCTGTTCTGGGTGTTGTTCTGAGCACAGACATATGGAATAAGTGAACTATAATTATGGGAGTGATTTCCTTGGAGTCTGAGATGACTGGGTTTGCGGCGTGCGCCACATGTTTGCACATGCAAAATGTAATCTGTTTATACACATACAGCATGTTCTGTGTGTTCAACAGACCTCTGAAAATCACCAATTCCCAATTCCCCAACTTCTCATTGTTGCACACATCAGACACCAGTGAAGCAATTAGGAATGCTCTTGCATAGCCAAAAGACGCTGCTCAGTGCCTAATCATTATAATTATATTATTATTAAATAATTATCATCATTATAACAGACAATAATATTGTTATTTCCAGCTTTCCACTAACAAAACAGATTTAATCCATAAGGACAATGCATGCTCCCATATTTGGTCCTACAGTGGTCGCTAGCACAGTAAGACCCTTTCCGGGTCCATTTTCAGAGTTAAGTGACTGCTCCAGATTTGACTGTGATACAGCAAGCCTCCTCTGCAATGCTGTGGCCGAGGTCTTAATGGCATGGCGTTCATTCGGAGGTATCATATAGTAGCATCTTAGCCAAAGGCACATTTGAGACAATAAGTCAGCTGGGTTACATGGCTGCATGCTGTTGCACTGACAGGGGGGACGTGACATTCAATAGGCCCACAGCTCCTCCTCCTGGTCAATAGGACACCTCAGGCAGGATGAGCTGTGGTGAGTGAAGGGGATTTCATTGGGCCTAATTACACTCATGTTTACGGCACTTAATTGGAACTGAAAGCAGCAAGAGAACTCTCAAGGCTACGGGCAGCAAAAGCCATTTGTTGACACTGTAGCTGTTTGTCCTTCTGTGTCATTGGCCTCTACTAAAGCCTGGTGTCCAATCTTAGCCTGCATGGCTAACATACTGTAGTTTTTAGCGCTGGAGAGCCCTGGAGACCTGGAGTCCTTGGCTGGAGTTCTTGGCTGCAATGGGAGCTCATTTTTGGGGAACGTCGTGGATGGCAATCCGAGACAAAATTGTCATTACGGACACAAAGCCTTCATTTAGTCTGTGGGGAGTATATCCACCACTTAGGAGGAAATTGGAGTGACTGATCTCACAGAGATACAGTTATCTGTGTGGCATCATGAACTATAAGACATAAGGAGTATTATGACTCCACAATGGGGACTGTGGCAAAAAAAAAGCTCACATCTCATTCATGTGGGCCGTCCACTGAGGATGCAATTAAGGCTTAGATGGGTGGACAACTGATCTAGGAGTGGCCGTGCATGGGAGATGAGGGTGGGGGCGTATGCTGGGGGTTTGCATGCGATGGGATGAGATTGTATATATGCTGGGGTCCCCTGTAGGATTACTTCAGTAAACGCACACTTTGATCAGCAATAAGTAATCCAGCACAAGGTCAAGTTTCCATGAAATCAAAGAGACCACATGCAGACGCAGTGAATCTTCTGGGAAGGTACGGTTTCAGCAGCCAGGAAGAGATGGACAAGTTAAGAAAGCATAGAGAGATTGGTGTAAAATGTAAAACACAGGCAGAGGCAAAAACTGAACAGCATGTTTCCATGCGTTGTATTTCCAACACACTACATAGACTACTCAGGTTGGATGCGATAACTTCTATCGTACCTCAGAGCCATGAGAGAAATTGAACTCATGATTGCACAAGAACCAGGAGGTTGTTTTTCACAGCGGCAACATGTTCCCCAACTAGCATCTAAAATTAGCATGGCCAGATCACTGCAGTTCCTTTATCTCTTGATTAGCAAGAGCCAAAGTAAGTAATCATCATCGGAAAAACGATTGGAAACTTGGAAAATATTTTGTCTCTGTCCTTCCTTCCTTGTATCATCTGATTTATACTCAGAACTACCTGGAAAGCTAGAGGTTTGATTCTCACAATCACAGGAGTCATGTGACCTGAATCAAATGTCTGTCATGCTTATTTGACAAAGGAACCAGCGTCATCTCACATGATGACGATGATAAAAGTGTTTCCGATCGAAAAGGGCATCCTGCGCGTTCCATAATCACGTGTGGCTCATATGATAGAGAGGACAATATGTCACAAAAAGCTCCATGTGCAGCTACAACACGAGTCTGACACATGTACAGTGCAGTCGCTGTGAAATTCGTATTTGGCAAGACATTGGGAAGGTGAGAGGCAGGCGTATGACCAGATGACCACACGTAAGATATGTCTGCCTGGCCACTAATGTCAGCTGGCTCTCAATGACTTATTTTAGATGCCGTTTATCAAGGTTGGCTATTCTCGTCTCTGGCGTCTGGTCGCACCAGCTTTCTGTTCTCCCGCCCGCCTGATAGCATCTCCTCATCAGTTGAGTGAGTTCGGATCTGGCCTCTTTCTTATGCTTAATTTATAGCCTACTGATTTGTGCAATGGGATCACACGCCGGCGACACTCTCGTACGACAAAGTATAAATTAAGCATTGGAGACCAGCACTTTTGGCTGGCATGAATTAACTTATAAGTAAGTAAGTAGCCTTGGGAACCAACGGTTCCTAAGCCATGTGGCCCATAGGGCAGGAGTCTGGCTCCTGTTTCTGTACCATGAGGCAGCTTGATGTACAAGTACACCCCCTGGACATGACACTAGAATGTCGCCGGGACTTGCCCTCAAGCAGGGAGGCATTGGGTCCCATAGTCTTTGGTATGATGACTCTGCCCTCCGAATCTAAGGGTGGACAGGACACTAACCAGAATGTTGCTTAACACACAACATTCACTCAATAACACTTGAACAGTTTTCTTTTTCTTTTTTCTGTCATGTAAATGTCAGTGGTAAATTATGATTTGTGGGACTTGAAACAACATGTTCAAATGTTAATGATAATAAAATAAAACGTGAAACTGAAAATAAAATGTATATTAGAAACCATGGCTATTTATTTATTTTCAAAGCTACAGTGATACTGTTGTTGTAGTCGGTGAAGTCAGAGGGCTGGATATATATCTTGTCTTTAATTGTACACAGGACCACCCTCCCCTCTGAGTTGGACCTCTAATGACCATTTGGCTGCAGTCGAGTTGTGGAGATGATTTGAAACATGAGTCGCGGTAGATGCAAGCCAGATGGGGAGAGAGGCAATGGAGCCTCCTGGATCGACAGGGGCAACACCTTCTCCCACTGAGTTCCAACATGGATTATGCAATGCCTGACATGCTCCATCGTACGGCAGTGTGTCGCACAACCGAAAATAGCATGGCTACACGTCTCATCTGCGAGGCGCTCTGAGCTTGTAGATCTGCAATTCTCAGCGTATACGAAAGAATAAATCAGGGTTTAGACCCACGTCTTTTTTTCCCCGTGCAGGTCAAGTGTTGATTTATTAACCACGATTAAACTCTGCCACGCCACAAAGATTAGGATTTCAGGCTGTATACAATCATGTGAACCCTCAAGTGTTTGATCTGCTGTGAAATGGCCGTGGAATGCCCTCACACAATGTTTGTAGTCTGCGCGCTCGCACGAGCGCACACACACACACACACACACACACACACACACACACGCACACACACACACACACACACACACTTTGCATATTGTTTTGCTTTTTCTGATTCTTGCTGAATGCCTTTGACTTCTGGTCTTTGCGAAAGCATATCACCAACTTTGTATCATACTATGCAATAACAACATTAAATGGCTACATCCATCTACCGGTATCCATCTTCAACCGCTTATCCGTAGTCGGGTCGCGGGGGCAACAGCTCCACCAGAGCGCTCCAGACTTGTATTCGCAACCTTATTCTTTCGGTCATGACCCACACTTCATGACCATAGGTGAGTTATTAGTCAGGCAGTCAATAAGGCAATAAATACCTTTCCCAAACCGGTTAGTGACTACTGTAATCTCATATAACTGAGCAATGACCTATGAGTACAAAGGACTATGAAATATGTTTTACAATAGTGCACTTAGGCTACTGAGGTTCAAAAAGGAACACGTGTTTTAGTGCCTACTGTACCTGTAATTATTACTGTAGCTGCCCAGATAAATGCTGTCAGTGTCAATTTAACACCTCTATATAAACTATTGTGCATAAATGCTATAAAACAGATTAGGTTGCAACCTGTCCTACTTTTCAAAAAAGTTCTACAGGCACTACATTATGGCATGTGCCAATATTCACTTATATACTGCATGTGTGCACATTCCAAGTTTTGCACCATTACAGTATACATTTATTATTACAATGGGTTCTCATCAGATTCCCAATAAGGTCCATGGTTAAACATAAGCCCACGAGAGTCACGGATTGTTCTGGGACATCAAATACAGTCATTAATATCTCAACCGTGAAGTTTATGCCGCCATATGCTTTTCTGAATGTGTTTATTGCTCGTAAAAAAGTGTGTTGATTTCTAGAGATTTGTTGAACAAAACATGTTGACATCGTGAGCCTTTGTTTGTGCACATTTTCTGGATTTCTCAACAACAACAAAAAAGAATCTGCGGTGGGAACCCGTGATGGCAGATGAAAGTTCTGGGTATAGCGCACAAAAGAGACCTTATCCCTGTAACACTATACTTGGAGAGTTAAGTGCTATAGCCTATATATCTACCCTATATCCCCTGCTGGACAGCCTCAGGGTAGGACTACTAGAGGCCGGTATTAAAAGCAGTGGTGGTCCTGCCACTGGGTGGCCGGGTTCTCAAAGCAGCCCGAGGGGCTTTCTGCATGGATGGACACTGCTGTGGCAGGCCGGTGGGCAACATCAACCTAACGGCCCCTAAAGGCAACATAATATCAGATGTTGTTAAAGTACTTATTCTCGGCAGACCTAAAACCTCCTTTCAGATTCCTCCTTCCTTCGTTCCCTCTGACTCGGCATTCTCAGTTTATCGGTAGTAGTTATGTGGCTGTCGACACGGGCCAGCGCAGGGCGACAGCGGGGGATGGAGGGGAGGGGGGGGAGGGTCTGCGAGCCTGCTCAAGTGGCAGTCATCAAAGATAGTCATGCTCTGGTCATACTTAATCCATGAATGCCGTGAAAGTCAAGTGTGTGGAAGATTGATGGTGCATGGGGAGTTTTGTGTGAAGTGATTGTAAAGGGGGACACATAGGCCTACTGTATAGAAAAGGCTGCATATGTGCGTGCGCGTGTGCGTGCGTTTGTACGTGCGCATGTGTGTGAGAGAGAGAGTGTGAGAAAAAAAAGCCACACATATCAAAGTAAGTGCACGACTGCACGTAACGTAACTCCATCTGCCAGTGCCCTAAACTCCTTTATCCTTGTGATCTGGGTGACTCTCAGTGAATGCTCTCCATAAATGCTGACAGACAAGCGAGCCAAGCAGGACACGGGTGCTTGTTGTCCCCTCAGTCATCATTCATATCAGTCCTCGGTTGATAGGACCTCCCTTTAAACATTAACCAAGCAGCAGCTGCCTTTATCTCAAAGCCCTGTCAGGAATGTGTTGAGTGGAGTTACGTTCAATAGTGCTCCGCAGTGTTATAGGGCCAGTGTTTGGGCCGCTGACCTCAGCACTAATATGCGGCACTGGATGGATGGTGTTCAACAGCATGTTGGCCGTGCCAGCCAAAATGGCACCCCAGCAGCGTCCCTCCCCTACGATACAAGAAGCGTGCGTGATTTCCTATATACTCCCAGATAATCAATACATCCCACCACACTATAACCACCCACCCATCGCTGGTTTCTCCAACTGCATGTCTGGAAAGGTTGACCGATTAAATGCAGTGGGTTTGTTAAACTCATGACCTTCTGTGTGCCTCGTCTGGAATCGTTGCTATCGCTGGCCTTTCCCCTTTAAGCCACCGGGAACACGGGAACGGGCAGTGGGTTTCAACAAGGTGAGAGGCAGTTGTTGTCACTGTCTGAACAAAATACATCCCAAAGGGCAAGAACCTCAAAATATCACAGTGCATGTGTGCGTGCGCACGTACCGTACGTGCACGCGCGCACGTGACACACACACACACACACACACACACACACACACACACACACACACACACACACACACACACACACACACACACACACACACACACACATACACACACATACACACAATGAACTCATTATAAACAATATTCAAAAATGAATGTTAGACGGTCTGTATAGCCAAAAATGCACTTTCGTGCCTCCACGATATATTTATATATACGTCTACTGGGAGGAGTTATTTTCTGGCTGTGTACGTTGATTGGTGGCCCTTCTAAACACCAGTGGCTGTTTATCTGACCACGGAAAGCGTCTTCCAGTTGGCAAGAGGGACCGCTTTCCTATTGACTCTGTCATCACGCAGACCGGCTGGATGGCAAAAGCAGACACAAACACACTGTGGGAAGGTCTGGCATCAGTCCACAGACAGGCCTCTCCAGCAGTCATCCTGTCACTCAGAAGCCTCCTTAAATTAAGTCTGAGCGTGTACCAAATGTAACCAAATGGACCCTTACGGATCCAATTGGTTACATTTGTCACCTTACGAATGGATAAATTGGATCGCTGACTTGAAACATCTTAGTCAGCGGCTAGATCGGCTGTAACCTGTAATGTGGTGAGCTGTCCTGAAAATCTCCCAAAAATTAATACAGAACATACTGCATACTGCACTCTTAAGGGGTAATAAATTAAGCCGTTTCACAGCAGGTGGTTGGAGGGGGAAAAAAAGACAATGGAAGTCCTGATTAAGTCTTCTCATTGATGTCCGTGTCTGTTTGACCCCAAGTGGCACTTTTCAAATTCCACTGAAAGTCGTGGAAAAGTTTTAAGGCGCTGGCCTGTCTTGAGTCACGACTGCATGATTAGCGGTTGGTTTGTTAGACTCGTTCCTGTCTTGTGGTGCCAACTGCGGTGGCGAGGACAGAGGGACATCAGACAGACGGACCACAGAGGAGGGATCAGAGGATGGCGGCACGAATAGAGGAAGTCATGCATCAGGAGGACTGACTGTGGCTTCAGTGACAGGATACGCAAAAACATCTGTTCCATAGAATACGCACGCACACGCGCACACACACACACACACACATGCGCACGCACTCACTTGCACATGCACGCATACACACAGTACACCAAAAGGTATATTTTGTTTACAGTATTATACTCCGAGCTGAATTTGTAGGGCAATTGCTTCCAAGTAGGGATGGGCGAATTGCTGTTATGGCCAATAACCGACAATAAACGGGTTGATATGATCTCATAAACTCGCTTATAAACTCTGAATTTGAAAAAAAAACAATGCCTCTTTATTCCAAAACTAGGGATGCACCGTATCTGGCTTCCCCAGAAAACAGTGATAGAATCTGCAGCCTTCATCAGGCTTCAAAACTATATAACAAAATATCTGCTAAAACCGATTATTCTTTTTATTTTTATATATTAACGATATTGCTTTTTTAGGCCAATATCGGCCGATGCCGATATGATGATTGCCCATCCCTGCCCAAGATTTCTTATCACCACGAGAGGAAGTAGTTAACAATGATGCATACATTATACATACACACGCGTACGTACAAAGTCCATCCATCTAGATATTTTCAGCAGTAATGGTTCCGATAAGAGTGGCCTCGTAATACGTATCAACCATATGTTGGAAGCTCTGTTCATCAGTGAGACGGGGTGTGGCCCATTAAACACTGGGAGAATTAAAACATGTAACTATGTACAGTAGTAAAGTAGTACAGTAGCATATGTGCCTATGACAATCTGGACATGAGTACAGTCAAAATAGTGTGAATGAATGTATTCTGGGCAGGCGTCTGCAAAAATAGAAGATCTTCAAGGTGCTATTTTTGACGTACAACAAACTATATTATATTCCCACTGTACCTTCGACAGGCAGCCTCTGTAGACATCTTTAAAGCACAGCTCAAGACCCACTTCTACACCCTTGCTTTTAATTTATCTTTTTGTTATTCATGTCCTCACTGTATTGCATTACTGCTTGTTTTTTAATGTTTATGCCTTGCTTTTCTTTTCTTTTTTCTCCATTGCTTTGTAAAGCACTTTGAGCTGCATTTATGTCATGAAAGGTGCTATACGAATAAAGTTTTATTATTATTATTATTATTATTATATTAGTATAAATACAATATTAATTATATTACTCCGCAGCATGGGTTTTTGTTTGATCAGAAGGCTCTATATACATTGTAGCGACCATGCTGCATGTTGCTTCACTGAGCCGGTTAGTGGCAGGTGGTTCTGACTTTGACCTACTCTCTCCTTGCCAGAAGCCAGCTGACAGGTTGGCCCAGTGCCAGACCCAGACGTAAGCTGCTGGGACGTGCGGCCGTCCCTGTAGTCACCCGGGCACCGTCCCAAAGAAGGGACTTGGCTGGCAGCGGGCTGATGGAGGGGTAGTGGGAGAGGTTCAGGGGCTACCTAAGGCTGATGGAGGGGTAGTGGGAGAGGTTCAGGGGCTACCTAAGGCTGATGGAGGGGTAGTGGGAGAGGTTCAGGGGATACCTAAGGCTGTCAATACTGCTGGAAATTCATTATGAAGATGAAACTGCATCCAGAAAAAAATAAGTGCATTCTAAAAAATGGGAGTATACAGCATCCAGGCCACCCACTGGGACAATGTTGCAGAGTGTGTGTGTGTGTGTGTGTGTGTGTGTGTGTGTGTGTGTGTGTGTGTGTGTGTGTGTGTGTGTGTGTGTGTGTGTGTGTGTGTGTGTGTGTGTGTGTGTGTGTGTGTGTGTGTGTGTGTGTGTGTGTGTGTGTGTGTGTGTGTGTGTGTTCAGTTAAGTGTGCGATACATAATTGTGTTTGTGTGTGTATTGCGCTGCCTAATTGATTATATAATAGGTTATTAGAGATGGTTAATTGACACTGGGCTTTCGTGCTGCTCACAGTGGAGTTACAAATGCTAGCTTGTATACCATTTGATCCATTTTCTAGGATTTTCCTGGCCAAGTGAGGTGCTGAGAGGGCAACGGAATCGTTTGGGTTTCACAGAAGGATTATCAGCAATAGCCTACATCAAAGCGTGCAGGGGCTAACCTCCAGATTAGTTGAAACGCAAAACACACACAAAACTGCTTACTCTCTTCAATGGTGAAGGGATTCGAAAGCCAAAAATAAAGAAGAAACTGGATCACCTCTGCATTGAAATGATTGTAAGAATTCGGTCACACAGGACACACTGTTGGGTTAAAAAAAGACCTACAGGACCTTCCTGAAGATAAAACCCACCTAAGGTTGGGTTTATCGCGTCTGCTCGTCTGCTACTGACCTGCACGAATACTGCCTAAATGGGCCCCTCAAGCCTCACACAATGTTCTGTGTAAAAAGGTTTTGCAGATCTGTGTCTGTTAGAAACACAGCATGGTGCACAATATTATCACAAATAATCTAAACGACAACTATACTGTTGCGTTTGAAGTAGGTCTGCTCAAACATCCACCTCTCTGGCAGCGCTTGCAGGTCTTCCCTCTTCACCTTTCACCTTTTCATGGTCGGTAACCTATTTCCCACAGAGTAACTGATATTTAACCATCTTTAAAGTGCTCCATTACGCAGCACTCGGGCCTACACAGAACTGTATGTCAGGCCCGCAGTAGTGGGTCCACCGGATAGCGAGCTTAGGAGCCTTTCATCTCACTGGTAAACTCTCTCATGGTAAATTTGACCCTTGGCCCTATCACCAGCCCCTCCCTCCCTGTACCGTGCCCCCAGACGGTAGGTCATTGGGGTTGGAAGGGGTCATGGGGCGTGGGGAGGCATTGGGGAGTTGCTGTATTAAGGGCAGTAAGTCAAAATAATGGCCTGGATTACCTTGGACGGAAAGGTCACCCCAGTTAATCTCCAGCGGGAAGTTTTGGATCAGAAGTCGGTGATCCGGTAATCAGCATTCAGCTTGGGGGAGCTGCGGACAGAGGCAGAGCGCATTAGTGGGCCACACAATGCATAGGCACAGAAAACAAACAGAATGCTAAATGTCTGTCACACAAACACCTGGGACAAGCCTCTCCCAATCATCCTTCTCCGGCTGCAATCAACTCTGACCCGCCAAGCCCTAGCTAGGCCTAGCCCTAGGGCAACACTGCACCCTGTAGGCCATCGAGAGCATCGCATCCGCAGACTTTGCTCATGGAAGGTTCACTCATGGCCATATTGAAACCCCCTAGTGTCTTGAGTAACACAGCAAACCACATGAGAAGAGCATATTTCATTTATGATTAAGACTGCAGTAAGGATTATTGTCTTTGGAATATATTGGATATTCTATGAAAGCTACGGGAGAGGATAGACTGGAAAGCTGTATAGGTCAAAGTGGAACGCTCTTCTGGCAGAGGACCTGTTTATTTTCTCATGAGGGGGGTTCCTTATGGAAGTCGCCATTCCTCAAGACTCCTTAAGGCTGTCATTTAGCTCACGCACACACACTGTAAGCACACGTGCTTTGCTGCTTGAACACACATACACACACATTTACACCGAGACACACACAGAAATGCAGGCACGCCCACACACAGAAAAACCCCTGCATACATCCATGAAGCCATTCACTGACTTCCAGCTACAATAACAGTAGATTTACCCAACAGCCTAGGAATTCCAGTAAAACAGCAGAAAGCCCGGAGAACCCCCAAATCCTATTTGTGGAACAGTCTCCGAGTTTATTTGAACAGATGACTTTCCTTCAGGGGCCATAAATAAAGGATGCCACACCACGACACACACACACACACACACACACACACACACAGGGATGAGGTGCCAGGCTGCCAGCTAGTACATGGTGGGACAGCCAGCGCACCAGGAAGTCTGAACATGGGATGATGGGACCACTACAGCAGTGATTCCAAAACAACGGGCCGGCGCCCAAGACATGGGCGCCGGTCTAAGTATGTTTTGCGTCCCTGGAGACACCAAATGTATGTTTTGGGTCTCAAGCTGAAAGGTTTGAGAACCAGAGATGTGTCCTTCTTGTGGGTCTCGTCCTATAAGCACTGTTCATCGCCGCTGCTGCCTGAGTGCAGACCATGAACATGAGATTTCAGGTTGAACTGAAAATATGAATTCATTCTTACCAGCATGGAGGTTGTTTCCGATATAAGCCGTGTTTTCTTTTTTTTTGCTTTTCACTTCAGACCATTTTCAACCTGGGCATTCCTATTTTGGGCATTTTTCCAAGAATTATGTTTTTTATAGGGCTTAGGTGGTTAATACACCTGGCACAGGATGAAAAAAGATGAGCAGCCATTTCTCCAAAAGAGCAAAAGGAGAGGAAGAGAGGGAGGGAGAGAATGAGAGAGAGACAGAGAGAGAGAGAGACAGAGAGAGAGGGTGGGAGGGGGAGCTGCACATGACGTGAGAAGAAGCACCAGGGAAGAGAAAGAGGCTACGTGATCAAAGTCACGGATGCTTCTCAATACCAGCCTGTCTCTCTCTCTCTCTCTCCCTCTCACATCTCGCCAACCCCTGAACCCTCTCCTCTCCTCCCTGCAAAATGAGACCATTTAATGACAGTTAAATAGATAAAACGGAGTGTTGAGTTACTCTGGACGTCAGCAAAGAGTGGACGGGTTCAATTCCCACATTAACACTAATTGGATCATTTAATTTGCCAGTGTTAATGTGTGTGGGTGTGCGTGTGCATGTGCGTGCGTGTTTGTGTGTGTACATTTTGTGCTGCGTTCTCGTTTCAAAGGCTCTTTATGATGACATCTACAATAACTGTCGTGGGTGGCATCATTGAAGTAGGATGTATAGGATGACATAGATGTGCAATCTCGCTTTGTAAGCGAGGGGAACCTCGTGAAATGGTTAGTGTTGGGGTTTTTCTGTGAGGGAAAGGCCCCATTTGCCAATAACAAAGCATTGCCACACAATTCCATGCCACCCAAATTGTGCACTCTCCCTCTCCTCTGCAAAATACAGCAGATGCTCTTTTCCTCTAATCACTGTCCAAATGTCTCAATGCAGTATTGGGTCGTGCTTGTGCTTTGCCATACTGTAATACTTTGGCCTGCATTCATTTAACATGAAAGTGGATTAATTAAATTAACACTCCTGGTTTGATTGTGTTGCTCAGTGTTCTTGTTGCATCATCTGCTAACTGCGGCTGGTATTTTAATTTAGTGAAGTATGATCTTTTACACTGAGTAGCCTTAGGTCCACCTGATCGTCAACACAGCTTGCTCCTCCTGCCAACAGCTCTACATCTCTGCATATAAAGTAAGCAGACTGGGTGTCAGGGTGAAGAGGTTCACTTACTGTTCATCTAAACAATAGATTTTGATTGATTGATTTTATTTAAGTGTCACGCTTCCGAAGAAGCCCAGCCCATATGGACTTACAGGACACTTTTTACAGTTTACGGTATGAAAATAAATTGCAAACAATGATCAAGTGAATACCAAACTGACTGAACTCTCCTTACAAGGCAGATTACATAATAAACAACATAAAATAAAATACCATAAAATAAAATACACCATTAGGCCTGTGACAGGAGACACATGTACATGTTACTTTGCAGGCTATGTGGTTCTTCGATGACGGTGAGGAGAAAAACAGACGTCCTCCTGGGAGTTATACAAACTACTAGTGTAGTGTGTGATAAAAAAAATAAAAAATAAACATTCAGCCAATGGCAGTTCTGTAATGTAGATGAAAATAGTTAATCTAATAGATAATCTAATAGTTAAAATAGCCGACTCACAAGCCATTTGAACGTGTGCCTGTTATGACACAAATAGGGACCCTAGGGTTCATATGGTTAATGACGGAGAGCAGAGAACGGTCAGACTCATTCAACGCTACTAGTAGACAGTGTTGCCCTGAATCAGATGAAAGGACTTTATTGTGTACTGTACACTAGAGCCCCAACGATGCCAGGTTTTGGATTCTGATGCTGATACCAATGTTGGAGAGTCCTAGACAAATGATTGCCAATGTTTTTGACTGATAGGCCTGTGAGAACATTAAGGTTTTCAATTTAAAAGAACTTGGATTTGTATTAAAGTTTATAACATTTAAGAAAAAAGAAAAAAGCAATGGAATGGTTTTGGACATAAAAGGTTTCCACCGGACAGCAATATATGGTTCTGTATCAGCATCAGTCATTTTGAGCAGATTCCATTCAAACTGCCTATATGAAGTCCTGGCCTGGCAGGGATGTGCCGTGAGTTCACAGCTTCTCTCTTTAACATTTGAATGATAAGACTAAACTTTGAATTTGTTTCCAGTAATTCATTTCTATATTGCTTGCTGGATATTAGGATTCATATCATTTTGAGATTGTACTGTATGTTGTCACATTTATTAATTTATATGTGTTACTGTTAGTTCACTTGTGTAATAGGCTATATCTACTGGGTAGTTAGTAAAATGGCATTTCCTATGTTCTAAAAGACAAGTGTAGGTTACATTAATGATGATAAAAAATATATCGGGTCCAAAAATGACCTGGCTCTAGTGTACACCTATAGGCCTAATTAGGTGCAGTGTACCGAATTAAGTGGCTACTGAGTGTATACTCATATATAAACATGCTGATGCGTTGTGCCGTGTTGCATCCAGATGAGATTCTACTTTCCCTTACCACTCTCGACCTTTGCCTGGGATGTTCACAGCCTCTTTCCAGCGAGTGTAGTTTCTCCATTCATGCTGGGCCCTCATCATCTCGGAGCGCAGCGGGAACACCTGCGTGACTTCCTCTATGCAACACGAGACGTGGACACCACATGGGTCCTGTTTTACGGCGCAATAAAGAGCGAGTTGGCCATGGAAGGAGCTGGGGCTACATGGTGTTGTCTGTATGTGCTGCGCAGTGGCCCTACAGCCCTGCTGAGAGGCATCTGGTGCATGACCCGCCGCCGTCGTTTCCTGCCAAGTTCAGGAAGATCTTTGCAGTGATGTATAGAGGAGGCTCCCGACTCCTGAGGGCGGCAGTCGCTTGGGACAGTGTTTTTTCTTTTTTTTCTTTTCAATCTTTTTCATATCAAGGGCCATTATTTATTTGGCGCCATGGACCACCATTTGATGAGACCCAAAACTATTTCGTTTTTTTTCCAAAATTCCATGCTGTATTGATGTGGTAGCATAGGAGAGGAACATGTTGCTCCAATAACAATTCTTCTCAAATTGTGTAGACTTTTGTAAATTACGTGATGCAGATGTTTAACAATAATTTAACTCTTGAGAGCGTAAAATGAAACGACTCCATTTGGTTTCATTTTACACTCTTATATTGTTAAAGATCTAATAAGGTTCCTGTCACGGGGCAACCCGTGCCCTATAGACACTAGAAGACTCCACAATATAAAACTGGTCATGACAAACACACACTGCACAGATGCTTCCATATACCCTTATCTGTGTTGCCTAATTATATTGTAATTGTTTTGTGTGATGTGATGCCTTGGAAAACATTCAGACTCTAAATGTGTAATTGTATAGTTGGTCTAACTCATGGGTCATGGTTTACCTGGTTTGAGTAGATTGGTCCAATTACTAATCATTGTGGGCGGGGTCTCACCTGGTACATAAGGGAGGCTTGTGGAAATGTTTGGGAGGGAATCAGTTTAGCTTGAGACTAACAAAGGAGACAACTCCAGGGGAGAGCTGGCAGGGCCAGGAAGGCATAGCCTGTTTTCAGTTTCTTAAGTTCTTGTTTTGTTGTTTTTCCTTAGTTGAGTTGTCAAGTGTTTTCTTACTTTCTGTTATTTGAAAGTGTATTTTAAGTCTTTATTTGTGAAGTATTATTTTTGCCTGCACAGTCAAATCCAGCCTGGGTCGGTCACTCTGTGTTTTGAGGTAAATAAAATACCAAAAAAGATCTGCATTCTTGGACTGTCGATTCTTGGAGCCTTGGCCGTTCGGGCAACTTTACAGTTCCATTTGGTTACAAACCCAGTGGTCCCCAGACCACTGGCTGAGAACCACTGGCTTAGGAAGTAGAGCGGTTTGAAACCTGGTTTGATCCCAGGCTCCCCTTGGAGTCAGGTCGTTGCCTTGCATGGTTTCCTCTGCCTTCGTGCTTTGGGTCATTTTCGTGCTTTATAAATGCACCATTAACCATTTCCTGAGGCCTTGCCTTCTGTCAGAGCTGCAGCAACACCATAAACCTGCACATCGCAGGAGTGTGTGACTGACGGCAAACAAGAGGCTGAAATACCACGAAATCTAATTTATTTTGTCTCTTTTTTTTATAGCACTTACAAGTTCACACACTACATCCAAACGACTGGTGCTCAACGTCAGGTCTGGGGAACCAACCAGGATTCGAAGTGGACCCTTACAGGTCAGTAACTCTTAGTATTTGACATTGTAGATTGGTGTCCCAGAGATAAAAAAGAATGGGGGTCTGTGACCCTTATGCATATCAAACTGCGGGTCCTTGACAATCAAAAGGCTGAGTATTGCAAATCTACCGGACACGTGCATGACTCCCAGCGTGCTCAGAGTCTTCGAGGTGGATTCATCCGTGAGTGATGGCAGCTGGCAGAGGGGCGCTGACCCTCACCGACCCCTAGTTCGCCCAAAGAGGGGCCGTGTGGGAAATACGTGGGCGGAGGACATGCGCTAGGGGCCAGAAGGGGGCCTCAGCGGGCCAGTCGTGGCCACAGAGGGCCGCGCCCACTGTTTGGAAAAGTCAAGTCAAGTTTTCGCATAATTTCAAAACATGCTGATCTGAAGACTTCCACCCGTGCATCACCGTTGCCGGAAAATGCACCATGCTGTTTGCATGCTTTGCCCTGCACCATGATTTATCTCTGTTTGACAGAATATCACCACTCATGCATTTCAGCTACAGTTAACGCCTTAACCAGTGTGTTAGGTATAACACATTTGATTTTGCTGGCAATAAATATTAGAGTATTGATCAGCGAGTGTCATATTGTATTTATTGATTTTTATTAAGCCCCTTGAGTTGCCCAAATCATTTTCGACAATCCAACAACACAGAACAAAACAAATGAAGGACATACACAATGGCTCTTCCACCATCTCAAACCCCACTACATCACTATACTTGTATCCTTAGAGATTCTTTAAATAAAAAATGTAATACAAGAAATAAAACAATAAATGCAATTAAACAAACATGATGCCAATATAGCATCATCTTAAAATCGAATGAGTTTTCACAGCCGTGCGTGCCCCAGACACAGTTTTAAGAGTGGGCGCTGTGTGTGCTTTATTAGACAATAAGATGCAAAACAGTACAGGGTACAGTAACGCACATTTGGCCAAAAGGACATCACCGAAGAAAGACCTTGCGTCCTTGTTTCCATCCGGGTCCCATGCATGCATTCACTAGCCTGGCTCCAGCCCCTGAATCGCTAGCCACATTAAAAATGTATGTTCAGGCGATTAGGACGAAATGAAAATTCAGGCTGAGTGTCAGGCTATGCATTCACAACAACATCAACAATAACAACAATTTAAATATCTCAACAAGACATTAAATCTATAAGGGCATCCCAATCCAGCACCAACTTGGTGGGATCAGTAAATGGCAATAATATGTGCACAGCAATCCCACAAGTGACATCTAATACTGATATATCAGATGTGAATACATGTAGCCTTTATATGAATACAATAGTGCATGGGAGTACAGTACTGTACATGTTGTGCCAGCTTTGAAGAGATAAGGCTGCATGTGACTTCTAGAAACAAGGTTATTCTTACATGGCCAACAGTCAGTGGTCCTCAAACATTCTATGTCAAGGACCCCCAAATTGATATGCATTTGCTTTGGCCGTGGAACCCCAATTGAAAATAATGTATACCAGGGACCCCAGAAGAGACGATTTGTGTGTTTTTTAATTTTTCTCAAAACATTTAAACAAGAAATAGATTGGCTCGTTTTGAATAGTCACAAGATAGAGTTAATTGGTTAAACTGATTTTGAGGCTATATTAATTCATCTGGCTGGACAGCCCCTGGACAACCCCTCTTTGACAACCACTGTAACTCATCTACACTACAGTACTATCCCTGCACAACCAGTATTGATTTAGAAAACTCATCTCATTGCTGAATGTCTTATTGCTGCGTGTGTTAAACAGGCTTACCCCAGTGCCAAACAAATACACTATAGTATATTACTATTACCCAATATACAGACTGTGTCCTTGCATTGCCCTGGGCTAAAGGTACAGTATAGGAGGCTAATCTGTTGTCTCCTCTTAATGAATAAACATTTCGAGGTTGAATGAGAATCTTCCAGCCAACAGTGCCCCTCGGTGGTGGTTGCCACAACTACAGTACAGTCAGCTACCCATGGTGTAGTCATGGCTGCAGACCACAATTACTGTGTCAGTCTAATATCACCATAAGAAAACGTGTCTATGAATTAATCTTCAGTAGACTCGACCATTATAATGGTAACGAAGGTAACGATCTGCCTAACAACATCGATGAGACATCTACAGTTGATTCAGAATGTTGATGCTCGAGTCCTCCTTACTAAGACTAAGAAAGAGGTCATGCAACTCCAGTTTTCAGATCTTTACATTGGTTTGGTTTCCGGTCTGTAACTATCTGTTACTGTTGGGTTTATAAAGCAATGAATGGCTTAAGGCCGAAATACATTTCTGAACTTCTGCTGGGTAACATCTAGACCTCTCTGGTTATCTGGGACAGGTGTTCTTTCTGTCCCCAAAATCAGAACTAAATATGTATTCGGCCGGGAGTCAAACTGGCGACTTTCTGATTACCAGATTCTCTATCCACTAAGCTACGGCCACCCCAACTGTGCTACTGTATATTCTACAAATAAATGTCCCTTGCTCACTGTCAGAGAGGAACTGGTAGCCTAATGTTACCATTTAAAAAAGAAAAGAAATAAAAGTGCCAACCAGATAAAAAATATGTTTTTTATATTTGACATCATTCTAAAAGACATCAGTACAAAAAGATTGTTCCACATCATTTTCAAAAAAAAAAAAAAACGTAAAGTAAGTAAGTAAAATCGCAAGTTGTAAACTTACATTCATGAACAGTTCATTCAGAGAACGGTAGCAGCCTTGTGCAGATGCATTTGGGCCGTCCTGTACTTCCTGCGGGTGTAGGGGTATCTTCCCGTCTCCTGAGGATGTGCGTGGCGCTGCTGCTTGGCCGGATAGACGTACCACATCACCACGCCAGAAGGGTTGATGGAGACGGAGAGCTCCGTCTCAGCAGACAACCCCGTCAGTGTCCTCCCAGTGAACACATCGTAGGCCTGGCAGAAAACACAATGTCAAACACACACACACACACACACACACAAGAGAATTTCCCCATTATGCTAAGAGGCTTCTAAATTGAAGTAATAATGTGTTTCAAGCGAATGACACTTTTGATGCACTCGAGTCCTATATACGTTGTCGTACAGCGATTAGTGGAAATAGCTTATCTACAAGCTCATAATGTGTCATGACGCATTGTGAGCTTATAGGTCTGATATTTTCGCAATTAGAAAGAATTATTATTATGAACTTAAAAAATGAAATAAAATAAAACATCTTATGAAAATGCTCATCTGTAATGACTATATATAGTCCATATTGGTGTTGGAATGTAAGCTGGACATCATAACAAATGTCATTATGTGTTCATCATGTGTGATTTTGCTTTGCGTGTGTGCATTGAATCATGAAAGCAGGGTCCGGTGTGGGCTTTGTGCAGACCTCGTAGTTGCCTGCTTCGTAGCCGAGCAAAGCCAGAGAGGTATGGAAGATGTAGGGCATATCCTGCCGGCGGCTCAGGAACACCAGGGCACTGGCTGGCTCAGACAAAGGCCTCCAGTACACCTCAATGCGACTCTTGGTCTGCATATTTTTTGACAGAGAGACATGAAGGAGAGGACGTTAGCTCTGGCTTTATCCAGCAGATTTTTTGAGGTATGTGTAAGTTGCGGTAAATTGATTCAATTGCTGTGCTGGTCTCAAGAGTTCCAATCCATGCATGTGTTCAATTATTCTCTTCCCTAACCTGATATAGTATTGTACAGCATATTTAAGCACAGTTTATCATCATCGTTATTTTTATTATAAAATAAATAAATAAAATACTTAGTTAGAAAGCCTCACCTGCAGCAGGCGTCTCCCCTGGACACCCAAGGGGTCCTGATTGATGGAGATGGCGACTTTGTTTTGCAGGATGGCTCTTGCGTCATTGCTCAGGGTTCGAAGGTCATTAGACATGATGAGAGGCGCGGCCAATATAGCCCACAGAGCCATCTGAGAGCGTGCCTGGTCAAGGCTGAGGCCAAAGTTCCCTATGATAAGCTAATGAGAAGAGACGTCAACAACGGTAATGTTAAAACAAGGAGGGAAATTCCCTAAAACGCTGGCAAAGACATCACAAAACCAAACCAAACTCCTACAGACCATGTCAGGGTCGTTCCATCTTCCAGGCCCCGCAGCTGGCTGTAGGTAATCCTGGTTGGTGAAGAACCAATCAACAATGCCCTCTACACTTGCCCATGAGTCCTGTATGTCATCGTAGTTCCTCCATACGTGACAAATGTTCCCTAGCAGAGAGTAGTTCACCTGTTTGGAACAATATATATTAGAATTAGTATTCAGATGGGGAGACAATAGTAGTATTTTACTCTAGTATATTAGTATAGTATGTTATGCCCCAGGGCACTAATACATGATGTATGCATGTTGATTAGGACAAAGCAATCTTATGTTAAAGCTGAAGATTCATTGTCACTACATCATATAGCTGCTATATTATGGTACATTTATGCTTGAGTGACAAGTATAGAGGGTATGTGCATGTTATTTTAGACAGTCACGTAATGATGACACTTACATTTGGAGGGAGTCCACCCACATAGGCAGGCCAACTACAGGAATAGGCTATAGGTCTTCCTGTAGCATTCAAAGCCATAGACATGAGTGGGTAGCCTGTGCGAGAGAAAGACAAAAACAGATCAATTGAGTTTCCCTATTTCCATCATTGCTTCTTACATGCTCACTGCAGCTAGCAATCCAGCATCGGGAAGTTTTGCATTTCATTGTACCACTTGGATTCTAACACTGTATTCTAAGCCTAGCCATGGAGATATTTAGCTTCTGTGCTTCAAGCAAATAATCCGGTTCTGTACTGTACAATGTGTGAAAGCGATGAGCAGCAACGTAATAAACTCTTACCCAACATTTGTTCAATAGGACCGGAGTTACAACCATCAAACTTCAAATAGTCCACACTCCAGTTAGCGAAGGTCTGCGCATCAATCTTGATTTTGTCGAGTGTAGTACCAGGGTATCCCATACATGTGAAGGTGCCCATGTCTGCATAGATGCCCAGCTTCAATCCACGGTCATGAACATACCTCGCCAGCTTTGGAATGCCACCTGGGAACCTGGAGGAAAGAAAAATACTGTACCGTTATAATTATTATTTTCGCCCCAAACCTCAGCTCACACAATCACAGAGAACGTGTATTTATATCTAGAACGACACAAAATCCTTAATACTCACAGGATTTGTTTAATTTGTCAGACTGAAATATATATTTTTCAAACTGTTGTTCGTGTCATGAGTACATCTATAGTACACAGAACACGAATATTACGAGACGAAATCTCCTTCAGAAAAGCCGTGAATCAATCAAGACATCAAAATGTTTGAATGAGGCATCAACTTTATGAATATATTGCTCAAATATTTGCTGCCACATTTTTGTATAATGTATTGGTCCCGCGTTTGTTCACACTTGTGTGTAAGGATGCTTAGTGTTAATTTAACTCTTTACAATTGGAACCGTCTGTAACTGTCCATTGGTTCAATTTTGAAAACCACTAAATTAACAGTTAAGTTAAAACTCAGGATTCTACAGTGTCATTTATATTAAAGTGATTTTGATTCAGTATATATAGTTGTAACAACCTGGATGGATCGGCCTGCAACCTCCCATCTTTGTCTCTGGTCATTGAACTCCAGCAGTCGTCTATCATCACATATTCGTAGCCCAGGTCCCTCCACCCATCCTCAGCCAGTCTGTCAGCCATGTCCCTGAACAGTGTCTCACTGTGCATGGGGAAGGAAGCAAAGATCCCCAAAACCTTTTCATTGAGACACTTCGGCTCAGATTGACCATAGACCATTTATTGCAAAGCTATTGCATGTTAGTATGGCGGTGTGGCTCTGCTCATGTGATATCAGATGATCTGCGTACCGAGACACAGGTCTGATATCACATTAATATCTCCGATTATCTGTGCACCAAGACACAGCTCTGATATCAACAACCCCCCAGAGCAGAGCCAAAGATACAGTAATCCATGAACAATACACAGTAATGACACATCAACACATGATTCAACACAATGAAACACATCAACACATGATTCAACACAATCACAAACAATACAATAATATCCCATAACCCCTGGACTAAGAACTACAGGGAGGAGGCATTTATTTTGCTGGTGAAAACCGATTACATAATCTGTATTATGTTCAGAGCATATGGCATTTTTATGGCCGATATGGCCGATTCCGATTATGCTAGCGATTAATCGTGCATCCCTAGAAAAAACCTTTAGGGAAAAAAAAGAAGAATATAGCCAAGCTTAGAAAAACCTTTACAAATCCTTCACAAAAGGAAATGTACCTCTCAAGATAATTTGATTTGAAGTACAGGTATACAGGTATACAGGTATACACTCATACAGGTATCTTGTTCAGACGCTGTATTCACCTGATGCAGTTTGTGGGATCATCTTTGCAGTCGATGTCGCAGCGGAAGCGTTCCCAGGCCATCCACCCCATGGGTGGAGTCCTCAGCAGACCATTGTCCAAGGCCCCGGCAGGGGAGAGGACAGCCAGCAGCACACCAACTGCTAGAAACACCATCTGAGAGGAAAATAGCACCTTTACTGCATGTGACATGCATGGGGCTGGGCAATATGTCCATATCATATCGTTATCTACTGTAAGACTAAAGGTTAAAGTCGTACTATTTGTCACATACTGTACATTGGCTGCTGTATGCAAGTTTGTTCTCGACTCCGCATTTGACCCATCTCTTGGGAGCGGTGAGCCACAGCCGTGCCACACTCAGGAATCATTTGTAGTTGATCTAACCCAATCTGACCCTTGATGCCGAGTGCCAAGCAGCTAGGGAAGCATCGGGTTCCATTTTTACAGTGGCCCGGCCCGGGATCGAAACCCAACCTCCCAGTTTCAGGAAGGACACTCCCACAAGGCCATTTTAAGACCATGGTCTGGGGTTGTTGGTAGACTTGTCGTTTCCTGGCTTTAAAGTTGCATTACAGTAAAGTGGTGTACTTTTCTGAACTTAGCTGACTGTTTTAGTTGTTCTATTATCTGCCTTTGGTGAAATATTTATAACATTTTTCCCAGCATACATGCAAACAGCATAGAGTAGATTGTGTCATTCTGAAGCAATCACACTCAAAGTCACACACACACACACACACACACACACACACACACACACACACTAGCGGTATGATTCTCGCTTGGGGTGCGAGAGGTCCCGGGTTCAGATCCCGGACGAGCCCCCATGTTATGACCTGGCTCTTAGGCCATAACAAAAGAGGAAGACACACGGCTGTGCACAAAACAATATTTATTTACCATATAAACAAACATATGAATCAAACAATACTAAAGTACTAAGTGGGGTGTGTTAATCAGTAGATCAGTAGTGTCAGTGAGTGGATGTGTGGTGACTCGTGAGTGTAGTGTGTGTTGTAGTGGGTGTTGAATGGTGCAAACAAATGCTCTCATGGAAGGAGAGATAATGTCTAGGCTACTGCTGAAACCAAAAGCAATCTGTTCTAAAAATCATGATTCTAATGATGAGTGGTTGTGGTTGTTATTTGTCATCCCTGATAAATAAGACATTCTCACCTGTTCACCGTTAGTTACTTTACTTGTTATTAAGGTTGTTGCCTGTCGTCAAAGATCTCTTTGCTGTCGTGCTGACTTCTTCCTGCTTTTCTTAAACAGTAAACCAAAGAGTAAACACTCAACACTTCCTGAAAGGGTAGGCTGGCTGTCACGTGACTGGGATCACGTGACACTGGCAAAGCACAGACACAGACAGTGTTGTGAACATGTGACTCTGTGACAGCTGAGAGCAGCAGAGACCTACGTTGTTTTTCTCTCCATCTCTTCAGCTCTTTGATCAACAGAAATGTATTTTTCAGGTAGGTTCATGCAGCCAATCAGAAGAGAAGAGAGTAGGCTATCATCAGCCATATTTTTGTAGTGTTCCACTTCCAATTGCAGTTTTTTTTAACCTGCCCAGTTTGTTTAACCTGCTCTCTATCATGGTTATCTCTATGCTATGTATCTCTATGTCTAGTGCTATGAGAATTGAAAGCTATTTAATTATTTTGAGAAAAGGAAATCACTTACCCTACTACCTTTAATTACTTACTACTAATAATTACTAATAATAACTATTACTACTAATTACTGTCTTACTAGTATTCTAATAATAATTCACTACTTTAAAGTAGTAGGGTAAAGTAAACGTATTGGCTTCATAATCAATATACTTCAAGTAAAAAAGTATTATTGGCCTAAAGTAAAAGTACATCTTTCTTCAAAATTTATTTTTTATTTATAAGTTGAAAATACCGTAGATGTGTCGTGAGCAGATCGACTATTTTCCAAAAGCTTAAGGATAAAATAGGACTTTTTAGGAATTTCTTATTGAAAATCGGAAATACATGGTATTAACTAAGTCAGAAGTGTAGGTACAGTTCAGAGTTCAGACAGAGTGTAGTGCAAACAGGCTGTGCAACATTACTGCCACTGGCTGTCTGTCACATGAAATATCACAACTCACATGCTTAAGTATAACAACACAGAGGCACCGGGCACTGATGCTTCTGAAGATAAAATGAGAGGACATATTATTCAACAGAGATTCAAATTATTAGATTTATTAGATTTATTTCACATTATTAACAATTTTATCAGAATACTAATGAGTCTTTTCAGTTAACAAAGGTAAAAAAAAAAGTATAAATAAAATAATCTCCACATAGCAGTGCGTCATACATTTTCTTTTCACTTCTTTTGAGGTAGCCTACATTTTTGGTTAGCATGGCTCTCCACGTATGCCCACTCAGAACCTTCACAACATCCATTTTATGAACGGTAAATTCATTGACTCCATTACTTAACCACAAAAATTATATAAATGATTTCAAAGCTAGCAGCTCTACAAGCTCACAACACGTAATAATGTTTCACCTTGAATAACATCCTGCACCTTGAATAATGTCCTGCATCTTGAATATTGTCCTGCACCTTGAATCATGTCCTTAAATGCACAGTACACAGCGGCTGCTATGCTCACTCATCTACTGTACTATGTGTAAATATTAGGGATGTCCTGATCACTTTATTTTGCTCCCATTCCGATCCAATCCATTTGATTTAAAGTATCTGCCAATACCGCATCTCCCACATCCGGAATTTCTTTTTTTATAGAACACTTTTAGGCCATATCACAATAGTACAATATCCAAAATCACAGACAATATCCAGTCTAATATCATTATATGGATATATTATTGATACTAGGGATGGCCCACTTACTTTTTTTGCTCCCGATCCGATTCCGATTACGTGATCGGATCGGGACAACTCTAGTAAATATGCTTTTTGTGGAAAAATCAGTTGTATAGCAAGCTTGAAGCTTGTAAATAAGCGTAGAGACCTTTTAGTTGCACCGGTTGTGGCAAAAGCTTGTAAATATCTAAACCCCATACAGAAGAAAACCCTTTACCTGTACTTTTGTGCAGGTAAAGGGTCTTCCCTTTCTTTGTTTTCTTGGAAAAAGTGACATGATGGGAGCTGCGACGAATTTCACCCACTTTTTGGGTGTGAGCTTGTAGATCTGCTATTTTGCCTTTGTATATCTTATTTAGTTTGCATAATTATGTTTCCTTTGCATGATGTTCTGTGTAAAAGCACATTGAATTGCCTTCTTGTTGAAATGTGCTATACAAATAAAACTGCCATGACTGCCTTGCCTTTCCTTGCCTATAATGACAGGGTTAAAGTGATTAAAAAGGATTGGTCATTGCAAAGACATAGGCCACAGGCACCTGCAGCCCAATATTAACAAAGTGCATTTTCCCCATAACAAGTGCTCCCATAACCAATCCTACGATTGTTCCAAACTTCCCCTGCCAGGAAGCCCACTGGCCGGCCACAGCTGCTGCCGCCCCCACTGACACCCCTGCTGCCCCCACCACCCCCAGCAGTGCCCCGGCTGTCCCTCCCGGCCCCAGCACAGGCTCCAAGGCCTGCACCACTGTAAGTAAAGCCAGTGCCACGCCGGCTGCCCCCACTATGACCCTCCCCTCCCCGGCTCCTCGCCTCACCAGTGGCCCCCCGACTGTGGCCCCTAAGCCCAACTGGCACAGCTTTGCCACAAAGAACGCTGTGCTCAAGGCCTCGAGAGCGGACCTGTAGTTCATTTGAGCGCTGATGAATTCTCTGGAATTGGTTTCCTTCCCCGCCGCTCGCAACTTCATGGACATGGTGACAACCTCCTGTCCAGCGTGCAACGTGAGCACTGCTATGATGAATGTGGCCAGCATTCCCATGCACGCTGCCAGCATCCAAAACTTAAAGTCAGATGCTTTCATTAGCATGAAGGCAATGAGCATTACCAAAGCCAAAAGTGCTACAAACACAATTTGGTGGCCGCCATACCCGTACACCCCGAACAGTGACGTAACTATGGCGATCAATGTCATAGGCAGCCCTGAAAATGCAAGCAAGTCCACGTATTTCATCAGCACGCTGTTGATCCAGTCCTGCATGGTTCTTTGTTTCATCTTCTCCTCCTCTCTCTCTATCTTCTCCCTCTGGATCTCTTCTCTCTGCTGTTGCTCTGCCTGCCAGACTGCTAGGTCATCCGGACCATGTCCTTCATCTCCTCTCTCCAAGGCGAGAATCTTTTGCTCCATCTGCACGGCCACTCTGTCCCTCTGCTGTGCCTCCCTGGCCTCCATCTCTCTCCGCTCTCTCTCCCTGTTCAGGGCTGCTTCCCCTTGCCCATAGCACACCTCCGCTTGTCGAAAGAGGACCTTGAGTAAGACATGCAGAGCCGGTTTGAGCACGGTGAATATGCTCAACGCCCAGAGCAGTGTCACCATGCCTGAGTTGGTCACAATCAATTCAATGATGGTCCCAAGCGTGGCTCCGCTTAGTGTGGTCGCAAAGACCCCTGCCAATCCGGCTGACGACCACAACCCAATGGAGTCTTTGGGTGACACACCACAGCTCTTTGTGGCCAGGAAAAGTGACACTGTCACTGTGGCCATGATCACCCCAGCCACTATGGAGGTCATTGCAGTGGTCAGGGCAGTGGCTCCTACCAGGGTACCGAGTCCAAGTGCACCCACTGTCATCACCTCATCGATTACAGGTTTCAACGGGCCCTCTGCAGTCATCATCACCACGACATGGTCCACCGGGCCTTCTGTGGCACCCAGCACACAACCTGCCACAGCTCCAAGTGCAAATCCTATGGCTGCCTCCATTGCAGGGGTCCTGGCCTCTGAATCATGTCATAAAGAGGTCAGTTACTGTGTCACATCATAATGCTATATTTAATACATCTAGTAAAATGCTGTGATAATGTTAACAAGTTGTTCTCATTGTCATGCAGTGCATTTCCACAATATGACATTTAATTAGATGATCAAACCTTCAAAAGACATAATTAACAGTTTTCCACTACCCGCCTTCACCTTGTGTAAACTGAGTACAGCCATCATTGCCACTTCAAGCATGCACAGTCGGGAGCCAAAGGCTCATCAAACTGGTTGATCAGGTTTGTCAAGCAGAGAGTGATTTGATCCAATCTTTCTTCACACGGCTCCAACATTTAACATTTAACATTCAAGAAGAGGCAACAATATTACGTTTGAGAGTTTTTTTTTTCTCCAACCATGGCAGGCCTGTCATTCCAGTCTCCAAACAGGGAGAAAGTATAGCTTCTTTATTTTGTAAATATTTTTGACTAGTTATAACAAATAATAAAGTGCCAAATGATATACAGTAAATGTGTAAATTGTCTGAATGAAAAGGTCTCTATAGACAAACAAAAAATAAATAATAAAGAATCACTTGCAGCACTGTGCAAGCAACACAATGACAACAAAATTGTTTTACACATTCCCCTGTCCACATTTATCACATCATCGCATTGGAAGTGTTTTGGCAGGTGAGAATGACTTACTTTTAGATTGTTCCATGTTCTTCTGGAGCGGACTGGTTACAAGACCCCTCTTCCACTGGAGGTATAACTGTCTGATGAGACCTCCAGATTTGTGACTCTGCATGCAGCCACTCTTCAGTGAGAGGTAGACATGTGATCTGCTTGTCCTATAAAGGCAACCGTCGAAGGACACACCCGCTACCTGTTTTGCTTCATTCTCTCCTTCTTTCGTATTGTAATCGCCAGCATCTCAAGTGTGTGTGTGTGTGTGTGTGTGTGTGTGTGTGTGTGTGTGTGTGTGTGTGTGTGTGTGTCACGTTTCGACGTTCCTGTCGTATCTCTCATCTACCCCAGCTTACTGTACTGTCCTGTCCTGCCGGTCCTGTCCCGTCCTACTGTAATGGGAGTGAGGGAGCATTCTGGGGGCAAGTGGATGACCTTCACTTTTGGGTACTCGCATTCAGATCAGTGTATGACCTTGAGCCTACGGGCTGTCAGGGACAGCCAGTTGACGTTAGCATACAGCGCAATGATGGGTGAGTGATCTATAGCACTGTTTCCCAAACAGTGGGTCGGGACTCGGGACCCATGTTTGGGTCACAGACCAATTGTTATGGGTTGTGAGTATTATTATTTTTTATTATTTCAAAAGATTTCAAGAGACCTCTCAGTTCCAATGTCAACACTGCTAATGAAGTTGATCCGAGGAGTGCTCCTCCAATTCCACATCCCATTGATATTGCCAAAACAATGAAGGCTGTTTCTAGAAATGGTCCAATTTGCTTCTTCACGATGAATACATGCTCAGCTGAAGCCATCGCAAGTCCACAAGCTACGGCTAGGAAAGCCATGCCAAGTCCAAGGCACCCTGAAAGAGTCCCAGATCCAGGAAGTCCTGTAATTTCAACAATTTTGTAAACCCTAGGATATGGGTTCACCTCCATTGCTTCCAGGGCCTTTTCAGTGGCAAGCTCGAGGGAGAACTTCGCAATAATCATATTCAGCACCACCACCGGAGTTGACATTGCTGTATGAAACAGAACAAAAAGGAATTATAAATCAAAGTGGCTAATTTGTTTGTTCAGATGTATCTACCCCACCCCCACCCTTCTCTCTCTACTTCTACTAGATCTCCCTCTCACAACTCTCTCTTTCCTTCTTTTTCTCATAATCTCTCTTTTCTTCTCTCTGTTTCCAAAGTGCTGACCTAACCCTATTTTTATGTCTGATCTTTTCCTTTTGATCTTCAAGTCAAACACGGAACTTCAAAATGCAGTTAAAGTTTAACAACAGATGAGCTGGCATGCAAATAGGCATGGTATGGCATAACGTACGTAAGCCCATGAAACAAATTTATATTAATCTATTAAACATGATTGTATTGAACATGAACTTCTATCACTATTCAACAAGATGCTGCGTTTCACGCACACACATAAATATTTAAATTATTTAATTTTATACATTGATATACATTTTTTTAATTACAAGATTATAGTTGTAGGCATTTTTGGCATATCTATGTTTGTCAATGTGATAGCTTGACTATGTTATGTAAAAGATAGCGTTTTGATTGATTGATTGAAATATTTATTAACAGTTTGCAGAATTACAGTACATTTCAATCACAACTCAGTACAAAGACTGTTAATTGTGGACGACCCAATAAAGCATTACACTTGTTTACAAGAGGGTCCACCTTGTTCAATTCATTCTAAACATTTAAAGGCGTACAAATATACACTTCTATATAAAGTTGTTGGTGTTTCCCAGTGTGAAGCTCCCACACGGAACTTGTCCTTTAGTAATCGAGCCGTACGGAACCCTTTGGATGTGACTCCTTTAGTTTCTACTTTCTACGTACTTCCGGAAGAATGATGGCAACAGTAGAGCAGCCACATGTGGAGATTTCCACAGAACTGTCGGGTAAACAAAACAAACATTACATTCTAAAACACTACAATGTTTTATCATAGGCTGTGTTGACATGATATAACGTTTTCACCTTGATTAGTGCCAAGAAAGAACATTCTGCTAATCTCAGCCTGGAGTGTCTGACCAGTGTCGGAGGTAGTTAGCTATTTGGCTAATGCTAACGTTGAAAAACGTGATGTTTGTGTTTTTGTGTAAGACGAAATAATTATCTAACCTATGTCCGTCTATCTTATACAAAAAGCATTGTGTGCTTGCTTCCATTGTGGTCCCATCTATTCAATTCATCAAGACATATATACAAGAAATGATCAATACTAGAGCAGTAGCCTAAAAGTAGGCTATATTTTCAGAAAAGCATTGGGGGCTCATTTCTTTTCGCAAGTGTTGATGGCTGGTGCTAGGGCATTCCACATTTTGCTGGCATAATAGACGTTGAATGAATTCATCCCCATGTTTGTGCCGAATCTGGTGGGGGGGGGGATCAATGAGATCAGTGGGGTATTTTACAGTGTGTAGTGGCAACCTTTCAGTGACACGCTTGTCTTCCTAACCACTCAGGAGGAGAAGACGCAGAGGACGACCAGAGCGGTGACCAAGAAGAAGGCGACTCTGATGAAGGGAGCGGCAGTGGAGAAGGGTCAACCGACGGAGGGGAGGACGACAGCGGGGAGAGTGGCGATGGAGGGGAGGACGGCAGCGGGGAGGATGGCAGCGGGGCAGAGGATGGCGATGGAGGGGAGGCGGACGAGGAGGGAGGCGGTGAGGGCAACCCCAACGCCGGGTGGGCAGACGCCATGGCCAAGATCCTGGCGAAGAAAACCCCGGCGAGTCAACCCAGCATCCTGGTGAAGAACACACAGCTCGACAAGAAGAAAGCAGTGGAGAGAAAAGAAGTGCTGGAGAAGAAAAAACAGGTGACTGACACTGTGCACCGTGTTACTAAACATAATGCTTATACTGTTATAATCAATGAATCGGGCCATTATTTTTATAATTTATAATAAAAGCGTAAAGTGAAATGATGACTTTTGAGGGCTTATTTTGATTTGCTGCACGATGATACGCGCAACGAATTAAATCACGCCCTTAACAGTCATTTTTTAACTGAGATGCAAAAAAAGATTGAGAACAACTGTTGCCCTTATTCTGTTCTCTTAACCTTGTAGCGATCGCACGCACTCACCCACTCACACCACCGCAAGCCACTTTTTGAGTGGTGCAACCACTCCCTTACGGAGCTGTGGGTGGGTGCTGGGTGGGTGGGTGGGTGGGTGCGTCTGAGCACGAAAACAGCATGGTTGTTTTTGACTTGATGTTACTCTGTTTCGGGGTGCCAGTTAGGCAAATGCCTAACACAATTAGTCCTGTTTAGAACAAACAAAGTCAACCATACAAATGGATTACAAGGATAAATATAGCAGTACCACATGCAGGGCTCCAGCATGCGACTTAATAGGTCACATATGATACTTATTTTCTTAACGTGCGAGTAAAAAATTTATGCGACGAGGTCGCACCAGTGCAACTTTCAGGGAGGAAAAAAAGAAACATCCTGCGGTCCTTGCCCGTCCCATTGCTAAAAACTTTGGACGTTCGCCTGGCGCTTGTGTTGTCCCTGAACGCGTTCAAAGAACGATCGTTCACGAATACCCACCAACGGCAATAACCTTTATCCGACACAAATTAACTAATCTTTCTCAGCTGTACAATTTCACTGTGCAGCGCTCATGTAACTGCATGCAGTCATCTACGCAGACAGCCGACTCCCGACCCAAACACTGAGTGAGGAGGTAAACATAAACATAATGTGCCACGGCACGAAGAATAGCTTCCAATAGCTTGTTATTTTTCCATCGAGGAGGTATGTGTCCATACGATCGGCCAACAAAAAGACATCTCCCTCCACAGTGAGTGAAGTGCACTGATGCCTGATTTATTCATCGTCGTACAACGTGTTCCGTGCTGAAAATAGCTGATCTACAAGCTCACAAAGCTTGTAGATCAGCCATTTTCAGCACGCGGAGATATGCAGGCACTGAGGACATTCAGAAACTTTTGCCTTCACAATAAAAGCATGTAGCTTTCACAAGTTGGGCCATGAAGACAAGGAAAATGAGAGAATTCGGTGGCATTTTGATTTCACATTGCAGAGCTATTTTTTTCCCAAAATGTAAAAATATAAGGAATTCATTTGGATAATGGTAATGGAGATATTGTAAAAGTTGTCACTTTATTAATCCCAACGTTTTTAAGGTTTGGACTGCTGCATTTCATTTTCTGTTTTCAACACAAAACCTTAAACTGACTTTCTGTGTGTGGAAAAATAAGTAGGCCTATTGCCTTTATTGACTTTGAGTGACTTTGTTGTGTTGGGTTGAAACCATTTACAGTGTTTTGAAGTAGTGTTTTGAAGTTTTACACAGTGACCTTTGTAGGGGGTTTTATGATTAAAACCTGTGTCTGAGTATGAGCGTGTGTATGGGGGGGCGGGGGTAGGTACCAGTCAGTGAGAGAGCAGCTCCGTTGCTGAATGACGACAAGGACCAGCGACACAGACAATGGAAAATGCCCCAAGGATTCACTTCTTGGGTTTTCTCTCCTCCACCAGGATCCGATTACAGCTGGGTCTTCATTCATAAAAACGCACCGCGCGGACTGTAACTCGCGAACGCATTCATTCATGAAACTTAACGAGCATCGGGGGCGTGTCGCGGCGCTGACGTTAGTCTGTGTGAATTACTGGAATGTACGTGGACATGAATACTTGCGGTGGTGCGAGTGGGTGCGTGCGATAGCCGATCGCTACAACCTTCCACATTAAACTCATGTTAACTGATTCATTTGGAACTTTGAGCGAGCAGACACATGCAATTGATTACGGCCACATTTCCTAATAATGGAATTTCTTCATGTCCGACTTCCCAGTAAGTAACTCATCGTACGTCACCAGGTTATATTGTGCACTGTTTCTCAACTAGTAAAAACTAAAATACAAAACTTTTTTCCAACAGACTGATAAGAAGCGAGCGTGGGAGTCGATGGCCAGGGAGAAACCTGATGTGGGAAAGGACCGTGAAGCTGAGAGAAGTCTACAGCGGGTTGCTACGAGGTAATTACACTTAACGGTTCCATTGTGTTCTCCAGAAGACGTCGCCTTTGCGTCCACTTGTCATGCTCAAGACAAGCCTCGTGGGGAGGGAGCTGCAGAAGTTGTGGGTTGTTTTCGTCCACCGTGTTGCATTGCATCCAGCTTTGTCAAGCGTCTAATAGAGGAAATCGTGGAGCGGCGCCCTGTAGGCCAGTTGTAGACAATCAATGCTGAGGCGTCAATAATATTTCTCACTGCACGTATTCCTACGCCAACGGGCTGGGGTGGCACCTGTCAGCAGGGAAGACTACATCCTCCCGGTGGTGGCTCCTTACTGACGGGTCAGTTGGTAGGATACAACGGCAGTGACAACAACACTGTGTGGGGAGGAAATTATTCCCATACCGACTAAATTGGGGCAAGAAATATTGCCTGCTTGAATCTCAGAAGTCTAATATCGCCCCTTCTCTATTCATTGTCAATGGGAATTTAATTTTTGCATGGACAAAAATAGACACTAAGCCGATTTGCTCAGACACTGACGTAAAATTCTCCATTCATTGTCAATGGGAATTTAATGTTTGTGTAGGGTGGAAATCTACACTAATAGCTGAATATAGGAGGGGCTAGCGCCCCTCAAAAACATAGTTATTAATGATTAATGTTTAAAATGTGGTGTCATGAGTTGTACATCAGTGCAGGTGGTGTTTATGTTAACTTGAGGTCCATATTAAAGGCTTCGATTGAAGCATCAACCTCCAGGTGTTAGTTCCTGAAAAAGCTAGTCTTGACATGAAATAGCCTTGCCATCGAATAGCAGCTGACAGAATATAACAAGTGCGTATTCAGTAGGCGATAAAACACAATTTCAAAGTGGTTTCCTCGCTTAATTCTGTTCCGTCTTCAGGGGCGTGGTGCAGCTCTTCAATGCAGTGAGGAAACACCAGACAACTATGGATGAGAAGGTGAAGGAAGTTGGCAGCTCAGAGCGCAAGAAGGCAAAGCTACTCAACTCCGTTTCCAAGAGAGACTTCATCGATGTCCTCAGGGGAAAGGACGGTGGCAGCAAAGCAACCGTAAAAATCGAAAAACAGACGGTGAGTTTCACATTACATGCATTTGTCAGTCCTCCTGCAGTCATTTTAGTCACACAATGTTTTGCCCATAGCACTTACCCCACCCCCTTAGATAGCATTTCTGTAGACTTAGATAGCATTTGATACAGACTTATAGCATGTTATGTAGACAGCATAAGTGCATTATATGTAGTCATAGCACGTCATAGTACATATGTATAGCATAGTAGTATAGATGTATAGTTTATATGTATAGTTTCATTATATAGATATTCCACTGTTACTTTCTTAGCTTACGCATGTTTCATGATAAATGTTTTTATGTGATGTATTCCCAGGAAAATATGTGATTTACGCTGTGGAATCACAGACTACTAAGTTTACTTAACGTCTGATTTATTGGTTTGCATGGGCAATTACTATTTTCTCCCATCATGACAAATATTTCCTTGGAACATTCGCAAACCTGTAATGTCACTTTATGCCCACATGGTGGCACTGTTGGCTTTCAGGAGTTGATGAATTTGGCAGCGATTACAGAGGGCTGGCTCAAGTGTCAAACATTTGAACATAAAGCACTCCATAGAGTGTATGAGCAATTAAAAATGTTTATTCTTTGTTTATACATGGGTATTGTGTTCATTGTTTATACATGGGTATTGTGTTTCCTGTGTTCAGTCGGCTGTTGACGAAGCAGACGAGAAGCCTGCCTGGAGCGTGCTCAGAGATGACTTTATGATGGGGGCCTCCATGAAAGACTGGGACAAAGAGAGTGATGAAGATGAGGGTGAACAGCCGGACGCACAAGAGGCTTCAGAGGACAGTGATTCAGACTGAGACCACCAACCCCTTCCACAATAAAGGGACCGTATGTTTGTGTCACCGAAGTGAGGTCACCCTTCAATGCTTCGGGGTCTGTCCGGGGATCGGAGCTAATTGGTCCTAAACCACTGAGATGGGGGAGAAGGAGTACCTTATGATGAAGGCCTTACTATGCACACTGCCACAGTGGCTGCTGCGTTAAAAGCAGAACATAGTTTAAGGATGGAACCCACACAGAGCTATGGTTTGGACTCATTTATTTATTGTAAAATAAAATAAATCTGGCAAAACTTCGTTACATGGTGGATCTTCATCGGGTCAATACAAAATGCCTGTTTATCCTTCCATATATAGATTATATATAGCTCTCCCTGTTTTTTTTGAAGTGCAGATGAGCCTGAAAAGGACCTTTTTACGTACTGTAGATCCTGCCCAGCCCACCCACAGTATGGACTGATAATACTGTTCTACCGGAGTGTTTGTGCTATTCTGGAGCTTGAGGCTATTAAGTGCCATGTGCTGAATCTGTTTCCAATCTGCCGTTCCTGTAAATACATTTATTTTTTTGCCACAAATCTCATGTTTTTTGAATAAATAGCCAGTTGAAGAAACATCTAATTCCTTTTTGCGTCATTATCATTTGTGGCGGGATCCACCACAGGCTGTGTCCCACATTATTACACAGCACGGCATGTTAATAATTGTGCAGCTAATGGTCTTCTTTGGAAGAGTCTTGGCGATAACATCTACTTGGGACAGGACAATCATGCTCGCTTTCACGGAATGTGACATTAAACTCTTTATGACCCCGTGGAGGAAATGTGTGTGCCAGAGAGCACAGGCCAGCTGGTGACAGTGGAATAGCTGTCATACTATACATAAACCTCCCTGTTTAATGACGCTCATGCCTGTGTCTGCTGGACTGTTGCCAAGGCGAAGCTGCCCCCCTCCCACTGCACACACAGCCTCACCTTGCCTCAAAATGACCCTGGGAGGCAAGGCGATGTGGCGTTGACAGTTCTGCTGACTCTTCCCTTTCTCTTTTTTCCTCTCCTTTCTTGTGCTCGTTCTACCCTTCCTCTCCTCCACTGTCTGGCCCTCGCCACACAGCGAGTGGAAATATTTGCCGAGGGCCTTATCGCCGCGAGGAGAATGCCGGCGCGTCTCTGCAGACCTGTCTCCACCATGCAGAACGCTCATTCGTCATGGCAACACTGTGGCCTGCCACTGTGGAATGCCAGCCTTCTCCCTTGGCCTTGTTGACACACAGCTTGAGAGTGGGTCACTATAGGTCTTCTCCATTTACTGCCCTCGGCTGTCGCTCATCGTCGTCATCTCTCTTTCTCCGGTCTCCTCGTGCTGATCGGTAGGGAGTCGGGACCACCCTGGATCGGCACACATTTTGGATGAGTATCTGGGACCGCCTTGAGTACAGTGAAGGGGCCTGTCAGTGTGTACGGCAGGTTCACAGGGAATGCAAGAGAGATGACGTGAGCCCGAGACCCCGGGCTGGACGTTTGTGCAGGTGCACTGAAGTGCAGCTGATAGAGGCGGGGAGGGGGGGGGGGGTTCCCCCCTCTCTCTCTCTCTCTCCCCCACACACTCATAAGCAAATACATTCTTTGAGATATGAGGGTCCCGGTGTGGAGACCTGCAAAAATAATGTCAATTACTCCCAATCGGGTGTAAGGTTTTTTGCAGTTGGTGGTGAGCAGGTGTTCGGAGGTACAGTCCATGGAGCAACTGTCTAAGCATGAAACAGCTACCCCCTCTTGTCTCTCACTTTCTCACGCGTGCACACACACACACACACGCATAGACACCCACACCTCGTCTGGCCTCAACATCTGTCTATGTGGGTACTGATTTAGTGACAACATCTGGTTTACACCAGTGGGCTGGATGCTGAGAGAGTTTCTGAGAGCCTGTCACTGCTGATAAATGGCTAGCTTTGGTAGGGGTATATGGGGTGTGGACGGTTCTTGTGAGAGGGGAGGCAAAAGGGCCTTGGCAAATGATGAAAAAAGTGAGATTTTCTTAGGCGCATAAACGTAAATCAAGCTGGCATACACAAGGCGTTGGGACTGTGGGAGAGTGGAGAGTGGAAAGGAGAGCACGGGGGGGTAGTGAGGGTGGTGGGATGCACTCTATATCCTGACTCATGTTTGACATGATCCAATTCTAAGACAGGTGTAAGGATATGCGTTTTGCTCATTATTACATTACCCTCATTGTTCTCTGTTCCTATAGGTGGATCTGGCAGTGGTTCAGTTACAGTAGAATCGCTCCTGGGTTAGATAGTGTTTCCCTCTGGGTGTAAAGCACAGCAGTGGGCCTTATACACTTGATGCTTCCACAGCACTTGGATAAACCGTCAGGTAGGTCAGAGATTCTACAATCTACATGATCTGACATGCAGACATTTACATTTAATGGGTTTTCACATTGGGGAATTTAAGAGCGCTCCCACCTGCCATTTGGCAGATTAAACAGCCAAAGGGGTTGGATATTGATTAAGTGCGCTGAGAGGAGGGTATATACCTTTGCTCCATTCCGCTGTGTATGATGTGTGTATATACTGTATATAATAATATAACAAGGCCTATATACGTGTGTGTGTGTGTGTGTGTGTGTGTGTGTAAAATGTAAGCAAAAGAAAAAATATCCCACCCTGGAACATTTCCTAGGACTGTGTGTGTGTGTGTGTCAGTGTGTGTCCCCGCGCGCCCAGCCTGAGCCTGTGTGTGAAAAGCCAATTGATTTGTCTGGCTTTAGGACCCAGTGTCATTGCGCGTAGGGCCAATAGGCCATTACCCGCTGCACTGTCCCATTGGGCGCGCTGAGCACTCATATTTACAATAAATCGCCTCGTAACCTGGAATCGAAGGGGTCCCCTGGTCTGAAAGTGATGACCACAACCTCGGTTTGTAGAAGGGGGAGCACGTGGTAAAGTTAGTCCCCCCTTATAAATCTCCTACAGCCTACAGGCGGCCGCCCGCTGATGCTGTCCCACTCACTGGCACGCGTAAAGAGAGGAGCAGTGCATTTCTCAACCGTGCTTCTTCAACTAGATGGGCTGAGTGAGAGGGACGACGCGTGAAACGCTCCTGCTCTGTGGGCACTGACGAGAGACAGACAGACAGCGGTCGTTTTATTATTTGACCGTCCTGACCCATACATGAAGGAACAGTGTTCGGTTGTGTCATTCTGACTTCGCTTACGTGTTTCGCTTTCTCTCCATACGCCGACGCATGAGCTATAACGACTGACAACTTGACACCTTGCGAGTGCCAGGACGGATTTTTTTCCCTCCCCCCCCCAACCCCCATTTTTCTCCCAAGATTGGGGTCTGTTGATGAACGCAATGAATCGCTTTATATCAAGATCCTG
>NC_137868.1:11099495-11101995 GCF_963924005.1 Protomyctophum bolini
AGCAAATGAAAAACATTATGAGTGCTTTTAAACACTTGATTTTCAGCATTTGTTTAATGTGTAATTGGCTTATAAAATGCCACATAATATCAGTCTGAACCCACTATGCAACTATAGGAGGCAAATTAACTGAAAGTACTACACTGGTGATCTCGCTGGCTGCCATTGGCTATATTGTTGTTCATTTGGTGCTCATCTCAGTGTCATATTCTGAAGTTGAATGTGACACAAAGTTTAAATGTAAGCCAAATATACGTTGTCGTATGATGACTGAACAGTGAAGGTAGCCTATAGCATTCACGTGACGCAGTGTGATCGGCTATTGTAGTCTATTTTTGAAAAGTTTCAGAATGTTGATTAAAAAAAAACAAAAAAAAAAACCTCTTGAACATTTTTGCCCATAACCATACAATGCCCAAAATAGAGACGGCACTGATTTTTTTTTTTTTTTTACAGTGTACTAGCAAAATACATGGAGGTATTTCTCCGTATTTCAGAGAGGTCTATAACTTGGCACAAGTTATAGAGTTGCAGAAAGGAGTTCTAATCGGGCCTTGAAGCTGTGTGTGCAGGAAGGACATGTCACTTCTGTAATAGGAAGCAGAACGTGTCGGGCTCGGAGGCCTTTTCAAAGATAAATGAATGAATAGCTGTTTATATGGAAAACGTAATAACGTGACAGTGCTGTCTGTGCATGTGTTTATGTATGTGTGTGTGTCTTTGTAGAAGATGAAAGATGCACTGAGAGTGACTGTGGTGTGTGTGTGTGTGTGTGTGTGTGTGTGTGTGTGTGTGTGGCTGGGTGCATGCTGTGTGCGGGTGCGTGCAAGCTCTCACGCTTGTACATTTGAGTAGCCTATGTTCGTGTGTGTTAAATTAACATGTGGGCATGTGCCTCTCAGTCATTGTTAGTTTGTGTTTGAGTGGTGGTGTTTGTGCGTTCTGATGTGGTAGCCAGCCGCGGCACGCTGAAAGCCCCTATATGTGTTGAGCTTCTTGTGCCTGTGTGTATGATGGATAGTGTTTAGTTAGTCTAAGTGAACGCTCTGGCCTATCCCCCAACCCCCCCCCCCCACCCTCACACTCCTGTAAATAAACCGGGTCGTGTGGCGTGTGTGTTGGTTTGTGAAGAGAGGACTGTGAACCCCCCTAAAAAAAAAAGAAAACGGGCAAGCAGATGAACACAAACACAACCCCGGAGAGAGCGCACGCACTCTTCGCCGCTGGACCACGGTCAAAGCCTCGTCGTCGCGTACATCAGCAACAGCAAACTTTCATTAGGCGAGCCGCGCACTCAAGGAGAGAAGGCCTGGCACAGGACCCTCGCTCACAAGCCGTGCCAGCCCAGCCGTCATTAAGAGGGGGCAGCTTTTTGTTTGTTGAATTCTTGTCCCCGAGGCTGTCATCGCCCTGCCCCACTGGCAACGACGCTGTTCCACTGCCGCTTCTGTGTTTTGGTTTCAAGGATTTGTTGTTTGTCACTCTACTCTACTGGGGCCCCAGGCTCTTCATGGTAATTTAACTGGAACTACAGCCGCAGTGTTAGTACTTGGCCCTTGTACGTAGTTTAAAGGGTGATTTATGCTTGGTTGCGTGACACCGGCAAGCAAATAAGCGTTACTCAGGCCTTACTTTACATCTGGCCATTGTGTTTATTCATACGAGTTGTTATAGGGGGCAGCGAGGTGCCGGAATGGATGGAGCCTCTTAATTGAAAGGTCACAGGTTCAATCGCCACAATAGTCAATGTGCACCCATAAGTTAGTTATAAACTCAACTAAATGATTAACTGTAACTTGGTTATGAACATGCATAACTTGCTGTGCCTGTTTATGCTAAGGTGCTTTGGAGAAGGGTGCCACCTAAAATAATATTTTTTTAGTTCAGTTGTCAAAGCAGTGGCCCAGGACATGTCTGTTTCAAACTCTTAGCCGCAATATACCCCAGTTATACCCTGTGGTCTCTTCTGTGATGAAGTAATCACACAGAGACGGACAGACAGAGTCAGAGATGGAGACAGAGGAGAGAGCAGGATTAGACGTGTAGAGCTGAAGACCTCTGGGCCTCCTCCTGACTAAGAGAGGGGCTGCTCCGCCGGGGTTGTTGTTGAGAACCGGGGTTCTGTGGGCCCGACTTACGCAAGACCTGGACGCTGCTGCCATTTGAACTTACTGCAGAACCACCGTGGCCAAGCAGCATTGCGTAACAGAGGGAGTGTGAGAGAGAGAGAGAGAGATGAGAGAGTGGGGGAGCAAAAAGAATAACAACTTTTGCTCCAGGACTTTCAGTATTGTTTACAGCAACGGAACAGGTCCCTGCAGTAAGACGATAGTCTTAACAGAAGTGCCAAATAAAGGTGTTTGTGTGTGTGTGTGTGTGTGTGGGGGGAGTTATGGTTCACACCATGCTGGTACAGGTAAAACCAGGACGCTATAGTAGTAGTGCTAGGTAGCTACACTATACCTATATATATATCCTGAGTGAGAGTGTTAAAAAGTCC
>NC_137868.1:11104495-11219495 GCF_963924005.1 Protomyctophum bolini
TTGCCACTGAGTGTATACATTTCTCTTCGTATCTCCGCGTCTGTGCTGTGTACAATCTCTTTATTTCTCTTATGTATTGCTCCACAGCTATACCCTATAGTCTAGAGCAGTGGTTCTCAACCTTTTCTGGATGAGAGCTCACTTGAAAATCTCGAAAGCGTTCACGGCCTGCCCATCTGACCACTTCTCAACACAAGACTGGTCAGATGGGTTGGCTGCGTGAATTCTCGGAAATGATTATGTTCCGGCTCGGATCAATGCCACTAGCGTAGCATACGTAGTTCCTATTTATCGGTATCACAATGAAAACACCTGTTCAAGATTTTAAAGCCAAAAATACAATTACTTTTTTTTTTCTTTTTTTTTACACATAAATCTTTAATACAATTTTTATATTATCAATAAAATCATAATGTTATGTTCGATTATTTGAAGAATTTGAAGAATAGTATATATTTTTGTGAGAGAGAGCACATAGTGGGAAACCCAGCGGAGAATCCGAGAGCATGTCTTACAGAAGTGAGAAATAGTCAAAAGTAGGTCAGTCGGTTTTCCCTTCAGTCAGTCCCAATGTTTCAAAACCCATATTTGATTCCTCTTTCCTTTCCTGAATGGCAAATGTGATCCTTAGGTAGCAAACGGTTGCATCCGGTAAATTTTAACCTGAGTAATAAATCTGACTTGTTGGGGAATTTGCACAAACATAAATGGTCGTGCACCATTCCTGTGAAGAAGAGAGAGAAAAAAGAATATCTGCTCATAAAATAAATACTGCTTAATGTCACATTTTTATTGAAGCCACATGTTACACCGCAAAGGTCTCCACGGTAACTGAAATGTTTTTATATTGCATAAAACACCCAATAATATCACTGTGTGTGTGTGTGTGTGTGTGTGTGTGTGTGTGTGTGTGTGTGTGTGTGTGTGTGTGTGTGTGTGTGTGTGTGTGTGTGTGTGTGTGTGTGTGTGTGTGTGTGTGTGTGTGTGTGTGTGTGTGTGACGCTTCTACGATTTCTACAAGATACGTATATGTGTGGGACTGTTCATGCCAAAACATCTGCAAAAACAGTCAAGGTGCAGTTTTGAAATCATAATAATGTGGGATTATAGCTTAATAAGCTCACAGCAAATGTTTTCATTGACCCTGAATGTGTTCTCGGTGGAACATAAATGATTTGCTTTGAGCGTGGTATTTTAAACCACTCCAGATTGCTGCGTCACTCCGGTGTCTCGCTGCCCAACTCACAGACAGTGCTGAATAATTACGTTGTCACTTTCCCACACGATGACTGACTTTCCCTCGAGATATGGAAATTAAAATTGGAATCATCCGCCTCATTTCACTGCCCAGAATTAGCGGAGTGGAGTTGAAGTCAAGTGCTATACGCTTTGCCTAAATCATCACAGAGCCCACTCCAAATTAAACAGTTTTACCCAAAACTGTTTCTCCCTCCCTTCCTTCAAGAGGTTAAAGTGTTTGCCCACTGCAGGTGTCTTGCTCAGCCCAAGACTAAAAATGACCCTTTCACGGTGCTACCTCGGCCTCCCTGATGGTGCGTAAAGTGCCTCTGTAAAGTTGCAGGCGAGCCACAGCTGAGTCGTTCCTTCCTTTCCTCAGAAACGGCACCGAGCAGCAGTAAGTCCGCCCGCAGTGCCGGCGGCTGGAGTGGAAAGAGCGACCAGAGTTTGGTCAGCTGCTGCTGAGATGTCAGGAACTTCACAGGAAACGTATTTTTGCGGTCAGCAGAGTTCAGACGACAGTGTGAGTGTTGATGGCTGCCGGGAGTGGTTCTGTTGGCTGCAGATGGCTGTTGTTCAGGTGGCGTGTGCGCTATCATCAGTTCATGACCCCCATCTCCAGAGACATGTCTGATGAGATGATCATTATAATGGAAAGGAGAGGTCACACAGCTCGTAGTCCAGTGCCAACGTTTAGACAAACGGAGTTGCCGTCTTCAGGGTAGAAGGCAACTCCGTTTGTCGAAACGTTAGTAAATAAAACGTTTTTTGGCGTTTTTTGGCCACGAGTGGTGCGACCTCACCTCCCTACTCTTGGTGTGCTCTCCTACCCTCTTTGTTTGCTTTGAAGAGATGATCACAGCATCCGCTATATTTCTATTGTCGTATCGATATCTCCCTCAACGGCAGCATAAAAAGTGGCATGATTGGATCACAATCAGGGCAGAGTGAAGGGATCCGCCCACAGTGCACACACAGAGTTGTGCTGGGCTTAGTCAGAGACAAGTCATTGCAGCCTGAGGTCCAGCGCTGGAAGCAGATAGCCTACTAACTAAGGCCTTTTCTGCTGACATAGCCACTAGACTGTGACAGCAGCGGGCCAGAGGAGGAGGCAGCAGCCAAGTCCAGCGCTCTGAACCCTCTCCCCTCAGGAAGGAAGCCCGTGTTTTGATGGATCCAAAGACAGGCTTCCTCCTCCTCCTCCAGCGCTGAACTCTGAAGTCCTGCTCTCAGGGAGACATCCAGGGTGTATTTGAAATGGAGTGGTCTCTGACAGACGTGCCCCGCTTGCTCTCTCTGCTTATTTGTACAGTAACTAGTGTGATTTCTCTTTTATTTGTTGTAATGACACTTTGGTTATCCCTCTGTGTCTTCACGCGTTGCTGGGATTTGAATCTATGTATACACGTTTCTGAAAGTGATTGCCGTGACACCAGTCCAGGGGTTGCCGCAGAATACTTGTTTTTGGAATTTACCAATCACACTTCAGTTTAAAAACTTAGACCCTCTAACAGCCGAGTTGCACTGTACTTGGTGCCTTCTTTTTCAATCTACACCAAATATCATTGCCAATTATTTTTGGTAAATACCCCCCCCCCCCAAGAATAGGGATTCTGGGATGAAGTTACAGTACTAAGGTACTTTTAAATGTGTCCTGCAGGGATCCTTGAGTGAGTTTCAGGGGGTCCCCATGCAGCAAGTTGAGGAACAGTTCAAAATATGTGACCAGATTTGACTGAGAGACTGCCATCGCGCAAGTTACAGCTTTTCACCGGAGGAGTAAAACTTTTTTTCTTTTTTCAAAATGAGTTAATAGCACAGGCAGACTCTTAAACTAGAGCATATCTGAAATAAGTGTTGAAATGTAAATATGAAATCAAGACATTACTCCATAAGCCATATATCCTACTGGTGGGTGAAACTGAACAACCAATATGTCAATTTGAAGCTATGATTCCCTGCTTTCACATGACAAAAAAAACGAAAATTTAAAAAGAAATCCAATGGCAGTCTCTCAGTCAAATTTAGTCACATATCAGTTTGCCAAAATACAAGTATATCAGTTTGGGGGGTTGGTTCCTTGACGTGAAGATGTTTGAGAGGCCTTCATGGTTTAGTGTTTTGCCATTGGCATCATGTGATGTCATGGCACTGATGAGTCATGAAGTGCCTGATTAGAGGCATCAGGGACTGTGTGCCTGCTGTGTGTGACAGGTCTCCTGTGACATCAGCCTTTCCTCCGGGAGGCTGCAGAAATGGAGGTCTGTCTGAATCTATGAAAGCTTGGCACCTTCCCCAATGTGTGTACGTATGCACATATGCACGTGTGTGTGTGTGTGTGTGTGTGTGTGTGTGTGTGTGTGTGTGTGTGTGTGTGTGTGTGTGTGTGTGTGTGTGTGTGTGTGTGTGTGTGTGCGCTCGTGCGTGCGTCTGGAAAGTAACTAGTATACATTTTCTCAAGTACTACACTTTGGTAAAATGTCATGGTACATTTGAGTATTTCCATTTCTTGATGCTCTTATAATCTACTCCACTACATCTCAAAGGCATGTTGTACTTTTCACGCAATTACAATTATTTAAAAACTTTGGTTACAATAGTTCCTTTGCAGATTAATATAATAATTACTAATACAGAACATACCTTATCCAATTAAGTAAGTACTATATTCATAAATCCAGATCCACAAGCATGCAACATTGCGATTACGATGCAATGCATTGTGAGCTTTTATAGATCTACTATTTTCAAAAAAGAAAAGAGAATTGAAACATTTGTAAAAGAAAATAAAAAAAGAAATTGAACACTGGACTTTTACTTGTGGGACGACTACTACTACTTTGACTCCAGTGAAAGTGATGCGTACTTCTTCCACCACGCCACTGGCACGCACACGCCGCGGCTGTCTGTGTGTGTTCCCTCTCCTCTCCGCGCCGTGACATCACCGCCACGCTCGTGTCTCGGTTCCCTACTAGAATGCGACGACGGCACACGCTGACCACAGCGGCGCCAGTTTGCGGCGGATCGTTTTCATGTCACGTTCATATAAACGAGTGGTCTGACTCCACTCTGTGCTACTGAACCCCAGGCAGTCGACTCGTGGTTTAACTTACTCAGTTACCCCAGAATTCCCCCCCCGTCCCCCCCCGCCTCCGGCGAGGCTGTGCCATATACCCTCACATGAAAAATACACATCTCATTTCAGTGACAACCAATCACTCTGTGTGAGGCTGCATGTGTTATGTGTGTGTGCGTCGAGCTGAGCATTTCTCCAGATGTGGATCGAGTGTGTGGTCATCGTTGGCATGTGTGTGATTGATGTGCGTATGTCTATTATTTGTTTGCGTGTGCATGGGTGTACATATGCATGCCTGTGTGTGTGTGTGTGTGTGTGTGTGTGTGTGTGTGTGTGTGTGTGTGTGTGTGTGTGTGTGTGTGTGTGTGTGTGTGTGTGTGTGTGTGTGTGTGTGTGTGTGTGTGTGTGTGTGTGTGTGTGTGTGTGCGCGGTGTGTGTGTGTGTGTTCTTCCCTCCTGTATTTTACAGTACTGTATATGTGTGCTTGCATGTCAGGTGTGCATATACTGTACACTATCCCCCTGCATGCATTCATGCACGCACGTGTGCGTGTGCACGTGTGTGTGTGCGTGCGTGCGTGTCCAGGCATGTGCGCGGTCCGAAGCCCCCCGGCCGGTCAATGCAGCCAGTGTTGCAGTGTTTCAGCACAGCGGCCTCATTCATGGAGCTCCGGCCTCCTCTCTTCTGTAGCAGTTTGTGTAAACACTCACACAGCCTATAAGCCGGCCCGCTGGGAGCGGGAAGTGTGACTTTCTCTGTTGACGGATGGGAAGGAAACGAGCAGAGTAGCGTCGTTGGTCTTGGCTCATCTGCCCCCGGCCCTCTCTGGTCACACACACACACGCACGCACACAAAGCGCACGGTTGGTGTTGGCTCGACCCGGCCGCCCCCGGTTGCTCACCGGAACGAGAGTGCACGAGCGAGAGAGAGCGGGAGATATGGAGAGAGATTGATAGACTGCGGACGGCACAGAGCACACTGCGCTGAAACACGACACCGGGGGAAAGGTATTTGGTAGGTGGTTGCGAGGGCCCCGGGTATGCGCTGCACAAATAGGGTCAGAGGTTGAGTCAGACAGAGTTTCCCCTTCACATCGTGTGTGCTTTGCGGGGCCTCCGCTGTGTTTCCGCTGGCCACTCTGCACTGGTCATGTACAGTACTGTGTTTAAGATGAAAACGTTTTATATGGGCTCCTATACCCAGGATTCAAAGCCGCACGTGAGACCACATTGCTATACCTATACCATGACTCATAGTCAAGAGAGGCAATCCTCGCCTGTCCGGGAGAGATGGGCCCATGAGCTTCGGGCAGGGCTACTTGTCACTGCGGGGTTTGGAGGGGAAGACTCATGCACTGGTTATATGTATTCAGATACTCTACCGTACAGATGCACTAGACTAGTTATATTCATATTGTATTAAGACACTTAACCGTACCCTACAGATTGGTTAAAACACAGAGGGTGCACAGATGGAACACCAATTGACCTGGTTAGGATCCATTCGGTTTCATTTGTACACACTTGTTGTACACATTTGTTATTTGACTGTGTAGCCATTATTTTATTACAGTATCTAAATGTTAAAGATGTACACTACATTTGTAGTGTACGTCTTTAACATTTAGATACTGTAATAAAATAATGAAAGAGATAATGACTATCATTTGATAGTCATCTTTCCCATTAAAGTTCTCCAACAAGTCGAAAGTACTGCACAACACATTATCTAACTCTCTCTCTCTCTCTCTCTCTCTCTCTCTCTCTCTCTCTCTCATTCACTCTCTCATTCATTCATTTTCGTTCAGATCTCTCTCCGCAGCCCCTCCTCGTCCGTCCTCCTCCATCTGTCTCTATGGGAGGCTGTGGTTGTATACTCTCTTTAAACAAACCACGGTGGCTCGCTAATCCTGGGCTTCTGCCTAACGTTACAGCCATCAATTTAAGGCTCCAGGCCTCCTAATACACCGTGGTGTGGGCCGCTTGTCAAACACGTTGCCGCCGCACACATGGTTTCCAGTATTACGTTGTGTGTATAGGTCGCCGCTGTCGGGGCAGAAACCTTGTACCTCCGTCTTTCAACCTCTCATGTGGTCCTGATTTAATGCACTATATACTTCGTCATACTATCTGTCTGTCTGTCTGTCTGTCTGTCTGTCTGTCTGTCTGTCTGTCTGTCTGTCTGTCTGTCTGTCTGTCTGTCTGTCTGTCTGTCTGTCTGTCTGTAATCCACGTAACTCAGGAACCGTTCGCCCCACCGACTTCAAATGTCACGGACACACGTGCCACACCACCACAGGGGGTGCAGTGCCCGCACTGCCCAGTGTCGAGTCGGTGGGACCCACGGTTGTCCAGAACCGCCCCAAAAATTGGATTTGGAAATCCTTTTTTTTCTCCTCCATTACCTGACAAGTAAGCTAGTCTCTCTCGAGACAGACTGTTGACTCCGTCAAATTCAAAGGAAAAGAGGGCTGTTTTTCCTTTACATTTTTTAACGATGGATTATCAGATTGCCTGACACGTAACGGTTTTGGACATACAAGGTTTCCACCTGTGTGTGTGTGTGTGTGTGTCTGTGCGTCTGTGCATGCGTGTGCGTACGTGCGCTCGTGCATGTGTTCCACAGGGCTCACGATTAGCCCAGCGGCTGTCAGACATGCGGCTACACACACATGGCTGTCAGTGCTAAGTGTGTCACCCAGTCCTACTGTGTAAGCTCCTGTCAAACATGCACTTCCCCACACATGGTTCTGAGTAGTGTGTGAGGGCTGTTTGGGCTACTGCTACTGTGCACAGCGGCTGTGTATCAGACACTGAGCACATGTGGAGGGTGTGTGTGTGTGTGTGTGTGTGTGTGTGTGTGTGTACACTTGCATTGCTGTACCTGTGAGGGCCACATGTCCCCACAAGTTTAGTAGATTTAAACATTGTGAGGAGGACCATTTTCATGGTTGTTTTATGGTTACAAACTATTTCGGATTAGATATTTAGAGGTTAGGTTTAGGGGTTTAGTTTGTAGTTTGGAGTTATGTCTCATTTGTACTAATTATGAGCTTGTAGAGCAGTTATTTGTGTGTGTGTGTGTGTGTGTGTGTGTGTGTGTGTGTGTGTGTGTGTGTGTGTGTGTGTGTGTGTGTGTGTGTGTGTGTGTGTTTGCATGTGTGCGCAGTGCGCACGTGTGTGTGTATGTACGTACGTGTGAGTGTGCATGTGCGTGCGTGCGTATTTGTAAAAGGCTCTGCGTATATATGGTTATTATCACAACTGCTTTATTGGCAACGTAAACGGAGTCAAAACAGCATCTTTATGTGTCTGAAATTGGTGTTTTCATGTCTGCCAGGGAATTTATCATGTGAAGCTACACTTTAAAATATCTCACCAGCTGTAGCTACATCGTTTCTCTTGCTTTCACTCTCACCCATCTTTTTCTATCTATCTATCTATCTATCTATCTATCTATCTATCTATCTATCTATCTATCTATCTATCTATCTATCTATCTATCTATCTATCCATCTATCCATCTATCCATCTATCCATCTATCCGTCTCTGTCTCTGTCTCTGTCTCTGTCTCTCTCGCTCTCTCTCTCTCTCTCTCTCTCTCTCTCTCTCTCTCTCTCTCTCCCCCTCTCTCTCATATCCGTGCTCAGAAACAGAAGTCATTGCTCCCTCTCTCTCTCTCTCTCTCTCTCTCTCCCTCTCTCTCATATCCGTGCTCAGAAACAGAAGTCATGGCTCCCTCTCTCTCTCTCCCCTCCTCCTGTATGTTTTTCAGACGTCATCTCTCATACTCACTACAACCCGTACTTCAGGCGGCTGACGTTCGACGTTTCCTCCATGGAGAAGAACGCCAGCAACCTGGTGAAGGCCGAGCTCCGGGTCTTCCGGCTCCAGAACCCCAAGGCCCGTGTGTCCGAGCAGCGCATTGAGCTCTACCAGGTATACACACCAGTTAACGTGTGGTTCATTGTGTCCTCCAGAGACATATAGCTGAGAGAGTTGTGACATTGAGGGGTCAGAAAACAACGCTGTTCATGCAGCCCTGGAGTGTGACAAGCCAGAGTTTGAAATACATTGTTTCCAACGAGGGCGGAGCAAATATCAGCAATTTTAGGCACGTGTGAAACATGACAACTGTTTTACAGTATTGCACAGTGACAACAACTAAAGTCTCTGTAATGTTTATGTTGTACTATTACTAAAAAACTAAAAGATAAAGGAATTTAAGATCATTAAAGCTGGGCTGTTACCTGAGTCCAGGTGCATTCTGCCAACTTCCGGGTCCAGGACTTGTCACTCTTCGCCTAGCACTTTGCCATGAAGTCTATGTAGAAGAGCTGTCGTATTTCAATGGCTCTTGAGCTGGGATACCAGGTATATACCAGGTAAACACCAGTTAACATGTGGTTCATTGTGTCTGAGCAGCGCATTGAGCTGGTATACCAGGTAAACACCAGTTAACATGTGGTTCATTGTGTCTGAGCAGCGCATTGAGCTGGTATACCAGGTAAACACCAGTTAACATGTGGTTCATTGTGTCTGAGCAGCGTATTGAGCTGGTATATACCAGGTAAACACCAGTTAACATGTGGTTCATTGTGTCTGAGCAGCGTATTGAGCTGGTATACCAGGGAAACACCAGTTAACATGTGGTTCATTGTGTCTGAGCAGCGTATTGAGCTGGTATACCAGGTATACACCAGTTAACATGTGGTTCATTGTGTCTGAGCAGCTTATTGAGCTGGTATACCAGGTAAACACCAGTTAACATGTGGTTCATTGTGTCTGAGCAGCGCATTGAGCTGGTATACCAGGTATACACCAGTTAACGTGTGCTTCATTGTGTCTGAGCAGCGTATTGAGCTGGTATACCAGGTAAACACCAGTTAACATGTGGTTCATTGTGTCTGAGCAGCGTATTGAGCTGGTATACCAGGTAAACACCAGTTAACATGTGGTTCATTGTGTCTGAGCAGCGTATTGAGCTGGTATACCAGGTAAACACCAGTTAACATGTGGTTCATTGTGTCTGAGCAGCGTATTGAGCTGGTATACCAGGTAAACACCAGTTAACATGTGGTTCATTGTGTCTGAGCAGCGTATTGAGCTGGTATACCAGGTAAACACCAGTTAACATGTGGTTCATTGAGCTGGTATACCAGGTAAACACCAGTTAACATGTGGTTCATTGAGCTGGTATACCAGGTAAACACCAGTTAACATGTGGTTCATTGAGCTGGTATACCAGGTATACACCAGTTAACATGTGGTTCATTGAGCTGGTATACCAGGTATATACCAGGTAAACACCAGTTAACATGTGGTTCATTGTGTCTGAGCAGCGCATTGAGCTGGTATAGCAGGTAAACACCAGTTAACATGTGGTTCATTGTGTCTGAGCAGCGCATTGAGCTGGTATACCAGGTAAACACCAGTTAACATGTGGTTCATTGTGTCTGAGCAGCAGTGGTGGAAAGCAACATTTAGTACATTTACTTAACCCATTCTGACCTGAGATCAGATTCATACGAGGTTTCCACGGGACACACACTGGTCTGATTAATCCATTCTGACCTGAGATCAGATTCTAAAAAAATGTCAGTCGTTCTTCGATTTTTCAAAAAATAGCAGACCTACAAGCTCGTAGCGCGCCACTCGGTGGCGCGCTATGAGCTTGTAGATCTGCTATTTTTCAATAGCTAAAGCATAACATGATGCTATAACACCAAAATGGGTTCACGTTCAGAATGGGTTAAGTAGTACAATGTGAGTAATTCTCCCAACACTGCTGTATAGCAGCGCATTGAGTTCAACCAGCTACTGTACATGTCGTTCATTTTAGCTACAGTCAAAGTTGCCTACCACCAGGTTGCCATATCCACTTGGAATGGGATCTGAAAAATCTAAATGTGTATATGTCTTGATCACGTGACCCCAGAGTTTTAGATAAAGTGTATTGGTGTAGTAGCCAATGGTGTGTTTTGAAATAAACACATGGGCCCATACGTTGAGTCAAGAGGCAAAGACAGTGGGCTGTTATAGCGCCACCATGAGAAGATGTGAAACATTTGGGACGGAGGTTCTTCCTTGGCTTATAGTTGGAAGGTGCGTGCAAAGTTTCCCAGCAATCGGGCGATGCATTCATGTGTGGCATTTTGTGCAAAACAGCCATGCACCCCCACTGAGAAATGTGACAGATACGTCTTGATCACCTGACTACAGAGATAATGTACTAGTACGTACTACGATTTGCGTAGGTTTGGACAATATATGTAGGAGTTGTAGCAGAAAATGTGTTTCCTAGAAATCTGTGTCATGGTGGCGCTATAACTGGCCGATTTGGAAAATAACTGGGAGATTCTTTCTTACAATTCTTCGACTACTGGGAATGTGCGTGCAAGTCTCCTGTCGTTCGTTCCAGCTGTGCTTGTAGCATGTCGTGCAAAACAAGTCCATCCATCAAACTTTGTGCAAAACAGGTCCATCCATCAACCTTTGAACGCCAATCGTAGTCATTTGGAATTGAATGCGAAACATCTGATAGATATATCTTGGTCACATGACTACAGACAGAGATAAAGTGTACCAATTTGGGTGAAGTTTGGACAAAATTGGTAGAAGCAAAAAGTGTGTTTTGCAAAGAAAACGCAACATGGCGGACATAACCTGTGGCTTATTTGGGGAGTTCCATGATGATCCAATTAATCCAAGGGAAAATATTTTCTCAGCCACGCCTCGTGAGCCTGGCGGACACAGAAATCCCCAGGGGGCTTGTTTCCATTGTGGTTCTCAAACCTTTTGATTTCAAGGTCCCCCGGTTTAGTATCTAATAGCACAACACAGTACATGGACCCTTATGGGTCCATGTGGTTCCATTTGTATACACTCAAGAATTACAGGCCGGTAAGGGCCCATTTGGTTCCTAACATTCCTGTCATTTAGCTGGGGACCCCCTCAAGGACCCCTGGGTGTCACGGCCTCAGCCCATCGCCGTTTGTCCATGATTTGCCTCTGCTCCTAATTCCACTCTGCCGATCACCTCTCCTCTTTGCTCTGTGGCCAGAAGACTGATTGTCTGTACCCAGACAGTAGCGTCAAGAGGGGTCAAGAAAGCACCTATAGAACAGGCATCATTTCCATCCACCAGCTGTTTAAAAACCTGGAAGAGACGCCTGGTCTAGGCGCTTTCTTAATGCCTCTAGACGCTACTGTCTGGATGTACCCATTGCCCTGAATGCTGTCAGTCACCAGTGCGGACCAGCTGAGCCTGGTTTGGGTGCCTGCTGCAGAGGCTGTGTGTGTGCGTGTATAGTGGATCTTAAGTTAGAGTGACAGGGTCTATGTAGAAGTATTCTGGCTGTGTCTAACTTAGCTGTTGTTATCATGTGTTGTTCGTCAACTTAATTTGATCCTCATCTCCTGCCTTTGTTTGAGTTTTGAGTTGTTTGTTCTTGTTCCTGCATTGTTGGTTCCCTGATCCCACGGAACCACTGCGTTATGTTAATCCTAGCAGAGTCAGTAAAAGAATTGTCCTTATTTATACCCAATAAATCAGTGGAAGTAAATACATGAACACTTTGATTCTCAAACTAATTTACAAATCCTTGAGTTGCCTTCTATCCATCTATCATGCCAATTCTGATGTTGGTAATTGACAACCAATGTACAACCTTTTTCACATTGCGCTTTAGGATACTTCACATACCTGTTCCCAGGTTCATACCACATAGGCTGAATATTTTGCATATTTCACATGGGACCATACATGTCTACCACACACGTGGATAAATGCAAAAAACCAAAGACACACAAATTCAGGCTCGCTGATAAGAGCAATCAAAATGTGGGGCGGGCGGCACAGATCAAACCCAGCGCTGTTTGTCAGCGGGAAACAGTGAGGAATGCGGGCCAGTGATTTAGGCCCAGTCATTCCCGGCACAGAGACTGCGGGGGCCGCGCTCTCTCGTCCCACCTCTCTGCCTTCCCTCAGGCTCTGCTGCCTCACACGGGGGCTGCCCGGTCCAACGGCACCAGCCAGTTCCCAGGCTGTGTTTACATCCAGACTAGGGGATGACAGGTGGGCTAAACACAGCTCCAAACAGGGGGATTTTCTCATGCAAACACAGTGACTGCAAATGTGCGAGGGGAGGATGGATGTTGCTGGTACAAAGGGGTGCGTTTCTCTTGAGGAGATGGCCCGATAGCGTCCGCCTCGCACACATCCATAACCGCACACGTCACATTCGGTCTTTCGCATGTATATACACACACCCAAAAATTCACACCTCATCTAAAAATGTCCAAATATTTCGGCTGGCAAGGGGAATTTAGTCCTTCACATTGATGAATATCCTGAGGATTTCTCCTATTTTTACACTGGAAACGACTGCCAACACTTTAAAACACTGTGGAGGGCCCGGGCACCCACGCTGGTCAGAGTGCAGACCTCCACTCTGAACCTCTACTACAATGGCTGAGAAAACAACCGCGTGAAAGTTTCAAAATCTCTGGGCAGATTTCCCTTTCTCTCCGAGTTTGTGTCTGACTTCCCAGGCCCCTAGCAGCAGCAGATCTGGGTAAAGCAACAGGAGTAGTGTTTTACACATTAGTCCGCGATGGGCCAACATAAACACGCGCTTATGAAGGACAGCAGAATAACAGCACTCTGTCCGGCATCTGTTTCCGCTCCCGCTGCTCCTCCCAGACCTGGCCAGTCGATCAGGGGAGGAGCGGATCGCAGCCTGCTATAGACCCGAGGAACTGACCCCATGGGACGGCCTCATGAGATCAGCCCCGCTATTGTATTCCTCGTTGCCTTTGAGCTGATGTGTCAGGATTACGAGGGTTGCTGAGCATGCATGGTGCTTTCTCGCCCTGCAGATCTTGGGACACAAAGACCTCACGTCCCCCACGCAGCGCTACATCGACAGCAAGGTGGTGCGCACGCGCACAGAGGGGGAGTGGCTGTCCTTTGACGTAACAGAGGCAGTCAGCGAATGGTTGAATCATAGAGGTAATTATCGTTATATATGCAGATTGTGACATTCTCAACACAACAGCATATTGCTGATAACAAATGAAATCCTTTCCCCCATACAGTATCTTCAGATGATGGACTAACAGCCCTGACCTGTGTTTCTTCCCACAGACAGAAATAGTGGATTCAAGATTAGCTTGCACTGTCCGTGCTGCACGTTTGTACCCTCCAACAACTACATCATCCCCAACAAGAGCGAGGAGCTGGAGGCACGATTTGCAGGTCATTTCATTAAATATTGATGAATTCACAAATTGAATGTGGTGCATAAAAAAAATACATTACGGGAGTGCTACTGGCGTCTCTGAGACCACCGGTGTGGATAAGAAATCCACGTCCAGGCACTCAAGTTGGAGTTTGATGGTAAAATGCCTTTATTATAATGGGATACAGACATTCAAAAACACCAGCCTTGTGCCTTCTTCAGGGTGTTAATGTTGGATGTAGCTCACATTTAATAAAGGCCTTATACCTAGTTACAAAATCCACCTTGAATGCCTGGACCTGGATCTTTTAGGCATATCTGGCATATTTTCTCTCTCTTGAATGTGAAGCAATTGCTCTGTACAGTATGTTTTTTATCAGAGTAAATAGCATCATTAAGTCATTATTGATGCAAATGATATATCTTCAAGCCTCATATATAAATGATTTTGCTGCACACTCCCTCCCTGCACATAGCTGATCTAATAGCTCTGCTATTATACATGACACCATTGTACCATGTGTGTGTACTTAATTAATAATGATCTTGGAATGTGAATATATCAATACATCCACATTATTCCACATGACGTTGTGAAACGTATACGTCGTGCACGTGGCTTATTTTGTGGGTTGAATGTTGCAGGTATTGACGATAGCTTCGTCCACGACCTAAAGGTGTTTAAGAAGCGGCGCCACAGCGCTCAGGCTCCACACCTGCTCCTCATGCTGCTGCCGTCCTACCGTCTGGAGTCACAGTCACAGTCACAGCACAAGAGCCACCGCTCCAAGAGGGCCCTGGACGCCGCATATTGCTCCAGGTATGGGAGGAAACCACCAGCTCCATTTTTGAGGGTTTTATTTTTTTGTTTTGTTGCATAAACCAGTGCTATTGAACACTCTTTACGTCTGTGTGTGTTGGTTTAACGACGTGCCGTGGGTTCGGCTCCCGAGCCAGACGGCCTTTGCCGCGTGTCGCTCCCCATCTCTCTCCCCCTTTGCTGTCTAGTTACTGTACCCTATCAATAAAGACAAAACAATATATATATATATACCAATTAATGAAAGGCATTGGACAAAACCTCTTAACCCTGTTGGACCCTCAAACTGTCTGTTAAAGCAACTAACTTAATATATAAAGTCACAACAATTGGAACATTTTGGAATGAAGTGCTTTCTTCCTGACAGCAGAGATATTGTAGCTGCCTAGCTGGTCCTTACCTGGCCCATAGCTTTGTTACCCAGCCTGTGTCCCCACACTCCATCCTACCAGGACCAAGTGATCCACATGTTACCTGTGTCAGAACAGGGGTGTTGTGAATTATCTGCATGCTGTCTGACTGGCAGCCTCTGGTGGACATTTCCCATTCCCTGCATCCACAATGACACAGGTGTTTGCCATCACACCACTCAACTCAATGACCAATCACAGTTTAGGTGTGCCCTATATAAGCCATCACTCACTCCACAGCCCTCACTCAGTCTCTAGCCTGCACACAGGCAACATGCAATGCAGAACCTGCAGCTCTCATTGAGTACCCTACCTACAACACCACTCACTTCTCTGCAGCCGAAATATACCTTGGTGTCACATATACTCTCTCTGACCGGAGAAGCTTGGGGATCAGTTCACATCCAACAAACTAACCAGCAGAGAATATTTATTAAGTGGAGTGGGATGTTTACAAGTGTAAACATCCCACTATTCATTTCAATAGAAATTGTTTTGGAAAAAGAAAAGGAGCGCCCTCATGCATTAGAAGGACAATATCAGTTCTTGTCTAAGGCCTTGGTTTGGCTTTTTTTTAAATACAAAGCGGTTGTCTAACGACAATATCAGCCACCAGAACCAATAATTTTAAAGGATTGTGGTGTGATGATGATGATTTTGTGCTGTCATCACGCAGAATACCCAATGACGTTACTCCAACTGACTGGTAGATGACATCCCTATTTTGGGCATGTCATTGTAGGCAGTGTTCAACACAGCTATACTGTACACATGTGTGTACAGCAGAGCAGGGTAGGAACGTCATGGAGGTCATGACGTCATGGCTGCCATAGCGCCTCAGTTTGATATGCCCTGAGGCCACAGTGCCCCGACTGATTATAGCATTTATTTCCTGTCAATAAGGTTTTTAAACACCACTGTCTTTTGTTGAGATTCTGAATTCCTATAACTCCCCATTTCCCCCCTTACCCATCTTCAAAATGAGTCTAGTGACTCATGATTAGGACTGAATGTGCGTGAACTTTAATTTTTATTTATTTTTTGAAAACAACACACAAGACTATGGAGCCCCTAAGTGGCCACTAGACAGACAAGTATATTAAATAAATGTATTTATTTTTCATCAACTTCATATAATTGTTTTATTTGATGGTCTTCCTGCCCTGGCTTTTGGCCTTTGTGCCCTCAAACATACAACACCAAAGGCCTAAAATGATGAAATTATAGGCCTAGTGTATACAGATCACACTTCAGGTAGGAAACATACTAAATATTAGTTTACTTCAGAGGATCTCAAGCTATTAGTGTCAGCGTCTTCACCCTAATCCAATATCAAGGTCCCCAACATCACCCCAGTGCCCCCTATTGCTTCCAGCACTGCCCGATGTTCTCTGAACGGCCCCTGGGGAGCTGTACCGCCCGTTGTGAAACAGTAGAGTACAGTACACAATTGATTATTGAAGCATACAGTAGGCTGTCATTTTAGCTATAGCATACTACTGGATGTCTTTAGAGTCGGGACACATTGCTTATGCAGAGTGTATATTAGTGGGTCCATTACCTTTAGTTATCCATTTTCGATTTCAAACATCGATGTCTTGCAGATTTCCCATGATTTCATCTTTTGGAGGCCGTCATATTGGCGATCACCTTCAATTATCCTCACAACAGAAAATCCATGCTGCGTTCGATTTAGTCAGAATGACGGGAGAAGACGGAGTAGGCTACAATGATTAGTTTAAAGTTATTTCTGTGGAAGCTTACTTGACAACTAGCTTGCATCAACCGATTCAACCTAAATAAAATATAGCTTAGGCTTATTTGAAAATAATTTCTATTTTCTTCTGTCTGGTTCTGTCTGCCTGTTGATTAATATTCAGTCCGGGAGGCGTGGCGTCACCCCACTAGCCGGCCAATTCTACAAGTGATATACGTTGTAAACTATTTGGCTGGGGGAACGAGCATGATTTGTAGATCAGTTGACTCGCCGTTGATGATTGAGGTCAACTGTAGGCCATCTCGTCCACGCCATTTAGTGCTCTCTGTACTGCCTGCCCCCAACAGACCCTTTCTTTACACTGATCTCATAAATGGCCTCTGTGGAATGCAAATTATGGAAGTCTGTCACAGTGACAGGGAACTTTAATCCAATGTACAGTATGCACAACACATACGTCGGGCAGAAACTTCTCCGTAGTTATTTTTTGTGTGGGGATTATTTCATAAATTACTTGATCATTCTACACCATCACACAAAAGCAGTAGAACCACACGCTTCGTGACGCGTTTTGAGCGTATCTGCTACGTTTCAATCCTGTAAAGTACGTTTTGGAGATGAGTTTTGGACGATATACAGTACAGCCTACACTTTATTTTAACCAGTATTGGGCAAAACGTGCCCAATACTACAAATTGCTTGTCACTACTTCCATCAGTGGTTAATTACTTTACTTATTACTTCCTGAAATAAGCAATTTATGTAAACGTATTAAAGTACGTTTTGCTCCTTGTTATGATACTGAACTTAATTTGTGGTAAGCGATGTTTCAACACGTGCCTGTGGGTGCCATAGAGTAGGCCTAGATTATCACCAGTAACGACAATATCAGCCACCAGAACCAATCATTTTAAAGGATTGGGGTGTGAGTGATGAGGATTTTGTGCTGTCATCACGCAGAATACCCAATGACGTCTTGTTTCTCTGTAGGAACGTCCAGGACAACTGCTGCTTACGCTCTCTCTATTGTCTTGTTTCTCTGTAGGAACGTCCAGGACAACTGCTGCTTACGCTCCCTCTACATTGACTTTAAGAAGGACCTGGGCTGGAGGTGGATCCATGAGCCCAAGGGCTACAATGCTAACTTCTGTGCGGGAGCCTGTCCGTATCTGTGGAGCGCTGACACGCAGCATTCCAAGGTGAGAGGTCAGGGGTCAGAGGTTAAACAATCCACAGGGTCTGTGTTAAGAAAGGCCACAGCGGGGCGGTGCAGAACAGAACAGTAATATTATACCATGTTACTCTGTAAAGAAAATAGCACATATTACATATTTACATATTGAAAATGGCAGATCTACACGTTCACAATGCATTATGAGCTTGTAGATCGGCTATTTTCAAATGGCCAAAATATGTATAGGGGCTGAAGTGGTTACTGTATTGTTTTGTAATAATAATCAAAATCTACAAAGTGACTAGTATCTAAAGTTCTCAAATAATTGTATTTGTCTCTGAGATGTAGTGGAGTAGAAGTGAAAGTATTGGAAATAGGAAATACTCAAGTAAAGTACAAATACCTATACAAATGTATTATGTAAGTAAATGTAATTAGTTACTACACCACTGCAGATTTGTCTGTTTTCCAGACTTTGGTTTTACAGTTAAATTGGAAGGTCACATGGGTGCTCTCGGGTGTCACAGGGGTAAAGTACCTGCCAAGCGGAGTGTACTGTAGTGTAGAGTTTGAATTGATTCATCAAACCCTGTACACTCAAGAGAATATCCCGCTACCACCCTTAGATCTCCATATACTGTATGGAGCTGACCTGTTCTGACATTCCATATGTCGATCTGGCCTCATCAAGCCCTGTACACTCAAGACACGCTCCTTATATGGCCAGTACAGAATTCACTCCGATGTTGATCTGACCCCACATGCCAAAGCGCCAGCACTCGACCCAGCAGTCTGCCGTCAACGAGGCGGATGCATGCACGCGAGGTCGCTCGAGGTCACTTCTCGCCCTCAGGCGTCTTACTGGTAGTTTAGTAGTATAGTGTGTGTCACTCCTTTCACACGGTTTCACAAATCACAGGTTAGAACAAAAGAATGTCAGTCTTGAGATTTGTATTTTGCTTTAATCCATGGGTGTTTTTCTGGTTTCTTCTGGGGTACACTACAGGTCCTAGGCCTGTACCATTCCATTAATCCATGGGTGTTTTTCTGGTTTCTTCTGGGGTACACTACAGGTCCTAGGCCTGTACAACACCATCAACCCTGAGGCGTCAGCGTCACCGTGCTGCGTGTCCCAGGACCTGGAGCCCCTCACCATCCTCTATTACATCGGCAAGACTCCTAAAATAGAGCAGCTCTCCAACATGATCGTCAAGTCCTGCAAGTGCAGCTAGGAACTGTTACAAGCCAGCAGAAATGCTCTCATGTCACACACACACACACACACACACACACACACACACACAAACAGACACACACATGCACGCACACAGAGCGCGCACACACTCGGACATACATGCAGTCAAATACAAGCTCACTATCACTCGCATGCACTGTAATTCCATTGCTGTCAGGCAGAAACCTTGTATCTCCACAACCTTTCAATGCTTTTTCGTAAATTAATAGGAGAGGAACGGTTTCCACCCCGACAGCGGCGGTTTACCGTACAGGCGCGTGATGTGATCACTCCTACACACACACACACACAGGTACAGTACTGCACACATCACTTTAGGTACAGAAGAACACAAGCGCACTGTAAAATCCTGTGAGTGTAAAAAAAAAAGAACAGACCTGTCTGAAGTGAGTGGTGCAACAACAGCGCCCCCTGTTGGTACCCTAAACATACGGACAGACATATAGGGACGGACGGACATTGCTGGTTCTAGGAGTGGTTGCACCACTCAAAAATGCAGGACTGAGGAATTTAAGCGTTGAGAGTGTTAACTGTGATGGTGGTGAATGTCTACCATCTCAGAGTTGCAATAGACACTCAAGATTTTACAGTGTGTGGGGGTGGGGGGGGGTATCCATGTAGGAAATAAATACATGCAATACAACACATTACGACACAAAAGACACACACAGACAGACACAGGAAGATAGACACACATGCGCACGCACGCACACACACACACACATGCACGCACACACACACACACACACACACACACACACACACACATGCGCGAAGCAAATGCACACACATATAGATCAAATGAGACAGATGTGGCTTTTTGTACAGGCATGCCTGTGTTTTTTCGTGTGTGCTTAAAAGACCCTGTCAACAAGCATCACCTCACACACTTGTCACACAAAGACCCGAGAGTTATGGCAAACACTGGAAGTATAGTGATAAGTGTTTATATGTGAAATAAGCCCTGAAAAGAAAGACAACTCCCCCCCCAGTTTTAAACATTCAAATCCACGCCATGTCCTCATTTGTACGTTTTTGTCTCTCTTCTTTTTGCATCCTTTGTTATTTTCTACTTTGTCCTGATTTCTAATAATTGTATTGCTATTTAAGATTTATGTTTTGTTTTGTTTTCGTTTTATGGTTGGCACCCAGCAAGTTTCTAATTGTCTAGAAAAGTGGATTAGAGTGAATCTAAGTCAGTCATGTATAAAATAAAAAAAGAAGAAAAAAACATCCTGTCCCTTTCAGCAGTTTACAGTTGTGTACGTTTTTTATAAAAGCTTGAAAAATACCCCAGAGGAGAAAGAATAACCATGCCAGTTAGACATTTCTGTGCCATTTAAGTCTCAAAGACATATTTAGAAACATCTGATATGGTGATAGCACACAGTAAAATCCAGAGTTCTCATTTAAATGTGCAGTAAGGGATCTTTTTATTTTATTTTTATGAGTGTTGTAATAGCTCTAATCATTGCTATAGTGTGTTCGTTCGGTAATACAGGTCTCCCCATTTATCCAGTTATTTATTATACCAAATATACTGGCAGAGGATAAACAAGTAAAACAAAGATAATGAGCAGACACAATTGGAACTGGAGCACTACAGTGTAACGTTCAAGCTGATGAATGGACACACTCTACTGATTGGCTGAAATTGGCAACCCACCTTATTAAAAAGTTGGAGAGAAGAACAAAACAAACTCTATAGCAATGATTACTATCAGAATATAGAGCTTTCGCCTTTTAACAAAACAACTTACAACATAAGAAATATCACTTACATTACCGTTAACTCTGAACGTGTAAAACTTGACACATAAGGAGGTCTGGATTTTGCTGTGCAGGCTATGTGTTTTTCACTTCTGGAGCGAATACCCATTGACCGTGTCACTGACATGCAGCGTTGAACAGCCCGATGTGTGTGTCCTTGAATGGCGTTTGGCTCTGTTTACCCTGTGCACTGAGTCTCAACCTGTTGAAAACCCAAAAGGCGGTGATTAATGGAGAACAACTATGTTTTCCACACTTAGGTAAGAGAAGTGATGAACTTCTTTTGAGAAAGGACAAGTTGAGAACATAGTGATGTCATCTCATGCAATCACCACGTCCAGAGATCCAATCGATAGCCAGTATGTGGAAAGGTTCGGGGACGGAGGAAGGAGATCGCTGTCTTTTTGCTAAGCGATATGATGACGTTTTGGATAGATATCGCAGACGATTAGTACAACGATGGATTACAGAAGGTGTTGATGAAGAGGGAGATATGAACTTGTTAAAAAACAAACGCTCTTAGAGCCCCCCCCCCCCAACACATTGATTTTTCAGCATGTCTGTCAACTCGACATTGCTGTTGGTGCTTTTTGACATCAGTGTTGCTGTCTTCGTGCAAACTTCGGCAAGCTTTTGCATAATCTGCAAGCCTTTCACAAAGTGTAAAGCTGTCTTTCAGTCATCGGTTTTTGTCCCTTTATTAAAAAAATTAATTGCACTGAGGCTATTTTAATTCTACTTTTTCGTACATTATGTTTTTCTCGTTTGGTCACATGTCCCCCACCCTTACCAAATAAGGAGTATTGACGTAGGTGGCATGATCCCGCCCCCCTTTTGGCCACTAGCACCAGTGGACTTCCTGAATATCAGGGAGGAGAACAAGGCACCAACGTTGTTGTCATGATAGAACTGTTTTTCATGTTGTTGTTGTTTTTTTTTCTTTCTGTTGTTATGATGATGATATTGTTGACCCACTACGGTGTATCGTAACGCAACATTGTTGTGGTGCTCTAGTGGTAAATAAATTATTTAAGTTACAAGGGACCACTGTTGTATGTCTTTTTTTGTACCATGTTTAAATTGTGTTGCGTTACCTAATACCGCTGGTGGATTATAATACTGTTTTCTAATGCATTCCTCGTGTCTTCAAAAGAAACAGCGCTCAAGCTGCACTTTGATCCCTCGCTAATGTCTCCTACACTTTTTCTTTTCTTTCTTTCTTTTTTGCCCGCTGTGGAAAGCCACAAAGACAAATAAGAGGCTCATGTTTCTAGCATTTTGTAATACATTCATGTGTCATAATATGATATTCCATCAAAGGGGAAAACGAGGGATACACAGAGTGTCGAGAGATTCAAAGGGAGTCTGCAGCGTGTAAGATGGGAGAGGAGGGGCTGTCCATCAGTGCATGGAAGAGGACAAGAGGAATCGTAAACTTGTATTTAGGCTATTTTCAGCATGTATACACCATTGTACGGGAAAGTATAATTGTGGTGTATAAAATAGTACTGCTGGGCGGCATTAAAAGCGGGTTTTGCGAGTTTTCTTCTTGTCAGTTGGAGCTCTGGAATGAGGCTTTCCATTGCTCTGTGTGAAGGATTAGGCCTGCACGGTGGACCGGTGATAAATAAAGACCGTGTGGTCTCGGGACCCTGGGTGGCGGTTCCTCCTCCCCGGGGGGGGGGGGGAGCGATGCTGGAAGACCAGCAGAGAGCCTGGCACTGGCCTTGAGTCACGATCCGCGGACGGACCTCCGCGGAAAATAGGTTTCGACATCTCAGCTGGAAGCAATCGAGCTGTGTCATCATCAGCGTCATCTGGGCCCTCTCAGCCGCGGGTCGTCTGTGATGATCGCGGTCGAGCAAGGCTGTGCAATCAGGGTCGCAGCCCCACGACACGGCTCCCTGAAAAACAAATGCCATTACATCTTTGTTGTTCCTCTGACGTCGTATGGACCGCTAAGTGGTGGATCCTCCCTGTGTATATACAATGAGCTGGCAAACAGAACAAGAACAATGGCCATCCTCGCTTTATTTAACCTTTAAACGTCTAGACTTATAGTATATGGGGCGGCGGTGGCTCAGGGGTAGAATGGCTGGATAGTAACCGCAAGGTTACTATCTACACTAACTCCCCCAGAGTTAGTGTCGAAGTGTCCTTGAGCGAGACACTGAACCCCTAATTGCTCCTGATGTGCTGGTTGGTGCCTTGCAGGGTTTACGCCGCCATCGGTGTATGAATGTGTATGTGTGAATGGGTGAATTGATGTAAAGCGCCTTGGATAAAGGCGCTATATTTACCGTTTACCATTAGTAAACAGGACCTGACATGGCTCTGTACTTTGACTACGTTTTCTCATCTACACCAAATCTCTATACTTGCACAAAGCTTGTAGATCAGATATTTTGGGTCAAATGTGCCCTCAGGATCGGTGGACACTGGGGTTCAAGTGGTTAAGTGATACAGATCGAGGCCACACAGTTGAAGAAATAAGTGTCTCAGCAGCAGATGTAATGATGTCACAGGTTGCCACGCTGTGAGAAGCAGTGAACTATATCAAGCTGTTCCTCCCCTAGGTCTCAGCCCACTTAATATCAGAGGAGGCAACATGGCATCTTAATTGCTTCAAGCATGTCCTCTCAAATTGAAAACAACAAATTGTCCCCTGATATAAACTATGAATTGAGCCAAAAATGGATTATTGGATAATTAGATTATTATGGATTATAGTTAGCAATATGCCTATGCCAGTGCCAATATACTATTATGGGGATATTATTTATAACTCACACAGCAGCTCCCACATGGTTTACAACTCCATAGTTTGGCTGTCTCTGCAGAATGCATTTTTGTTTATTTGCATTTATGAGGCTGCACACAGGCCGTAAACCCGATTTAGTCGACAGACCCTTTAGTTGTTCAGTTTGTCAAACAAGCTTTAAGCAAAGTATGTGGACATCTGAAGAAGCACATGCTTTTGTCATAGTAAAAGTCTTAGTAGCAAAATATTCTATCAAAGCACAGTGTTGAAGGAACACTGCACGCATGCACGCATCAGTGGTGGAAAGTAATTAAGTACTTTTACTTAAGTACTGTACTTAAGTACAATTTTGAGGTATTTGTACTTTAAGTACATTTTGATGCCGATACTTTTGTACTTTTACTCAAGTACATTTTCAATTCCTTACTTTTTACTTGTAACGAAGTAGTTCTAAATTGCAGTATTGGTACTTTTACTTAAGTAAAACAATTGAGTACTTTTTCCACCACTGGCACACACACACACACACACACACACACACACACACACACACACACACACACTTGTCCTCTCAACAGAAAGGCAACGTGCTCTCACACACTGCTGACGTTACTGAACGTTTTTTTTAGAAGAATCGATACGTGATTGGTTTAGTTTGGCTTTTTGGCCCGCCCTCTAGTCTACACCATGCAGCATGGCCCGACTGTGAGAAAGGAGAGGCGGAGAAAGAAAGAACAGCCGCTGGTTATTATTCAACGTCACGTCGACAAATTTTAATTTTAACGTTTTAATATGGATCCAAAGGGAAATAAAAGGAGGCCAGGTGGAGCTGAAAGGGAGAGGGTAAAAAAACAAAGAGCCCGTGAGGAGGAGGGGGCAAAATGTCGCAAATTGACAGAAATGTTCAGAGTCCCCAGCATGCAGTCTACTAGTGACAATGATGATGCTCCAGCAACAACAAGTAAATTTATAAACAGTAAACACTGGTGGTTCTTCTCAGTGGTGGAAGTACTCTACAAGTAAAAGTCCCAAAAGTCCCATTAAAAATGTACTAGTAAAAATACAAAAGTATTGGTATCACTATCAACTATCAACAACATCATTCACAGTTCACTGGTCTGGTCATATACACTTTTTGACTTATACAGTCAGTTTGTCATTGTCAGTGTGGTTGTGCTGTATGTGGTTGCAGCTGTTTATATGCTTGTTGTTTTGAATTTTGATTGTGTGTGTGTGTGTGTGTGTGTGTGTGTGTGTGTGTGTGTGTGTGTGTGTGTGTGTGTGTGACTTGCAATACCGGTATGTTTGTGACTTGCAGTATGTTTCTTTTCCCTTTTTGCTTCCTTTACGATGAATTCCTGTTCTGTTCTTTAACAGAAGTGTCTATTTGTACGTCTCTAAATGTTGTGATGAGTTGAACATGGTGGACCCTGTTGTAAACAAGTGTAATGCTTATTTGGGTCATCCACTCACAGTTAACAGTCTTTGTATTGAGTTTGTGCTTGAAATGTACTGTAATTCTGCAAACTGTTAATACATATTTTAATCAATCAAAAACAAAAGCCCGCCCAGTAGACATTGTAAAATGGAGTAGTTTTTACAATATGTTGCCATGTAAAGGTGGATATCATACCAGAGCTGGGGCTTCAGTTTTAAGATTCACTAAAGTTTGTGTGATTTTTGACCAGCCTTGTCTGTTTCATTTGATCATTATTACAGTATGAAGACTGGAAAAGACAATACTATTGAATTGATAAAATACAATATAGGACAACGGGACACATGGTGACAGTAGAGATTAGAGGACAGAAAAGTACTAGAATGGAGGACTTTGTTGTCAATCGTCATGGTTGTTGTGTTTAATACAGTGTTGTTGTGTGACTAGTGTCAATCTATATGGAATAACAAGCTTCGTGATTACTTAGTGAAATTGCTGTAAAGGCCCCCAAAATGTCCCCCAAACTTTCGGCGCACACAGCGCGCCGAAAGTGGCCTGCCAGGGCATATAACTCCCGGCCTGATTTGGAGTCCCACTCCGGGCCTGCAAAGGTGCACACAGTACTGTCTGAACTAGTGCCCACTCCTCTCAACATTCATGCACAGCACAAGCACACAGCTCTAGCCTGAGAGAGGGAGTGAGAGAGAGAGAGAGAGAGAGAGAGAGAGAGAGAGAGAGAGAGAGAGAGAGAGAGAGAGAGAGAGAGAGAGAGAGAGAGAGAGAGCATGCAGCAGATGAGAGTGAGGGCTTGGGGTGAAAGGGCTCTCGGTCTCCAGGGAGAAAAGCGATTTGGAGCTGTGGTGATTCAGCTGCAGCTGGCAACACACAATAATATGAAATCAGAGAGAGAGAGAGAGAGAGAGGCACTCGCACTGTGACATCAGCACGCAGCAATGCACTGGCTCCCATTAGCAAAGAGAAAAATCTCAGAGGCTACTTGTCAGAAATTGTCTAACCACATACATTTGCATATGCGTGTGCTTGTGTTTGTTTGTGTGTGTGTGTGTGTGTGTGTGTGCGCGCGAACGTGCGCGCATGTGTTTGTACAGTATGCCATGCGTCTGTGACGCAGTGCAATCCGAGTGAGACACACACACAAAGCGTACATTTTGAACGAAGGCAGACATCAATTCATCTTTGCTTTTCCGTGCATGGTCAGGTTGTTGTTTCTCCGTGAATGTCGTGATTCATGTCGTGATGTTACCTCGTAAATACAATGGTTTTACAGGGCGACTTGTCCGGACATTTTGGGGTGACTTCGCCAGAGATTCTAGGGCGACTTCACCGGGCTTTGGGGGACCGTATACCGGACGGTACGGTACGGGCGCATTCTTCGCGGTTTGGGACAAGTTGGAATTTGGGCGAGTAGTTTGGTATTCGTCCGTTATCCGTTTATATTGTTGTTAAGGTTGGACTTGCAGGAAAGCCCCTCGCTGGGATTGTAATCGGGGCCATTGCGACACAAACCACGGAGCTGGGTTGAAAATGCAGGGATAGTGTCGATGAGGTATCGCGGCCGCGGAGCACGGATGTAGTAACTGCATGCGCACGAAGTTCAAGACTCAGACAGAGAGAGCTGGAGAGAGAGAGAGACATGAGCATTAATCTGTGTATATGAATGCAGCCAAAAATACATTCCTCTGATAGCAATTTGAATGAACTCAATACATGCTTTGGTCGCATTGCCCCCCCCCCCCCCCCCCACACACACACACACACACACACACACATACAGTACACACACACATCACCACCACCACCTCCACTACCACCAACACCACTCTCCATCTCGCGTGGTATAGCAGTAATAAGCCCACAGAAGACAGAGTGTTATATTGCGTCTGTAATTACACGGGAAGGCCAGCTCTCTTTTGAGCTCCGGATTAGCAACTCTCTTTTGTGTGCGCGCACAGAAAAGGGGGCACACACACAAAGGCAAGCCAGATTGAAGTATCACACACAATCCCCATGCCGTACAAAGTACCCACGACCCCCCCCCCCCCTACCCCTCCTGCCCCTCCTGCCCCCCACACCACCCCTGTCCCTTTCCTCCTTCCCTCTTAAGTTTGACAGGCGTCTTGGAGATATCACGATAGAGAGAGAGAGGCAGGAAGGGAGCCCTGGAGCCCCGGACATTCAATCCCTGCAGCGCCAGTCTGTCTGTCCTGCACGTTGCCCGTGTATCTGCCTGTCTCCCTCTCCCTCTCTCTCTGTCCTCGCTCTCTCTCCTGACAGTCTGACTTCCCGTCTGTCTGTTTACCTGCCTGTCTGCCTTTCCTGTTTGTCTGTCTGCACATCATCATCATCATCGTCATCATCATGCCATGCTGGGCTCAGTCTCCATCCGCCTGCCTCTCTTGTTTACCTGCCTTCCCATGCATTCTGTGTGCCTGCTTTGATTGTCTCGCATTCATATACGCTCCTGCCTGCCTGCCTGCCTGGCTGCGTGCCCCCTGTTGGGGGGGAGGGGGTGGGGGGAGGGTGGCGTCTGCCCACCTGCCTGTCTCTCTGTCAGACTTCTAATGAGGCCAGACGCAGACACCCCCCCCCCCCCCCTGAGCTACTGCCCCCCCTCCCCCCACTTCCTCCACCATCCCGCTTACACACATAATGTATTAACTTTCTCATGTGCAACCCATTCACCCCCCCCCCCCCCCCCCACACACACACACTCCCTTTCTTACTTTGAAATGCTCAAACCCGCGATAACATTTATGGTGGTGGTCTGACTCTGTCCCACCTGTGCGGCAAAGCCCCCCCCAGGTCCGCTGTGCCGCTGACGGAGCGCTCGTTGATAGCTGTACTTATCGTTGAAGTGAGTTATTGCCGTGAGAAGGTGAAGTATACGGTCGCTAAAGTGTCCAATAGGGTCTGCTTTCACAGTTCAGCTTTCTCTCTCAGGGAGAAGACTGAGTGAGTTATACAGTACTTAGTCGCTTATGTCAGTGCTGTGCTCTGAAAATAGACGATCTACAAGCTCACAGTGCGTCAAGTTGTTGTGAGCTTGTAGATCAGCTATTTTCCATGTGCGACAGTACACCGGGCCTCAACTGAGTATAAATCAGAAGAGATTGTGTAAAGGGGTGGCTCCCATGTGTATGTGGCGTGGGTGGGCCCTGGGAGAAGAGCTTAGCCAGTTAGCCCAGGGCAGAATGTGTGTACGTGTGCGTGTGCGCGTGTGTGTGCGTGTGTGCGTGCGTATGTGTGCACGTGCGTGTGAGAGAGTGAGGTCAGGGGATGAGAACATTCAGATTGAGTAACCGCTATTCCAACGTCGACCCCCGTGGAACATTAGAGCCGTGCGTGTAAAATCCCACTTACTATAACAACTAATAATAATTAAAGGGAAATCTGCACTGAAAGAGAGAGAGCTTCGATTCCCATCTGCCCCCCGAAAGAGAGAGGAGAGGCGCTGGTGTATGGGGAGAGAGAGAGAGAGAGAGAGAGTTGGTCTACGCTGCACTGGGCACTCATACTATTACCTCTGATAATAGCGATCTGGTATTGTCATTATGGGGAGGCTGCCAAGACGTCCACACAGCAAACCGCTGGAAGGTTTTAACTCTTGGTTTGGGCCGACGAGCAGGCCCGGCCCGCTGTAGTATAGTATACCACAGGACACACTCTGTATTATTGCCCCAAATGACTAACACATTTGGTTCCTTTGTGAAAACCACATCAATGCATATAGGTACTGCAGAGCTCTCCAGGTGTCAGCAGATGTGCCTCCATTTTCTTCTTTTTCTTGTTTTTTTTTCTCCCCCCCCCCCCCTTTCCATCGCAGATAAAGTACGTGTATACTGTATATTTGCACACATACACACACATTAGTGTTACTACCCTTGTCGGGGCCTCCGACTTTACAACATAATGCGATTTTCTTACTTAACCTATCCCTAACCCGGACCCCAAACATGAATCTTTTCCTAATTGTAACTGTATCACAAAAAACATCTTTCTCGGCCATAAAAATCCCCCATAAGCACCAGAGAAATGTCCCCATGAGGTCCATTTCGACTGGTATTACTTTCCCTTTGGGGATATTTAGTCCCCACAATGTTAGTAATATACATAAAACACACACATGCACGGCACGCACACACACACGCACGCGAGCACACACACACACACACACACACACACACACACACACACACACACACACACACACACACACACACACGTCACACACACAGTTAGGGTATAAGAGAGCTCAGCACTTTGTTCCATATACCCAGCCGTGAACCTCTCTGGGGATGCAGAGGTCGGGAGCCAGACAGACAGACAGACAGACAGACAGACAGACAGACAGACGGAGGAGAGAGAAAGCGATACACGCGGTACACAGACGGCCTGACAGAGAGATGAAGACAAGGTAGGAAAGTGGGAGAGCCTCGTCGGCGTATATATATATACGTGAGAGTGACTGCCAGTCTGAGGAGCGAGAGAGAGAGAGAGAGAGAGAGTGTGAGAAAGAGAAGAGAGACCCTTCTGGAAAGAGAGAGTGGAGGGAATATGACATGGCTGACTGGAAACTCCACAAGCAAACCTCCACCGCCGCTCACGTGCTTTGGCCTCGCCGCCGAGCCCCCAATTATACTCCATCGGCAGAGAGAGTCGCATAATACAGTTGCTGTCGGGCAGACACCTCGAATCTCCATTTTGACCTGAGATCAGATTCTAATATCAGATACTTGAATTCTAATTCAAGTATAGCGCATTCAAATGCACTATACTTTATCATACAAGAGTGTCACACAAAGGTATATAGGTAAAATTGTCTCATCGCGTGTCTCATCACTATTTTCATTTTTAAATGTTTTTAAACAATCCAACATCTAACAGTTAGGTTAATGTAATGTTAGATTCTAACTGTAAACATAAAAAAATAACTTACAACTTTAGGCTTTTAATATAAACAGTTTCAGAGACAGCAAATTCTCATTAATCTATGAATCTTTATGTAATATGATCCTGACCTTTCTAATGATGGCTATTATCAGACAGACGTTGTCAGCTGGGCAAGGGCAGTTCTCGGTAAACTGTGTTGTTTAGGCCGTTCATCAATCAAATAAGACATATTATTGTATTGAACCTTATACTCATGGTGCACAATAGCCTACAAATTCAGCAAAGGGTCTCATGGTTGCAGCGAACGTATTTCCTGTAGGTGGAGACGACATAACTGTGGCGTGAACTCGCATGTCTTCTATACTACATTGAAAACGGCCATAGCCACTTGCCTAAATGTGATCAAATGTGTTTTTTTGTACAAAAACAAATGCTTGGAATGGATTCAGAATCATGAAACCCATGTGACACGTCACATGCAGTTCTGCTTTACACTGAACCTTTATTTTGTAGTCTTGCTTTGTGCCTTCCTGTCTGCCCCTGTAGTTCTGTTCCTGTCTTGTCTCACTAGTCCTGTGATTGCCAGTGTTTCCACCTGTGTCCCTTTGGTTCCCCAGCCTATCCCAGTGTTGATTGTCAGTGGTGTTCACCTGTGTCTAGTTATCCCTTGTCTATTTACATGCCCTTGTGTGTTCAGTTCTGTAATGATTCATTGTTTGTAGTCGCTGTGTTCAGTCCTGTTTTCGAGTCCAAGTATTAGTTTCTTGTGTTTCCTCGTGCCAGTTCCCTGCATTGTTATTAAAACCTGGATCTTCCACCTGAATTCTGCCTCCGCTGCTACTGTCTGCACTTGGGTCCTACACCTTCTCTGCCCGGCACCGTGACATAATTTATACAAGATATTATGCAAAGCATCGTCTCCAACCCCTGGTGAAACATCTGGAGCCGGAGCTGCAGCTACAGGACCCTGGCCGAGATGCAAGGCACAGTGCTGCTGCAGATAGTTTTGTGTTTAGAGACGCATGCAGTCACATTACAACGCCGGGACTTTCCCATAGTTTAATGGTCCTTTGGGGAGTGGACGAGATTGAGGTGGGGGGGGCAAGGGAGGGAGGCAAGCATGAGTGGAGAGAGAGGGAGGTGGGCCTGCATAGCTCTATATCTAACATTAATAGGGGGGGGACTCGACCGAGGTGAGGGGTCGACCTTATTCAGTCTCTATGATTAGCCCATAATGCATAATGCATTGTACACCTCAGCGACCTCGCATTGCAGTTTGTCAGTGTGACCTACAATTAGCCTGTGGTTCCCACTGAGTCCTGAGCATACATTAAAGAGAATGAGAGGAGAGAGAGGAGAGAGAGAGAGAAGAGAAAGAGAAGAGAGAGAGAGAAGAGAGAGAGAAGAAAGAGAGAGAGACCTTTGACCTTTAAAAGCACCTTTATTAAAACTCTGCAGACAGTACATAAAAAAAAGTCACTTCAAAATTGCGGTTAGCTCATAAGAAAAGACAAAATATAAATAACACCTCTTTTCTTTGTTTTTTTTTTCAGAAAGAAAGGCACAATTCCCCGTCCTGCGTCAGAAACATGATCGCTTTGTTTCTGCCCTTTCAGACAAAAGCCGGAGGTGAAGGCAAAGAAAGAAAAGTGAGTACGTGTTTATTTTATCATCTTGTCATGTGTGTTTTGAATGAAGAGGGGATGGATGAGAATGTGTTCAGTTCAGCCCTGATCGGAAACCTAGCCCCACTGTCATGCCTGACCACAGTATAAATAGGCTGCATCATTCTTCCACACATATAGAAGAAGAGAGAGAGAGAGAGAAGAGAGAGAGGAGAGGAGAGGAGAGGAGAGGAGAGGAGAGGAGAGGAGAGGAGAGGAGAGGAGAGGGAGAGGGAGAGAGAGAGAGAGAGAGAGAGAGCTGGTAGTGTGTGGGGGGGCACCACGGCTGTCTGATTAACCCCTCTGACACCTTGACCGTGTAAGGAAACAATTACACCCCGACGTGCCTTTGTGTTGCAGCATGCCATACCGCCGCTGATGAACCAAACGCTCCGGCATCTCGGCGGCGCTGCCAGACTTCTGACCCTTCAGACCCGCTCCGCGAGGGGTCCTCCCCCCCCAACACACACACACACACACACACACACACACACACACACACACACCGCACCCCTCCCATGCCCCCCTTGCCCTGTGCCTAGCGAGTGGAGATTAATGACACATAATGACTCACACCCCGGCCGGCCGTGTGAGATGAATGGCCTCGTGATGACTTGCGCCAGCCTGCAAGATTAATAGCACTTAATGGTTTGTAATGCCGCCCGTAATCGAGCTGTCACTGGTCCCCGCTTGAGGAATCGCAGGGCCTTGCATCATTTCTCATGCGTCCTTCGTCGTCCCCCAGACACCCCTTCCCCCTTCCCCCCGTCCCCCCGCCCTGCCAGCATTTTGCCCCATGGGACAAGGCCAGTGGGGGAATGTAACCAAGTACATTTACTTATAAGTACTGAACTGTATAAGTACAGCTTTGAGGTATTTGTATACTTTACCTGAGTATTTCCGATATCCAATACTTTTACTCCTACCTTTATCCCTTTACCCAAGTACATTTTGAATTCCAGACTTTTACTTAACTAACTAGAGTATTTCTACATTGCAGTATTGATATAACTTGACTTAAGTAAAGCATTTGTGTCCCTCTCCTGGTATGGTCAGGCCGTTTGCCTTTCCCTCTCCTGGTATGGTCAGGCCGTTTGCCTTTCCCTCTCCTGGTATGGTCAGGCCGTTTGCCTTTCCCTCTCCTGGTATGGTCAGGCCGTTTGCCTTTCCCTCTCCTGGTATGGTCAGGCCGTTTGCCTTTCCCTCTCCTGGTATGGTCAGGCCGTTGGAGCTAAAGAGGCATTACCCTTCAGGGGTCCTGGATTGCCCTTCAACGTGACAGCCTCCACTGGGAGACGACGATTGTGAAAGATTTCACTTGACATTTTGGGTGAAGCTTCGGTGAGTCACTGCACATTATTATTAAAAACCAATGGTGTTTCGCCATGATATTTCCCTCAAATGAGATGATTTCATCATTATGCAGATAAATTGCCTTTTCGCAGAAGTGAGCGGAGGCCTTTCTGGAACTGTGGGGAAATCTGCGTCTTCCTTCGTGAACCCGGAGCTGTGTGACGCTGTGTGTGTTTATTGTTTTAGGATCCCGATACTCATCGAAATGAGATAGGTGAAAACTCAGATCACAGTCACATGATAATCTTTGTACTGTAGTTCAGCCAACTTCTATCTTTCTTCATCTTGATCAGTGCATATGCACTCCCGCATGCATGTGGTGTGAATGTGTGAATGTGGTTTTCTTTTATGCATGTGACTTTTCTCCCCCATCTCCCTTTGTGTGTGATCTCCCGTGCGTGCGTGTGTGCGTGCATAGTGCGTGCGTGCGTACGTACGTGTTAATGTGGGTGTATTATATGCAGAGTTGTTTGGGTATGGCGACACCCTACCCGAAACCCAACCCTAAACCTAACCCACAGGTTAGTTTTAACCTGCCACGTGTGTCGACGGGAGCCACGGGTTAGTTTTAATTCGCCACAGGTTATAGTTTTACCCTGCTGTGCATGTTGGGAGCCACGAGCGAGTTTTAACCCGCAGCACGGGTTAGTTGTAACCGGCAGCGACGGTGTTGCCTGTTGGACTATTAGCATGTCTAAACAACGTACCGGTATATATGCACTCCGTGAGAGAAAGAGTAGATTGAATAACTCCAGGCTTCTCCCCGGTGGAATGGAGTGTTGTCTCCTATGCATGGCTGAGCGCCGGCCGGCCTTGATTCGGAGCCAGGAAACCCAACTGTCCCTGTCCATCAGCGTGACGACGGGACCAGCTGAGGAGGATAAACCCAACGACCTGGTCCTGGACACAACACCGGGGAGGGGGAGGCGCCGATACTATGGGTACTATACGCATACGGGGTACATGGTGGTATGGTTAGGAGAGGTAGAGGGGGTAGTGATACTGGGTACTACTTGGTACATGCATGGTATGGTTAGTGATACTGGGGACTACTTGGTACTTACATGGTATGGTTAGTGATACTGGGTACTACTTGGTACTTGCATGGTATGGTTAGTGATACTGGGGACTACTTGGTACTTGCATGGTATGGTTAGTGATATGGGGACTACTTGGTACTTGCATGGTATGGTTAGTGATACTGGGGACTACTTGGTACTTGCATGGTATGGTTAGTGATACTGGGGACTACTTGGTACTTGCATGGTATGGTTAGTGATACTGGGGACTACTTGGTACTTGCATGGTATGGTTAGTGATACTGGGGACTACTTGGTACATGCATGGTATAGTTAGGAGAGGTAGAGGGAGTAGTGAAGTGGAGAATAAGACAAAGACCCAGGGCCATATCTTGCGTGCCACCTTACCCCTTATCATCACGTGTCCTTGGAGAGTCTCCATTTAAACGCCAGGGTTTAGCATGTAAACAAGTATAAACACTGCCTCGTTGCCTGGATCACAACCAAGGTCTTCCATGCTAACAAGGCAGCTCACCTTAACTATTTCATTTGTTGTTTAAAAGTGTGTCAGACTTACTGACTCTATGGACTATATGATGAAGTTATCCTATCATCTACACACTCTACTGTAAAATGCCAGATACAGAACAAAGCTAGGCCTGAATTTACGGCTCCGGTACTGTCCATGGTACTGAACACGATGTTGGTCACTGCCCTGGTGGTTGGCTGCTGCTAATATGGGTGGGCAATTTGACCTTGTCAAGTGTTGGACTTTGTTTTAGACATTTATTTCCCATGCACCCACCTGTGTGCTCGATGGCTCTGTTCTGCCCTCCTATCCCCCATTGAGCAGAGCTGTTCTGTCAAAACCACGTGACTCCCATTGAAAATGAATTGCGACCTGTTCTGCCCCCCTCTCCCCCAGAACAGAGACAGAACGCACACGTGTTCTGTCTCTGTTTCGAATGTGTGAGTGAGGCCTAAAAGTGAGTTGAAGCCCCAGGTTGTTTTCCTAATTCTGTTCTTACAGTTTGGCTCAGCACCAAGAAACGGAGGATGTGTGTTATTTTGACTTTGAATGTTTTGCCTTTTGCACCTGGTTATGTTGTGACCTTCCCTGTTTCTGGAGAACCTTAGTTTATTGTTGTGTTTGCGTTGGTGAACGGATTGGACACAAGATGATTGATTGATTGATTGATTGGTTGACTGATTGATTGATTGATGTGCCACCAATCATCTTTATTGTAGTTTGGACATTGTTGGGCAATTATATGGGCAATTCTTCATACAGTACATGTGCCTGCTGTGATCTATAGTGCAAAGACATGCGTGCCTTGTTTGAATTACTATTGCTCAACAACGTTTTTTTCTGGCAAAAAAAAAAAACAATCCAAGAAATGATACAAATTAGGGGAGGGAACAAGGGGCACTACTCCGGAGGTTTAAGGGTGGATTAAGTGTTCCCGGACCCGGTTCCCTGGTCCCCGCTGGCCATGATTCACATTGGCCTTGATTCTTCCGCACCTGAGTACACTTCATTCAACTGTATTCGATGCTTTCACATTGCAGCGATCCGTATCCGAGTACTCTACAATCGGTCCCGAGACTGCTTCCATGTGGTCCCGAATGTTCACCCGAGAACATAGTGTGAATCTGTCCTTGAACTGTGTGCTTTTATTGTGTAGTTATGTTACTAGTGTTTCCTGTCTACTCTATTTGTTACTACCTGTCTTGCCTCTACCCTGATTGCTAACTTGAGTCCACCTGTGGCATGTTAAGTTCTCAGCCAATCATGTGGTGTTTGTAGTTAATGTTTCACCTGTGTGTAGTTAGTCTGTGTCTATTTAAGTCTCCCTGTGTTCAGTGTTTCCTTGCTAGATTATAAGTTATTGTTACGTTGCGTTCTCGCCTGTGTTTGTCCTGTTCGTTGCTAATAAATACTGGACTTGACCTGCTTTTGGGTCCTCACCTGACACGCACCGTGACAGAATCCCCCCTAAGACAAATTTATAGGCGGTTAAGATTAAGGTACTTTATTAAGTCCCAAAAGACAGGCGCCACAGTTGGGGTATAATAAGTGTTGTATATAGTGATATAGTAGTGGGGTTCTGATCCAAAGGAGTAGTCATGACAATGACATTTTATTGGAAAACTTTTATTTGTAGTCCTATAACACCCACACCCAAAGCACCAAACCAAGGCAAAAACACAAGTGCACACATAAGGGAGGGCGTGCTCCCTGCAACAAGCCACGTATAACTCAGGGTGTTTCCCAGAAAACACACACACACACACACACACACACACACACGCACACGCACGCACACACACGCACGCGCGCATAAAATAAACGGTCAACCCCGAACATAAACCAATTACTTCAATCACAACAGCGCAAATCCCCCTCGATGTATTCCCGCGTGGCGAACAATAACTCAATAGAACAATAACGCTGGGAATCCTTTCCTCGGTCATACTGTAATAGCCCGGGACGCCGTACAGTAGGTTGGGTTACTGGGCAGGGAAGAGTAGGATGAGGAAGGGATTAGGTGTATGTGGGCCCAGTGAGGGGGGGGGGGGGGGGCTTGGCTGTATACTGGGGGAGCTTTGGACAGAAGTGGAGATAACGCATTAAGGAACAGGGTCTAATATAAGGCACCGTGACAGGGGTTAGGACAGTTTACTATAAGCAGAGCCAGAGAGCTTCACTCCACACACACAGCCCTCGACTTGGGCGGTGGTGGAGGAGAGGGAGGCCTAGCTCTATAGCTCCGAAAAAGACTGATTTACTCCCCAATCACTGTGTTATCTCAACGAAAGGACCCCTTGTACGAGCAAATAAACAAACCATAAAGCCATTGCGAGTTATTAGGCGCTGTGTGTGTACGTTTGCGCTTAGTGTGGAGTGTGTGGGAGAGGAGAACAGGAGTAAGGGATAGCGTGTGATAGACACCATGTGTGGGTGTGTGTGTGTGTGTGTGTGTGTGTGTGTGTGTGTGTGTGTGTGGGTGGGTGGGTGGGTGTGTTTGCGCAGCGCCGCTGGTGTATGTCTGCCGCACTGTCAGCGAGCGCCTCTCTCCGTCCTGTGTGAAGGCTAAGCATGTTCCTGGGAGCAAACTTTGAGTCAGAGCAGCAGCATGGGAACCGGTGTCCCTCCTCACACACACAGACGCACACACACACACACACACACACACACACGCACACGCACGCACCCAGACAGACGCATGCACATGTGTGCACTTGCACATAAACACGTTCGCACAATTACTGGTGTACACAGAGTCCACCCCCAGGCTGGGGGTGGACTCACTGTCAAGGTCAACAAGTGTTTGTCTCTGCTGTTAGCAGGAAGTAAGGGTCAAAGGTTATCTCTGTGCACCACAGGAGACGATGCACAGCAGGCCCCCTGAAGGCAGCCCCCACACACACAAACGCATGCACGCACGCATGCACGCACGTACGCACGCACGCACGCACGCACACACACACACACACACACACACACACACACACACACACACACACACACACACACACACACACACACACACACACACACACACACGCACGCACACAAAATTATTAATTGCCTATGTCAGAATTTCTAAAAATAATTTGATCACACAAGCAGAGTGTTTTTCATGGTGTGTGGTCCTAAAGGTTTAGCACTGTGAGTGAACTTATTATCGCAGAAACCTAGACAAGAACTGAATGCACAATCCTGCAAAGAACTGGATACTGACAGCATGATACTGACACCAGGACACTGACACCAGGATACTGACACGCATGCACAATCGCACGCACGCACAATCGCACAATCGCACACACAATCACACAATCGCACGCACAATCGCACGCAGGCACAATCACACGCACACACACACACACACACACACACACACACACACACACACACACACACACACACACACACACACTGTACAGTCAGTGTCTGTGACCTGAGATTCCCTCTGGAGTGAATGTGTCTCTGGCTCACGGACCTGGGATGACAGTGACCCAGCTTGGCCCGTGGCTGCGGGACTTCTTCCGATGGCCCTGCACGCTTGTTAGAAGCGCTTCCCCTCTGCAGTTTATTATTGTTATTGTTATCTAGTTAATGATTTACTTATTTTGGTTTCCAGTGGGCTGTGTAGCGCCCCGATAGAGCACCCTGGTGCCATCTCAGGCCAGAGTTGTAATCATTCCATGGTGTGCCAATATATACTGTACTGTGCTGCTCTCTAATGCAACATATACAAATACCCCCCCTCCCTCCCTCCCTCCCTCCCTCCACTGAGCTTCACATCTCTCTGGATACAGTTTGTTTTTCTATCGGCCTATAATAGATGACCCACATAAACACCATTTATCATAACACGCATGCACACATGCACACACACACACACACACACACACACACACACACGCGCGCGCACACACACACACACACACACACACACACACACACACACACACACACACACACACACGCCATACAGAAAGGAGAATGTGACAAAAATACATAGAGGAGAGAGAATAGAAAGCAGAGAAGGACAGAGACAGACAGAGAGAGAGAGAGAGAGAGAGGGAGAGAGATAGGGAAGGAGAGAGGGAGGGAGAAGAGAGAGAGAGAGAGAGAGAGAGAGAGGGAAGGAAGGAGATAGGGAAGGAGAGAGGGAGGGAGAAGAGAGAGAGAGAGAGAGGGAAGGAAGGAGAGAGGGAAGGAGAGAGCATGAACTCCCCCCATCCCATCCCATCCGTGGCGGTTCCCAGCAGCAGCCCCATATTCCTGCCCACGTTTCCAGGCTCCCTTTTCCGGAGCCTTATGAAAACAGGGGGAAAGAATGTGAAAAATCCGCAGCATTCAAACCGAAGACAACAATCCAGCAGGTATGAGGAGGGAGGGAGGGAGGGGGAGGGGGAGGGGGAGGCGGGGTGGGTGGGTGGGTGGGTGGGTGGAGGGAGGGAGGGGGAAGGGGAGGCGGGGGAGGGGGGGGGTGATTGAAGAAGACCAATCCACGAGGAGGAATCCGCAGTATGCGTGCTGCTCTGGGAGTTGTATGCCTGATTTTTATTCTTTGCCTTGTTGTGGTGCATGTGCCGTTCGCCCGGAAACAGCAGATATACAAGCTCCCAACGCGCAGCATCTTCGACAGGCCGTGAGTTTGTAGATCTGCCAATCCTGGCGTGCAATGCTGTCATACAACGTCTGAGCGTGTGTGACTGTGAGGCATTGACTGTATAGGCACCATAACTTCTCCGGCACATCGTCTGCCTGCCTGAGAACCGGGTGGGTAGGTGGGTGGGTTTTGCGTGGGAGGAAGGGAGGAAAATGGGGCGGGGGGGGATCAGACATGGGGTGGAAGCCAGGGGTGCGCTTGCCTTGCGGTGGTAAGTGTCCGTTCCTTTCATGAGGAGCCAGACGAACCACCGCAGACTGAGAATGACCAGGAAGTGTGGGAGTCACGACGCAGACAGCCGTCCCCGTGGGACGACAAAGTGTTGTGACTGAACTTGCACGCACGCACACACACACACACACACACGCACACACACACACACACACACACACACACACACATACACACGCACACATACAGACACTCAGACACGCACGTACACGTACACTTAATCGCTTCCGTTCCTCTGGTCTCACTTTCTTTCTCTCTCCCTCTGTCTCTCAGTCTCTCCACTTTGTCTTCCCCCCTATAACTGACTCGAGCACGCACACACACACACACACACACACACAGAGAGAGAGAGAGAGAGAGGAGATGACACCACTCACTTCCAACAAAAAAAAAGCAACCCAAACTCAGAAGTCAGCCTGACCTCTTGGTAGACCACAGCGTCAGATTCTCCCAGGCTGCTGTTTCCAGCCCATCACAGGTTGTTTCTATGAAGCCAGTGTGAATAGTGGACGGTGTGTGGACGCCCGGCCCGGCCGGGGCTCCTGCCCAGTTCCCTGTCTGTTTGTGTGAGTCAGCCAACGCCAGTCATGTCAAAGTGTCGTTTCAGCGTAAACACCCTTAAAGCCTCAACTTTACTGCCTAGCAGCTCCTCCAGTATACTCCGATGACATCACAGATGAGTCAGTATCACCCCAACCTTAGGCCCAAATAACATAATTATGCCTTAAATAAACGTTGGAGAAAAGTTGGATTTGTTTGTATTTTTTTTTTCAAGTGGGGGGGGGGGGGGATTTCACCGGGGGAATCTGCAAACCCACCAAATGTTTCCATATTATTGACCAGTTATACCAACTGGCTGTCAATCCGCGCCACTGTTTGGCATGTGCCTAAGAAAAGATTGCCAGGGGTCAGCGGAGCACAACAGTACACACTCTCCGCACCCTAAAAACGCTCATAAAAGCTAGTTATATTAACAAGAGTTTCCTGTCTGAAGGACAAGAGTTTCCTCTCGCTGAGCCACAGTGGTTTCCTGGCCCTGAAGCAGCCCCATGGCCTTTCCTCTTCTCTGCCTCTGTTTATCAGCAGAAAGAAAGAGAGGAAGGAGGGGGGGTGGGGGTGTTTGAGGGGGGGGGGGTGCTGGAGACAAGGCTTTGGAGAGAGAGAGAGAGAGAGAGAGAGAGAGAGAGCGAGAGAGAGAGAGGGAGAGAGAGAGAGAGAGAGAGAGGGAGAGAGAGAGAGCGAGCGAAGGGAACGGCAGAAAAACGATAGAGCTGGATAATGAAAGAGAGACCAGGCAGGCTAAAGAAAGTTCAACACCAAAGACACCGAAGGAGGCCTGGAGAGATAGGGCTCCGGTGAGATGGTGGAGGGGAGCCAGAGGAATGGTTGAAAAACATCATAGGGAAAGAGAGAATGGATGAGAGACCATGCTAAGAATGCTGGAGAAAGCAACAGAGAGAGAGAGAGAGAGGGGGGAAAACATGTCTGTGGGAGTATATCATATGTTGGATTCAAACCCAGGTCTCCCACACGGGAAACTGAGCATCTATGTATCACTCAGCCAAGGTGGAATCCCCCCTCCTGGCTAACGGAGACATTGGCCTTTGTCACAGAGCAGCCTTATACTCTTACAAACGAATGTTCTGTATATATTCAGCAGTGCATATTGAAAATGTATCGATGTTATACTCATGTATTCCCAGTCCTACAGAAGGTGCACATTCTGTTGTGACTCCAATCTCTAATGTAGTTTTGTTTATGTGCACAGGAAGATGCTATATATAATATTTTCTTCTCCCTGTGACGTGGCCCCATCAGTGGTTGTGGCCCTAAGCGACCGCTTAGTTCGCTTATGCCTAGAACCGGCCCTGCGCATATGTCTTCAAAGTGGGCTTATATATCGTGGGCTATAAATCATTGGCAGACTTTTGAGAGAAAACTGGACTGTTTTTGAGTTTATTGATACATTATGAGCATCCACAGTTGGGACGCAGGAGCCAGAGTTGTGGTCCTATATGCTTCTAAATATGTGCTTCCATCAGAACAGCCACCTTCAATGTTATGTCACGTTCCGTGACATGTTTTGGATTTTCTTGTGTTCCTTGGTTTTTAGTTAGTTAGTGTTTTTTGTGTTACTGTGATTTTGGAGTATGTATTTTCCTTGTTTCGTAGTTGCAGATCTGCTTTACACTGTGAACCTTTATTTTGTAGTCTTGTTTTGTGCTTTCCTGTCTGCCCCTGTAGTTCTGTTCCTGTCTTGTCTCACTAGTCCTGTGATTAGTGTGATTGCCAGTGTTTCCACCTGTGTCCCCTTAGTTCCCCAGCCTATCCCAGTGTTGATTGTCAGTAGTGTTCACCTGTGTCTATAGTTATCTTAAGTACCTCTCGGAGAGAGTCATATGGGGTCCAAGCCACTAGATGGCGCAGGCACACAGCCTAACATACACTCACGGAACAATTCCATTGGATCGTGAACTGTCGCTCATGGCGTGGTTATGTCCCCACCCACTGGGTATATAACCTAAGGTCCGCCCTGAGCAACGTCATTCCTCGCTTTCTGTGCTACGCATACACGTCTTAAACAAAGAGAATCACCTTTTCGACTGTTGAAAATTGTTTTCCATAAAGGACGGGTTTCAAACTTGTGCCGCGGAAATTCGCAGTCCTACGTTGGTGTCCTTCTCTCACTCACGGACGTTCCAGCTTTAAAAGCCAGTAAGTTATTTTAAGGACATTAAAACTCAAGCGGGCCGTACGGCGGCTTGTGGTTTGTCCTCTTGCTAGCTATCCCCGAAACTTTGTTTCCCCCTTGCTAGCCACGTTGCGTCCCTTTGTTCTGCTAGCTTAGCCTTAGTCTACTGTTGCACAACGTAGCACTACTATAAGCTGATAAGCATTAGAACGAGGCCCGGAGTGTTTTTCTCTAGCTCACCTGCCCAGCTACAAGCTAACCAGCGCTGCTCTATCTAGCCTCCGCAGTTTCGCTAGCCCCTTGGGTTAGCTAGCTCCCGCGAACGCAGCCGCTAGCCTCTTAGCTCCGCGAGACGTTAGCTAAGTTTCCAGCCGTCAGGCGCTAAACTTAGCCCTCTCTAGCGTCCCTCGCACGTGCGGGTTAGAGATCCACGGCCCTACTCTACGTGACGCAATCCACGCTGCCGACGGAAGCCCTGCTGTACGTCGGACCTGATACAACAACAGCGTGACGGCCTCGCTACGCGAGTCCCAGGCTTTGCGGCCTTCCCTTCTAGAAACAGCAGCCACAGTTGAAAAACGTGGTTTTTCTCTCTGTAATTGGACTCCTGTTTCTTCAACACTGTTTTGTGAGTACCAGATCCTTCTCCTCACATTACATTACTGTTGCAAATATATATATTATTAGTTGTAAAACAATAATATATATACTGTGACTTTATCCTCTTATTGTTGTAATATATATATATATTATTAGTTGTCAAACAATAATATTATATATATTATAGCTTTATCCTCACCGTCTTCTACAAACTTGTGAGTACCAGATTTTCTCCTCACTCTCTTTTTACTGTTGTATTATATATTATTAGTTTTTAAAACAATAATATTATAATATAACTATAAAAGAAAAAGAAGTTTCCTCTTGGGCTACCGTTTCTTCTCAGACTACAACCAATACCCAAGATGGCCTGCGGGGGTGGCGACAGCCCTCCCCAGTTCCCAGTGGAGCACCACGAGTCCTACTCTTCTACTCCACCGCCACTTTTCTCCTTTATCCGGTTGTGAGTTACAGACAGTTTTCCTCACAACATTTTGGTTATATTATATATTATTATTTTATAATGATATTATATTATAACTTAAAAGTGAAGTGTTTCTACAATGTCCTGGACTGCTGGTTCCTTCTTCAAGCTACACCAGCACCCAAGATGGCCTGCGGGGGTGATAAGGGCCGCCAACAACAAGCTCCACACGCTCTTCACCACACTGGTAAACAGACCTGTGGAGCCAGACCCAAGACATCAGCCAGGCCTTGCCGGCTTGCTCTGGGTGCTGCTCTCCCTCCAGCGGGATCTCGTCAGCCCACCACCTCGTCCTCTCTCTTCAGACCCCTCAACCTTGACGCGTCTCAGAGACACAGTGACGAGTCCTTCCTGGGCTCCTCCCCTGCCGGGAAGGCGGCTCGGACCGCCAACAACAAGCTCCACATGCTCTTCACCTCACTGGTAAACAGACCTGTGGAGCCAGACCCAAGATATCAGCCAGGCCTCGCCGGCTTGCTCTGGGTACTGCTCTCCCTCCAGCGGGATCTCGTCAGCCCACCAACGAGGCTCCCCTGAGCCGGTGGTTGCGACAACGGGGTGTCGGATGCAGTCCTAGGCCTCCACCAACACTACTACTACTTCACGCAGCGGCCGAAGGCACGAGTCTCAATCGACGTGGCTCCCCAACGACCCTCGACAACCGACTGCTTCCCTCAACATTACAGGTATGTACATTGTGAAGCTAGGTTTGTTTAGCTGTTTAGCTAACCTTTTCGAGGTCGGGAGTAACAACCTCGTTGGATGGCCGACGCCACCCTAGCATGTTTAGCATTCCAGATAGGCTGTTTTCAAGGTGCCACACCAACTCGTCTATGACATAGCCATAGCATCGGAGCTACTTCGGCTATTGTTTCACGCTGCTCTCTTACGGTCACTGAATGCCTCACGTTGCTGTCCAACAGCCAACATGACGGCTGCCAGGATTACGACCGGCACAGCGTCTCTGGAGGGGCCAATCGGACCCTGCAACTCCGTCTCCAGGAGGAGCGTGCTCAGACGCTCTCCCATGCCTTGGGCCCCGTCCAGGGTGTAGCAGCCCCAGACTGCACACCGGGACCGCTCCCCAAAGAAAGGCAAAAGCTCTTGACACAGACCCCCACCATGGGTGGGTCTGTGGCCAAGCTGCACAGTATGTACACGACAAAAATCACTGTCGGGGGACCACTGCTTCCCCTGTCCCAGGTTTTTCAGAGCACATTACACGGCTAGCTGGAAGGAGCCCATGACTCTCCCGGCTACTCCGCACTGCTCTCGTGTCCCTCCCCCCGTAGTAGCGTCTGGGAGGCATCTCAATGCTTCAACGTTACTCCAGGGCTCCCAGAGCTCCCTTCTTCAGGAGATGGGCCACGCCCCTACTCCTGAACAGTTGGCTAGAGTTCGTCGCCTACATGAGAAAATTGTGACCTTCACGTACTGACTCACCGACCTGACCGGCCTTATGGCCACGGCTTCCATCACCTCTAGGTGGCTGGAAGCCTCACCTGGTCTGGATCCCGTTGCCCAGAGAGAGTTCTCCAAGGGTGCTATCATCCCCGGAGACCTCTTCAGAGGCGCACTCGAGAGGATGACCCTCAACGTGGAGGTGCAGCGTCCAGGCTGCGAGGCCCTGACCAGCAGCCGAAGTGACACACACCCTACCCTCCCCCCATGCGCCGGGCCCAGCACCGGACGTAGCAGTCTCGGACTGCACGTCCAGTCCGCCCGCAATGCGCTTCTGGACCATGGCACAGGTGGGCGTCCTGGACGTCCCTGTAGCCAGGTCCCTCGATATTGTTTGCACAAGTACAGCACTTTTTTCTGTAGTACAGTACACAATACAAAAAGACAACAAAACAATATCCACGGAGGGGGGTGGACATGAACCCACTGCCACGGGGGCCCCATGGGCCCCCCCGATGCAGTGGGGCAGGGCATATTGGCATAAGGTCAGTGGCGTACCAAAACGCCACTGGGGAGACGGGTCATGCCCAATTTTTCTCCGACATGCCAGGGAACACTACCTCCAGGCGGGGCGTGCCTCCCATAGCCGGAGAGAACCCACTAGCCAAGCACCTGGCACTGTGGGAGTGGTGCGGAGCATCCCCGTGGATCCTCAACACCATAGTGAAGGGCTACAGACCCCAGTTCGCCAGAACACCCCCGGCGTTTTCAGAGGTCATCTTCACCAACGCCAGGGGTCCGGAGGGTCTGATTCTCCAACAGGAGATAGCTTCCTTGCTGGAGAAGGATGCCGTCAGAGAGGTACCCTTGGCCCAGCGTCGCAGCGGGTTCTACTCCCGCTACTTTCTGGTCAAGAAAAAGGGGGGGGGGTCTACGTCCCATCCTGGACCTGCGGATACTCAACAGGCACCTCAAGTCTTTTCAGTTCAAGATGCTGACGGCCGAGTCTCTGGTGCGCTCCATACGCCCAGGCGACTGGTTCACATCCATAGATCTAAAGGACGCCTATTTCCACGTCCCTATTTACCCACCTCACAGGAAGTTCCTGCGGTTTGGGTTCCAGGAAAAGGCTTACGAGTACACGGTCCTTCCATTCGGGGTGTCCCTCAATCCCAGAGTGTTCGTCCACTGTACGGAGGCTGCTCTGGCACCCCTGAGACTTCTGGGTCTATGGGTGTCCAGTTACATAGACGACTGTCTCCTGTGTTCGGATTCAGCGGAGGAGGCCGCGAGGAACACGACTCGGGTCGTGTCCCATGCGACCTCACTGGGTTTTTCAGGATAAACCTAGCCAAGAGCATGATGACGCCTACCCAATCCACAGATTTCATGGGCATCACTCTGGACTCTGTCTCCTACAGGGCTCCGCTGAGTCGGGACAGAGTCAACAACCTGAAGTGTATGACCATGTTCAAGTCAGGCCGCACACTTCCACTGGGTACGTGTCTACGGATGGCCTCTGATAGGTCTGGACAGACTCCATATGAGGCCTTTTTCAGCGTTGGCTGAAATCCCTCTTCCACCCTTGCCCCAAGGACCTACACCTATGGGTCTGGCCCGTGAGAGGCTAATGCTGACTGAGGCCGGTCTCCCTCCGAATGTTGTCTCAGCGATTCAGGAGGCCAGAGCCCAGTCGACAATGACCCGCTACGAAACAGCCTGGGGCGTGTTCGAGCAGTGGTGCTCAGAACGACCTAACCAGGTTATCCCATTCCAAGCTTCAGTAGTTTACGCCCTGACATTCCTGCAGGAGTTCCTAGACAGAGGTCTAGGCCTCTCCTCAGTGAAAACCCACTTAGCAGCCATCTCGGCCTGCCAAATGGGCGTTAACGACCAGACAGTATGGAGACATCCGCTGGCGAAACAGTTTGTGAAGGGCGCAGGGTACACAGGATCAACAGACCACTGGTCCCCTCTTGGGATCTGTCTCTAGTCCTCAGGGCTCTAACAATGAGCCCTTCGAACCACTGCAGACGGCTGACCTAAAATGTCTTACACTAAAGCCAGCCCTCCTAGTCGCCCTGACGTCCGCTATAAGGGTCAGCGATCTACACGCACTTTCGGCCAGGGTGACAGTGTCCTCGAACTGCACTCTAGCTCTGAAATGGTGGTCGAACTGAGGTGTTCTGACGGAGGGGATCCCGATGGGTCTCCCCACAGTCAGGAGGTTGGTCACCACCAACGCCAGCCTCTCCGGTTGGGACGCCACCCACGACGGGAGGATGCCGTGTGGGATGCCGCATTACGCTCCTCCCACATCGACTACTTGGAACTACTGGCAGTGTTCCTGGCACTCCGAGAATTCGAACAATTCCTCAGAGGTCACCACGTCCTGGTTCGTTTCCGAAATCTGTCTCTAGTCCTCAGGGCTCTAACAATGAGCCCTTCGAACCACTGCAGACGGCTGACCTAAAATGTCTTACACTAAAGCCAGCCCTCCTAGTCGCCCTGACGTCCGCTATGAGGGTCAGCGATCTACACGCACTTTCGGCCAGAGTGACAGTGTCCTCGAACTGCACTCTAGCTCTGAAATGGTGGTCGAACTGAGGTGTTCTGACGGAGGGGATCCCGATGGGTCTCCCCACAGTCAGGAGGTTGGTCACCACCAACGCCAGCCTCTCCGGTTGGGACGCCACCCACGACGGGAGGATGCCGTGTGGGATGCCGCATTACGCTCCTCCCACATCGACTACTTGGAACTACTGGCAGTGTTCCTGGCACTCCGAGAATTCGAACAATTCCTCAGAGGTCACCACGTCCTGGTTCGTTTCCGAAAACACCACGACGGTTTGTTACATCAACAGGCAGGGGGGACTCCGGTCCTCTCGCCTGTGTTCTCTGTTATACGTGTTCCCCCCGTTGGAACTGATTCCGCATGTCCTAGCCAGGGTGCGGGATCAGGGATCAGAGCTGCTACTAGTAGCTCCAGCCTGGGGATCTTGGAGACAGGACATAGTCCCTCTCCTGTTCAAAGAACCAGGGCAGCTCCCTCTGTGGAGGGACCTGCTGACCCAGGCCGGAGGAGAGATCTTTCACCCACGTCCTCAGGACCTAGATCTCTGGGTTTGGCCCGTGAAGGGGCGTTCGCTAGAAGCGACTGGCCTGCCTCCGAATGTCGTAGAAACGACCCTTGGTGCCAGGGCTGCCTCCACCAGACGACGCTATAACACTGCCTGGCATGTGTTTGAGCGTTGGTGCTCGGACAGACAGGAAGAGGTCTTCCCTTTTCAGGCGTCTGTGAGACACATTCTGATTTTCCTACAGGAGTTCCTAGACAGGGGTCTTGGCCTCTCCTCAGTCAAGATCAACCTGGCGGCCATAGCGGCCTATCAGGTTGGTATGAACAACAGACCAATCAGTGAACACCTGCTGATCCGTCAATTCATGAAAGGAGTTACACGCCTCAGGCCGGTCGCCAGGTCTCTGGTCCCCTCGTGGGACCTGACAATAGTCCTGGACTCCTTAATGAGAGACCCCTTCGAGCCACTGGAAATGGTGGACCTGAAGTTCCTCTCTCTGAAGACCGCTCTGCTCGTTGCCCTGACAACGGCGAAGCGGGCTGGTGACATGCACACGCTCTCAGTAAGCAGCAGCTGCTTGAGATTCAGTGGTAATGGCACCAGGGTCACGCTCAGGCCGAACCTTTCGTTTCTACCTAAGACTTTTCCCGCGGGCTGCTCGCCCGTGGATCTCGCGGCCTTCCATCCTCCTCCCTTCTCTTCAGTGGAGGATAGGAGACTACATTGTCTCTGTCCGGTGAGAGCCTTGAAAGTTTACAGGTCAAGAACTGCCCCCTTCAGGCTGGGTGAGCAGCTCATTGTGGCCTGGGGTTCCCAATGGAAGGGTAAACCCATTTCGAAAGTAAGACTCTCGCAGTGGATTGTGGAGGCTATACGTTTAGCCTATACCTCGTGTGGTACTGAGCCCCCAGAGGGCCTACGTGCACACTCTACAAGAGGTTTGTCTGCATCCTGGGCCCTGGCCAGGGGTGTCCCTATTCAGGATGTCTGCGCTGCGGCGGGTTGTCTTCTGACCGGCGGGGCTGGAACAGCAGAGCTGTCGGCCCTTGGTCAGGGACATTTTCACGAGGTCAAGTGGTCCCTTCTGGCCCCTGACCGTTAGGGATGGATGACCATCGTGTTTCTTGACCAGCGGGGCTGGAACAGCAGAGCTGTCGGCCCTGGGTCAAGGGCATCCTCATAAGGTCAAGAGGTCCCTTTCTGGCCCCTGACCGTTATGGGTGGATGACTATCGTGTTTTTTGACCGGCAGGGCTGGAACAGCAGAGCTGTCGGCCCTGGGTCAAGGACATCTTTTATAAAGGATGTCTCTTTTGGGTGAACGCGCAGGGTTGGCTTCTTGGGCCTCCTTTGCGTTTGGTCTCTCTCCAATGGAGATGATCCTAGGGTCGAATATTTTTCTATCAGCCGAAGGCGATCATACGGGAGCGTTATGTTCCCCATATGACTCTCTCCGAGAGGTACTTAAGATAACTTCGGGTTACTTTAGTAACCTCAGTTATATAAGTGACTCGAGAGAGAGAGTCATTAAGTCGCCCTTCTGTCTTCTTTAAGACGTCAGAAAGCAGGTTGATAGGAATGACGTTGCTCAGGGCGGACCTTAGGTTATATACCCAGTGGGTGGGGACATAACCACGCCATGAGCGACAGTTCACGATCCAATGGAATTGTTCCGTGAGTGTATGTTAGGCTGTGTGCCTGCGCCATCTAGTGGCTTGGACCCCATATGACTCTCTCTCTCGAGTCACTTATATAACTGAGGTTACTAAAGTAACCCGAAGTTATCCCTTGTCTTGTGTGTTCAGTTCTCTGTTGTTTGTTGTCGCTGTGTTCAGTCCTGTTTTTGAGCTTTCATGTTCCAAGTATTAGTTTATTGTGTTTCCTCATGCCGGTTCCCTGTTTCCTAAACCTGGATCTTGCACCTGAATTCTGCCTCCGCTGCTACTGTCCTACACCTTCTCTGCCCGGCACCGTGACAGTTACAGGTAAGCAGTGGACGAATGAATAAAAACCTACAAATTAGAACAATAGAAACTGTTGGACCATTTAGTCATATAACTAGTTACTCCCTCTCCCTCTCCCTCTCCACCTCTTTCTCTCTCCACCCCTCTCCCTCTCCACCTCTCTCCCTCTCCACCCCTCTCCCTCTCCACCTCTCTCCCTCTCCCTCTCCACCTCTCTCCCTCTCCACCTCTCTCCCTCTCCACCTCTCTCTCTCCACCCCTCTCCCTCTCCACCTCTCTCCCTCTCCACCTCTCTCCCTCTCCACCTCTCTCTCTCTCCACCCCTCTCCCTCTCCACCTCTCTCCCTCTCCACCTCTCTCCCTCTCCACCTCTCTCTCTCTCCACCCCTCTCCCTCTCCACCTCTCTCCCTCTCCACCCCTCTCCCTCTCCACCTCTCTCCCTCTCCACCTCTCTCCCCCAGCCCTTGTTCCTTCCATCCCCTTCCTCTCTTTTCTCTTCTCTTTTATCCTCTGGTTGTGTGGATTCATGTCCCATCAGTGCATGTAATTAACGCTGTATGGATTCACACTCCAATAAGGCCTGCCACAAACTCAACATCCCCAATGTTTCCCATTCCGCAAGTTTCCACGGACTGTTACTATATGGACCACGAGTTTGACTGTGGATCAGGCCTCTCCATGAAGCATGACTGTGGAATGCGGAATGTGGAAATTATACTATTCTATTATACTATATCATCTTAACATTCTTATATTATAGCATTATACTATCTAAAATTATGGTTATACTATATTATATTATACTATCTTACACTATTATATTTATTGCTACTACTTGCATTAGTGCTTATCTCCCAAAAAAGGGGGAGTTTTTCCATTGCCACTGTCGCAAACATTGCTCTAGCGTCCTGAGATAACGTGTTGATTTGACACATAAGACTGAATTGAATTGTGACCTCAGAGTACACCAGATTGTACAGTACAGTATGTGTTTCAAGTTTCGTCCCTTTATCTCACTTTATCAAAGTGAGTATGATGAAACTATATTGCCCACCCGTGCCATAGACTCAGTATTGTACAGACACTGTTATCAGTGTATTCTTCTCTTCACTGACACAGTGTGCGGTGTATGTCGTTGACGCTGTTTTGATACCAGGATTTTATTGATATCGTTTGCTTGTTTTGCCTCACTGTCTCCACACACAGTGCGGATACTGTATCTGGTATATTGTCATATATTGTTGATGCTGTTGTTTGATATTGTTTCATCACCTTTGATTCTTAGTTATCTTGTTGTTACTTGTATCTGTATCTGCTTATTGTGTGTAGCCTACCTCTGTATCTGTAAATGTCTATCTTTAGGTAGACAGAAAGGCAGGCAGGCAGGCAGGCAAACTTCAGATCCAGAGAGAGGGATAGTAAAGGAAAGAGGAGATGGGCACACAATAGAGGTGTTGCCAGGGAATCCGGATCTGGCAGCATACAGTATGTGTGTGAAGCCTATCTCAGGCTCACATCAGAGGGAGCAGCCTGCACTGCTCCGGACGGACGTGCAGACACCTGCTTCCAAATGAACCTAATGCCTTAGTTAGTTAGTTATGCTCGGCTGCGCGCCATGCTGCACAAAGAAAATGGCCGACCTTACAAGCTCACAAAGCGCCGCAGTGCACGCTGTGAGCTTGAATCTCTGCTATTTTCGGTGCGCAGCACGAGTATAGCAGCCGAGTATAAATGAACCTTTGTGCCGCCCCCTCCCTCACCATCGCCGTCATCTCTGGGCCCACAGGTGTCACCTAATCCACCCCGACACACAGTACTGTTCGCGGGACATGCGGAGGGGATGCATTACGGAGACAGCCGGGTGTCTTGTGCCATGGCGCCTTGAAAGGAGAACCCACGCTTGTCTTATTGTGTGATTATTTGTTCAGAACACAAATGCCCCAGAGTGCAAAGAGGAGAACGAGGGCGTAGGCCCAGTTGTGGGCAACGCTAATAAGTGTGGTGCTGTGGTTTAGTGTCAGAGGAGTGCATAAACATCAAATTGGATTAGTTTGCGAGGGAGGGCGTGTGTGCGTGTTTGTCATGCGTACGCATAGGGATGTGTGTGTGCGTGTGCGTGCGTGCATATAAAAAGGAGAGAGGAGGGGGGGGTGTTGTCAGGTTGGAGTTGATGTGACAGCTGAGTAACATTAACCGCCCTGTGCATGAAACAGGGATTATGGGGGGAGGCATAACCCCATAACCCTCCTTTTCTCTTTGAGTTATCTGATATGAACCCCCTCTCTGTCTGTCTGTCTGTCTGTCTGTCTGTCTGTCTGTCTGTCTGTCTGTCTGTCTGTCTGTCTGTCTCTTGATATCTCTTTTCTGACCCTTGTCCTTTTTCTAGTCCTTACGATATCCGTATCGCCGCTCTCCCCCCAGCCTTCGCCCCTCTCTGTGTTCCCTCATATCGTCTCCTTCACTCGCCCACTTCCTCTCCGTCGATCTATCTCTCCCACGCCGGGGACACGTCTCTTAAAATAGGGCTTCCATACCCACTCATACTGTACACGTAAACAAGGACTTCGGAATCTGGTCGGAATCCCGACTGGGAGGAGGAGGAGGCGGCGGCGCACGGTATGACTCCACTCACTTGTGGAAAGAATGACAGTGGCATTCTGGGAACATCCCGAGCTTCAAAGAATTACTAGGTAACATTACAGCTGTAGTGTGTGGCGTGTGATTTTTTTTTCTTCCTTAAAACAAATGTATTTTATATGACTGTTGGCTGCCCTGTCACCTGAGCGACTGACTGCTGCTGCTGCTGTGACACGGAGTGGAGATTCCCATGCAGGCCACTCGAGATGGATTAAGACCTCCATCCAGCGTGAGCGAGGCAGTCAGGGGCAGGGGATGAATTACAGCACGCGGGGAAACACTTGTTAGATATAAATTCTAATAAGGGCCATATAAACCACATGCAGCAGGCATTGCCGGCATGCAGTGTGTGGAACGTGCTCAGGAGAGAGAGAGAGAGAGAGAGAGAGAGAAGGAGGAGGCGGTGGGGAGAGGAGAGGAGAGGCAAGGAGGAAAAGAGGTCAGGAGTAAGTGGAGTATAATATGAGACAAAGATAAAGTTACCGCAGGGTGTAATGAACTTATCTGAATTCACTGAATAGATGTGGTCGTCTGATTTATGGTGACAACAACAACCTGTGGAGCCAGCAGCAGCAGCATCCCAAGCCAAGAGTCAGCTTGGCAAACCGTGGCATGCCACATTTTCTCTCCCGCTCCTCCTCCTCCCCGAGACTCCCCGACATCTCCTTACTGTAAGTCCCGGAGATCCCACTGTATACTCCTGCATGCTGGCTCTGCGTTAATGTGGCTCCTAGTTCACTGAAGCTGAGGTCAACAGAATGAGAGAATGGAAAAAGTGACTTCCCCCCCCCTTTTCTCTTCTCGCTCTCCCTCATTCTTTCTTTCATTTTAACTATGATGAATTTAGCATGTTGAAGATCATGAAATCCAACCGAACATGAAAAGCCTGGCCACGACGGGCCATAGTTTCCAAGTTTTGTTAAAGGAGGGGTGGTGGTGGTGGTGGTGGTGGGGAGGGGGGGGTTGAAACGCGTCCATCTGCGATAAGTTCGCGGCACTTCCTCCTGCAAGGCTGATGACTGTGGACGGTCCGCCATGCTTCTGCAATTTCCATTTCCTGTCGTAGTCGGCCTACATTCCCACCAATAACGAAAAGAAAAACGTCCAGCCTGGATTGGCGAGGCATTTCCCCATGCTGGAATGATTGTGTCTGTTCACCCGACTGTTAAAGAAAATCAGGATAGCACTTTCATGCAATATGTGCGGCTTGTGTATTATGTATGATTGTGTGTGTGTGTGTGTGTGTGTGTGTGTGTGTGTGTGTGGTTGCATTTTTGAGTGGGCATGGTGGTCTGGATGTTGGCTCGAATGATTGCAGCTAATATATTCCATGTCATCGTGCTATCCTTTTCCATCTGGGGCACAGCCGCATACTCTTGCCTCACTATATGTCTTAATGACTGCCTCTGTTAAGCCTCGTTCAGGCCAAAGATTCGCCATGAGACCAAACTGCTTCAAGCCCGACTTACACGTAGTCCTGCAACGGTGTTGAGCACCATGAATATAAACAACCTAACCCTATAACAGCACGTGGAAACCACGGGTGAGTTTAAACCGTGGTTTTAATATCGTGGTTCGTTGTTGATTTCAAGATTTAGCACTTTTCTTTTTACAATTTTTTTTTCAAAATATCAGTAATTGGTCGTCTGGGGAATCGTGCAATGGAATGGGTTGTGCTCTTATTATCGGACAATTATTTTCCAACGGTCCAATGAGACTATAGCGTCCCTGTGGGATTACCCGACATCCAGGCAGCTGCCGCCGTGTTGGCATCCCATGAGCTCAGGTGTGCGTGAGTCGAACGCCACACCCCGACACGCTCCACCTGACACCTCACGCACAGCAGCCACCGGTGGACCCGCTCACCTCTCCTCATAGAGTCTCTCTGGGAGCCGCATGGCCCGCCCCATCAGCGGATGCGTCTCCTGAGCCGACTGGACAGATAGGAGCCGCGGGGCGCTGTTGCAGTCTGTGTGCCTGCTCAGCCCCTTTCACGGACGATTAGTGTAAAAACCCTTCATTACACGGAAAAGGATTAGGTTGCCCTATTTGTGACCAGAGGCAATGATGATGTGATGAGAGACACGAGAGGGTGCCAAGTGTTGTTGAGGTGAGGTGAGGGCGAGGAGTGGAGTGGAGTGGAGTAGAAGGAGGAGGAGGTGTCGGAAGACACAAATCACCTCAGGAATAGTGTGATGGTGGTGTGTGTATAGGGGGGTGTCATTTTGATCAAAACGTGACTTTCGTGATGATTTGTGGTCTTTGCAACAGGACACGCATGTTTAAAGAAGATGGGCTTTTGATTTGGCAGGGGTGGGGTGCCACAGTGAAAAGAGATATCTACACCTCATGCCGGGACATGATCCTGTGCTTATCAGATGCTGGAATGAATTCACATGAGCTGTTCTACATCTGTTTGACATCGGGCTAAGCCTTTCTTTTTTCTGTGTGGTGGAGGCCACAGCTACACCCTCCTCGAATGTCACCCTACACCCACCTCCACGAGTCATTAACTGTTTTAACACGCTCCCTTATCTCCCGAATAGGCCTAATGGAGAGGGACAGCTCTGAAAAACCTACACGGTGACCGCATTTCCTTCAGCTGACAGGCACGTTGACGCTCAAAACGTCGACATTGGGGTTTATTTGAACTGACAAAAGATCTCAAAATCTCACTTACATGACAGACAAGACTACTTGGAACAACTGGAATGAATAGACCCATGCATGGTCTGAAGGGAGTTTCTCCCCCCCCCCACTCCCCCTCCCTTCATTTTTAACACAAACTCTGGCCTCAGCGGAAAACACGAGACAAATCTTTGCTGACTGTGCGGCTGACGGATGAGCATGAGGAGGCATTGTGCTACTGTCTGTCTGAATGTCAAGACTCCAACGCTGCATATGGTCCGGACCGGCGGAACCACAGCCAGAACCACGCTGAGGGACTCGGATCATGTCACTTTCACTCCGAGGGAGTCGTCAAGCTTAATTGTTTGTTTGATGACGACGCCTCTGGATTTCTGACAGAAAAACCCATCCGTGACTCATCTGCAGAGCAGGCGAGGGCTGCCCTGATTGTTTTCCTTGCCGCAGTTCTCGAAGCCAAAGGGAGAGTGGGGGAGGGTGGGGGGAAGGCAATCACTCTTGTGTTTAGCCTCCATTCATTTCATAGACGCAGCTAGCGCGCCCCGGCACAAAGAATCAAGTCCTTATATCTCCCCAAACATATACAGAGATTACATCACCACGGGGCCATGAGACAGAGACGCCCTGTTTTTCCCGCAGTCCATAAACACACACACACACACACACACACACATTCAGTCATCCAGTGTGTGTGTACCAAAGTGTTTCAAGGAGGGGAGCAGGGGGCCAAATGAGCCCAAGGGAGGGAAATCTCTGAGGGGGTCTTACTGCCTCTCCTCCACTGAGGAGCTAAGGGTCTCTGACCACCCCTCCTACCTTTAGGGTCTTACTGCCTCTCCTCCACTGAGGAGCTAAGGGTCTCCGACCACCCCTCCTACCTTTAGGGTCTCACTGCCTCTCCTCCGCTGAGGAGCTAAGGGTCTCTGACCACCTCTCCTACCTTTACCTCTGAGGGGGCTTACTGCCTCTCCTCCACTGAGGAGCTAAGGGTCTCCTCTGAGGGGGTCTACTGCCTCTCCTCCACTGAGGAGCTAAGGGTCTCCGACCACCTTTAGGGTCTCACTGCCTCTCCTCCACTGAGGAGCTAAGGGTCTCCGACCACCCCTCCTAACTTTAGGAGAATGTGGCAGTATCTAACGAAGCTCTACACAGTACTCTGTCTGTCCATTCAGGTTATATCAACAGAGAGGAGGTTACCATGCTGCCAATGTATACACACGCACGCACGCACGCACTCACGCCGCACGCGCACAGTCGCACACACACACACACACACACACACACACACACGAACACACACACACACACACACACACACACACGCCATGTACACAACAGTTCTGAAAACCCAAACACTTTTGGTTCCTGCATGGACAGTGAAGTACATTGAGAGCTGTAAACATGCTAAATTCCCTCTCATGCGAGCTCTAATTGCATTAAATACTGTGCATACAGTATACACACACCTACTGTATGTACATGTGCGTTTACTGTACCTGTGTGCCTCTACCATGATGTAACACCAACGGTGGTGAGAAATCAAAAAGAATTGCTCCATTGACCAGAAATTAATATTTCAAAATATGCTTACGTTGTAAGGTGAAGCATCTCGCAAATTAAGTCACTCTTTTATAGCAAGTAACAAGTAAACGAATCAGACAATAGAAACCTGTACTATATACAGTATGTAGGCTATATAAAAATGTCAACTTGCTGTTGATTTTGTTATTTTTATTAGGAAGAAGACTTCCACGGATCCGGTTCCTCTAAAAACAAACATTACTGGGTTTGGTGATGTTCTATTATGGTCTGAATCAGCTTTGTTTGCGTTTGTTTACGTGCTAAAAGAGTGACCTGTGGAGCAGTTTCAGCGTACAATGCAAGTCAACAAGGAGCATATTTTTAATAATCCATTTCTAATCAATGGAGCAACCATTTTTGATTTCACATCATGGCCAGGTAACTACTATACTATTATAATTCATCCCGACAGCCGCCAGATTGCTGAAACATGGCATGAGTCTGCCATCAGGATGCTGAGCAAGGCATAAGCCTTGAATAATGTCTAGTATATTAGTAGGCTATAATGCACACTGCACAGTACAGTGTCTGCTATGCTTACGCACATATACACTGTATATTATCTTAGGTATGTGTAAATCAGTTTTTTTGTGAAAAAGCTGTACAGTTGTAGCAAGATTGTAAATAAGCTATTAGACCTTTTAGTTGCACCGGTTGTGGCAAAAGCTTGTAAATATGTCTAAAACCCACACAGAAGAAAACCCTTTACCTGTACGTTTGTGGTAAAAGCGCTCAAAACTCTCTACTTTTTTACCTGTAAAACTGTGATGAGACAAAGCTGTGATTCAAATTAATTTGAATTTCCCCATATTCAGACCTGCAGGGAATTAGGGAGAAAGTTAACTCACGTTATGAAGACATTTATAGTGGTGCATCAAAGTGGACACACATGCACCTGTACATGCACAAACACGCACACTTACACACAGGCGCACTGATCCCGTCTGCGTTGCATTCATTCCTCTCCGTGTAGATCAGACCTGGTTAAGTCTGAGGCAATAGCTCCAGGAAGAAAAAAGAAAAAGGAAGAGAAAAAGAAAAAGAAGTAGAAATCATTAAGCCCCACTCAACAGGCTGCTTGGCAGAGCTCATTCCGGTTAGCCATAAATCATTAAACCAATCATTAGTGTGAAAGGAACTTTTTAATAACCACTAATTAAGTTGATTTGAAAATAACATGTTTATTATTATTGGTTGCGGCTCTGGGGCCGTTTGGACAGGGGTTGTAGAAGGGTTTTGATTTAAGGGCTCTCTCTCTGTTTCGGCAACGGGAAAGAGGAGGAAACTCGGAGAGGCTCCGAGACGGTGATGTCAGGGTTCCCCGTGCGCTGCCTGCGAGATTACAGAAGTGAAATGTAGCTTTACCTTCATTTTCCAAGTTGTTAACAAGACTTTGATTATACTGCTTTCAATTGCTGTACATAAGTCATTATATACGCCCTAATGTCCCCGAGCTTAACTCTCTCCGCTCACGTTCATTTCATAAACAGATGTTGAGAAAGAATGTGGGTAATTTATTGGGAAGAAAATACCCATATTTCCTTCATCTAAACAGGAAGGTGAGATTTTACCAGTACGTACATGTACTGTACCTACTGTATCTACTACTAAAACTCTTAATCTCCATCATTCATTCACATTCTTTTACGAATGGCTACTATACTGAATATTAGCCACAGAAGAACTTCAGCACCTCATTAATACATCAACTCATACTCGATTATGAAACAAGCTAATAATGTCAAGATGTCATAACAAAATATCTCTGCCTTCGGCTGAGGCTATGTTCACACTCAGCTATGCTCAGATGTGCCACTGCCAAAAAGATCTTGTTTATTTTCCTACAACCATGGTTGTAATCAGTGCATCTTCTCCTACGAGGAAGTTTATACTCATGCAATTATTTGTATTTGTCCCCGCAGTGCATGCAGTTAGGATGTTCCATGATGTGGGGAGGTTGTTGGAGGTCAGGTGGGGTTGGTTGGGGTAGGGGGCGGGGCTATAGTAGTACTCGCTCATGGAATGGCCTGATTACGGATTCGGTATGTGCCACAAAGGAAACCGCGAAGGCCAATCAGTGACCATTATCTGTCCCATCATCGCAAAAAACAACCAGCATCACCTTCACACACTAGGACCTCACTCTCCCAGCCTGTCCTTCAAACACTAGGACCTCACTCTCCCAGCCTGTCCGGCTGCTGCGGTGTGGTGGTCCAATGCCAGCCGGACAGCGTGTCGCTGGTTTGAATCCCAATCCCGACTATACCTTTGCTGTGTGTCATCCCTCCCCATCTCTCTCCCCATTTCCTAAACTATCCTATCAATATAAAGGCATATAAAAGCCCAACAATAAATCTTAATACTTCCCCCGCCGAGGTGAATAAAATGTGGCCATATAGAACTAAACTAAATCTGTTCAAAAGAGTATAAACTAAAGCTAAAGTCTGGCTGTCAAAAACAACACTGCTCTAGGGCTGAGAATAATAGAGCCTTGTTCTCCCTGCAGTGCCCGAGAGGGAGGTAAACAAGATGGAGTGATTAGGATGGTCCCGCTCACCTGAGCATGGTATTGCCAGGAGGGGATGGTGGTGGTGGTGGGGGGGGGGGGGTTATCCATCCGGAGAATAAACACAAGCTGTGGATATAGTTGACAATCATGATACATTTCAGAGCTCAGGTTAGTCTTCGGCAAACACAGGATGAAAGAGGATTATAATGTCTCTATACGTATCGTCGTTGTCGGGCAGAAACCTTGTATATGTCCCAAAAGAGTGCATGTGTTCCAATTGATTTAAGTGTCACAACACTATCATTATGTTTAACTATAAAATAGGGCAGAAATGTAGGACATAAAACATTAAAAAAGAAAAAAAAGATGAAATATGGAGATACAACGTTTCTACCCGACAGCGATGAAATGTTATATAGAGGGTATATGCGCATGCATGAAGTGAATGGAAAATCGAGTGGCAAATCGAGTGGCAAAGTGAGTGGCAAAGTGAGTTTCATATCGTTTAACGTCCTTTAATGCAAATAGATAGGACTTTTCTGTTTGGATGTATGGGCTGTCAACGCCAGAAAGTAGTTTTTTGCCACTCAGCAGGCGTTCCCGCATTACTACCAGGTTTCATGATGATGTCACACGCATATACTGTACCTTCTATGCCCAAAGGTGTGTTTCTGGTTGCTCCCAGGAAACTTAATCGTTGCTATATCTCAATATATGCTAACTTTTTGTGTTTTTCCATAGCCTAAATTAATGTCCTACGTGATCACACCACAGTGTCAGAATCTCATATAATCAAGTATTAGAATATGCAAGCTCGAAACACGGTACTTTTGAACTTGTAGATCTGTAACCTTTGCTTAAATCCTGAAAGGTAACAATTTTGAACATATGAGGTTTCCACCCAACAGAGACGTTATCCAGCGGTGGCATTGTGTAGCAGCAGCATTGTGTCCTTCGTGTGAGTCTTCGTCCCCCCGATTGCACTTCGGGGGGTCTTTTCACAACCGCACAACAAGCAATCCAACATTCCCAAAAATGCAGTGATCCTGGAAGCCGGGAATGACATAATAAATATTGAGAAAGATCTCAGGTTGGAGAGAGTGTGTGTGTGTGTGTGTGTGTGTGTGTGTGTGTGTGTGTGTGTGTGTGTGTGTGTGTGTGTGGGAATGATCACTGAATCCCAGGCTTTGTCCCTGTTGTGTGAGAGCCAGTGGATAAAAGGGGTGGGGGTGGTGTGCGTGCGTGCGTGCGTGAGCAAACATACTGTAGTAAGTATTACAACAAGGGGAGGTGAAGTGGGGTGACGATGGTTGGGGGGGTGAGGTCATTCTGATTGAAGCAAGGAGATGTAGAAATATCTGAACATCTACGCCATGCGTTGTCCAACATTCACATCATAATCCTCTCCTGGGGAGTGTTGGTCAGTGAAGCCTGACAACAATTCAATCCAGAGCAAAAGTTGCGAGAGATGGGTTGTGGCTTAGCGTTAAGGACATGGGAACCAGCAGACTCAAGTCAAGAGGCTTTGAACTGCACACTTGTGTTGCCAGGGGAACCGGACGTACGGTATATAGCTCCCATGCAGTCTCAGGGGAATCGGACGTACGGTATATAGCTCCCATGCAGTCTCAGGGGAATCGGACGTACGGTATATAGCTCCCATGCAGTCTCAGGGGAATCGGACGTACGGTATATAGCTCCCATGCAGTCTCAGGGGAATCGGACATACGGTATATAGCTCCCATGCAGTCTCAGGGGAATCGGACGTACGGTATATAGCTCCCATGCAGTCTCAGGGGAATCGGACGTACGGTATATAGCTCCCATGCAATCTCAGCGACTGAAGAGGCATGAGGCCCATGGCCCTCCTATGGGCCTCATATGGGTTTCGACATGTATGTATATAGCTGAATACAATAGAGCCAATGTCGGTACATTTTTATGCTAAAGTATAAACAGTTTTTTTCTGGGGAAACCCTAGGGTTCCCCAAAGTGGGGTCCTCTGGAGCCCACTTTGAGAACCACTGTGCTAGACGAGTCACCACCGAGAGAATCCTGACTGCCTGCATCACTGCCTGGTAGGACTGTACGATATGGACAAAGGTTTATATCTCGGCATTTATGCCAAATATTGCGATATCGATGTCATATTCTATATTTTAAGTGTTGCAACATTGCCTGAAGAAGGTCAGTAGACCGAAAGCTTGCTAAATACATGCATTGATTGTGCGCAGATCTGAGTGTGCAGAGCTTCCCTTTATTTTTCTCCTGTTCCCTTTGTGGCTCCAGCACCTCTCTTAAGTTTCTTCAGTGGATGAGCGGTGGTTCTTTTTAGTGTTGCAACATTGAAAACTAAACATTATTCAAAAAAGTGTGTTAGTGAGTTTGCTCACGCACTGGACCAGGGCTAACAACAATGCAACGGAGTGGTGGTTTATTTTCCGATGGACACAGAGGGATGTTGCTGGCTTTAGAAGTGGACGATATATTGACTATATATATCAATATATTGACGATATTTCTATATCACGATATCGCTGCCCGTTGCGATACTGACATTGCGCATGTTCATACAGTTCTATTTCATTCACAGCTTGAAGCGTGAGCACTACTAGCCAATCGGAATCTGGCAATCTGCAGTCAGCGAATGATGTGGTTGGGCTCCGTCTTTAAATATCACCATGTGTGATCCTGCCGATCTGCCAGTCTCTTTACTGCAAAAAACCCACCTCCATATGTTCATGTGCACTTCCACCTCCAGCGTCGTAAGTGCCATGTATACTCTGGCATTAAGATCTGCATGGCGAAAGAGATTTCTCATGTTTTGTTTGTGCAACTTTATCTCAGATCGGTTGTTGACAATCCCCAACCCGACGTGCAGTAAACATGTACGGTGCAGGGTACAGTAACCGTGACGACCTTTGGCAGTAAAGACTAAAGCAAGAAATGTTTCTGGAATCCCTCTTTCTAGAAAAAGGTGTAGAAACATATACACAGAACCAGGGCCTCCCCTTTATTGAAATACTTGTATTATTGTATAGCTGGTATGAGGGATATGAGGGATAATCTTGATCAGATTCAGAATGACTGGATCTTGAGGTGCAGTGTGTCTTCAACATGCAGTCTGTGCTGGACTCATAAGGCTTTCTGTGCCGTGAACGTGGGTGACCGCGGTCAGAGGATAATGGCCACATTATGGCGGAACTGTGTAAATGCTCCCTTCCGCAGCAGGCTCTCCCGCTGAGGTGGTCAACACGTGTCGAGCAAATTCACAATGCACGCAGAAACACACTATTTACATAGACACACACACTTACACACACGCATGCACACGCACACACACACACACACACACACACACACACACACACACACACGCGCGCACACGTGACACGCACATGCACACATATACACACACACACACACACACACACACACAAAGAGTGAGCGAGAGAAAGAATAGGAAAGTTTAGGGACGTGGAGAGAAAGTATTATGTCACAAATATACACACAAACGAAACGGGGCCAATAAAGCATATACTGTATAACTGTAAATATCTGGAAATGTAATGAAGCCGTCTAAAATGTACAACGTGGAATGATGTTAAAACATTTGACTCCTACAGGTGTGTGAGAGAGATTAGGGCGAGAGAGAGAGAGAGAGAGGACCGCCATAGAGGTTCCCATGCAACGGTCCCAGCTGGGGATCGCCTAGGCTGCACCTTTATCCCTCCCCCCCCCCCCCCCCCTGCCTAGGAGGTCCCGGGAATACGGTAAATAAATCATCCTGCCCCCTGTCCCTCACTAATCAAGGCTTAGAGCAGAGCACCTGGGCAGAGCAGGTGACAGACAGTCATATAGTTTAATCCTCACGGTGCAGAAGGTCACACCGTTCCCACACACACATACTGTACAGTATGGATAACAAGCGCTGAAATATATATACCCACCCCACAGCAGGCTGACTGAATCAAGTCACTCTCCACACCGGACACAATAAAGTTAATTCTCTGCCGATTAATTTGGGAGTTCAGCCCACAGAGCAGACTGTGAGAATGGTTAACCACTTATGCTTTGTCCTATACGACGGTGTCGTTGAGCTTAATTGTGGAGTTGTTCTTGTAGGTCTTTCAAAAGTTTCAAAGATGTTGGTGATGTATGACAATATATGCCCAGTTGAAAGTGGTTTTAAAGGGACAAATGTGCAAAATAGAGTTACAGACCCTAAACGGTCCATTTGGTTCAGTGTCAATCATTTAGCTGGGGACCCCTGAAACCCCCTCAAGGACCACTGGGGACCCCTGGAACCCCCTCAAGGACCCCTGGGGATCCCTAGACACTACATTGAGAACCAGTTCCTCAGTGGTCCCCGGGAGTCTCCAGGGGGTCCCCAGCTATTGATAGTTTGCTGGTTAGGAACTAAATGGGCCGTTGTGGGTCTGTCTGTAACTCTTGACAGTGTATAAATGGAACCGGTCCATTTGGCTCAGAGTTAAATGAACACTGAGCATTTTACAGTCTATAGATTGGGGTCCCAGAGAATCTTGAACTTTTTAAAGGGGTGCTAGCTAGCCTCTCCGTCCCTAGCTAGCCCCTTACGTCATGTAGCAGCCAAGTCTACTGTATATGGACTTTTAATGTTTGTTTAGTGCACTAAATGACGGCGTGAGGCGTCATATGGCCGATACAACTCGAGTCGTAATCTGCAGTAATTTCGTTTCACAATCCATTCAGGTCTCGTGGAGGACGATGAGGATGATCATGTTTATTTATTTATTTCTCAATTATTCATTCTCCCCAAAAAATAAGCATGCCCCCAAACATCAGCATGGACCCCCACCTCATGCCGTCATGTGGCTGCCACATGACGGCATGATGTTTGTTTAGAGCGTAGACTGTAGAGTCATATATGGACTTTTAATGTTTAATAAAACAGGGGCGCATGGCCCAATGCATATCAAACAGGAGGTCCTTGACATGAAAAGGGTTGAGAGAATCCCTGGTCTACAGAACACAGGTGTCTGCCTAAAAATAGGGACGGTTGGAACTGAAAGTGGATCAAAAAGGGACTCCTAGATGTTGACAAAAGACAAAAGTCCCCATAGAACACAATAGTGCAGTGTACACTACAGTGAGAGGGGACCCACTCGAACCCCCCCGTCTCCGTCCCTCCACACACACACACACGCACTTCCCCAAACACCACACCCTAGTACCCCCACCCTCCGACCCCCCCCCCCCCCCCCTCTGGCCCCTCCTAGTATCATGTTCTATATGACTTTGGAATTGGCCCAGTGTCTGTTCATTCACTTAGCGTGCACATTTTCCACACGGCCCCCGGAATGTCTTTTACACGTTTTCTGATTCCTCAAAAAAAATAAAAGAGAGAGAGAGAGAGAGAGAGAAATGATGGAAAATAATGAAGGCGGTGCAGAAACCGAAGTCAGCGCTGTGTTCACACCAGATTATTCATTACCACTATAATGTTTTTCTTTCATTGCCAAAGTATGTTTCCCTCGTACGACGAGAAGTAAAAGCATGTGTTGTTTGTCTGCCAGACCAGCGCTCGTTAATCACGACAATATCTAGGAGATTTCCACCCATGCTATATGCACAGTGATTTGCTTCACGTCAGATGGGGAGGGGACCATCTAACACAATAATCCGGCATGAGATCAGATATACGTTGAATTAACGTTTGTTTTTACTTTAACCCATTCTGAACGGGAACCCATTTCGGTGTTGGCATCATGTTATGCTTTACCTATTTGAAAATAGCAGATCTACAAGCTCATAGCGCGCCACCGAGTGGCGCGCTACGAGCTTGTAGGTCTGCTATTTTTGAAAAATCGAAGAACGACTGACATTTTTAGAATCTGATCTCAGGTCAGAATGGGTTCATCAGACCAGTGTGTGTCCAGTGGAAACCTCATATGAATCTGATCTCAGGTCAGAATGGGTTAAGGGCTCAATCGTCACTATTTACATTACATTATTTATAGCCCAGTTATAGTATCATAGTCACTCGAGCAATAACAAAAAAACAGAGATTCCTTGATATGATTCTCATCTGATAGAATTATTACAGAGTCCCACCTACTGGCCTCGTTCCCATTTCCTCTCCTCCTTCTCCGATAAGGAGGTGCACTCCCTGACATTCCCAGCCGCTGTGACGAGGCCTCCAGCAGTTATCGCCTCAACCTGTGACTCTGTAACAATCGCTGCAGCTGTAACACCCATCATCAGTCTAAGAACTGTAACATACCACTCAGTCAGTCACTGCTACCTCGCGGCCTGCTGTTACACTCCAATATACCGTATATGCTGATTGGTTCTCACGGTGTTTGTGGTGTGGGTTTGGGCATAATGAGGTTTTCTACCAAACGGAGACAATATTTAACTAAAAGTATACAAAATAAATGCAACCAAATGGACCCTGGGACTAGTTTAATTCACACGCTTTCATGGAGTCTAAAGTTGTTTAACCCCTTTCTGAGACCTCTCTCCAAATGGTGTTTCTTTAGTTTCGTTATTTTTTGGGGTTCACTGTACAGTACTTGCAGATCGTTTTCTCTGCAGAAAAGATACCCGGGAGAAATTTGTGAGATTCTTTTGGGTTGCTATAGTGCAGTTTGTGTTGCTATAGCAACAAACAAATCTTTATTTGCGCTTGGAATATTTGGCAGCTCCTTAACTTTGCAAGAGCTGCAAAATTATGTTTCCCTTGTACACATAAATCATTACATAACCCCCTGGGGTATATACATGTGTTTAAATGTGTGTTTTTGCTAAAAACACTAATTTGAGGCATTGTTTCATGATGTAAGCATTTGTAAAGTGAGTTAATCTGTGTGAGTGTACTGTACAAAAGTGCAGATAATGAATTACAAGGTTACTTAGGCATGCTGCCATGGCTGCCCGACCTTTTCGCTAACAAGACCCCTGACCCTTCAACCTTGAACTTTTCACAGCGAAGAAAAGTGCCAAAGCTAAGCCTGCACAGCTGAATGAACGCTTCAATGGTGTGTGTGTGTGTGTGTGTGTGTGTGTGTGTGTGTGTGTGTGTGTGTGTGTGGGTGGATCGGGGGGGGGGCATCTCCGGAGACCTCATATGTCATTGCCGTGTTGATAACTTAAATTTATGACCCCTCACCTTCAGCCCTGTGACCTTGTCCAGTAAACTAAACTCCCAAACAACCCACACCCCAGCAGTCAGAAGAAGAGATTTATGATACCCACCCACCACCACACATGCACACAGTTCACCTCCACATAGTCGCCCAACTGTTCTCCTTCATGACTTACGGCCTGTGTTCTTTAGACTCGAGTGGGTGCGGGATTCTGTCTGTCCGTCTGTTCATTTATACTCGCGACACATTGTGAGCTTGCAGATCTTCTATTTTCGCCGAGCAACACCGTCAACACACGACGAGGCATATATAAATCAGGCTTTGGTCTCCGGGGAGAAGCCTGTCACCTGTCAGGGAGAGGCGCGCAGCGTTGCATGTGAGCCCGTAACATGAGACTCATAGTTCTCATGAACGCTTGCCACCCCAGTCTCACCCCCCGCCCCCCTCCTTTCCACTCTCCCTCTCTCTCTCCATTGCCCTTCACCCCCCCCCCCCACCCCCCCACACACCCTTTCCATCACTCTTTCTTTGAAATCAAGCCACTCCTGTTGCAAGGGGCACTGTCAGGGCCGGGGGGGGGGGGGCACTGTCAGGGCCGGGGCCCCATTTATATTCCCCTGCCTCACTTAGCATCACCCAGTGGCTGGCGGCGACAGGAATAGAACCCTGGGCCGGATGCTAAGCGGATCCCAGGCAGGCAGAGCAACCAGCAGGTCTGCCGTGTCACTCTGGAAATCTCCAGCGGCAGCTGTGCTGACAGGGATGAAAGTGATAGTCGTCAGCGTCAATACAACCAGCTGCAGGGGCCATTGTACCTGGGAAGGTTCCACATTTTTTTTTAAATAATAATAACTTCAGTGTCTCACTGAAGTGTAATTTTATTATTGTCGCATAACCACGGCCAAAATAGAAAAAAAGAAAGAAAGAAAATCAGTCAAATAGCTGAAAGACTAAATGAAGAGCATTGCATTGACTTTTTAAGGTGCCGTACGTTGCAAGACATATCAGATCCCAGTCCCCCAAAACACAGACCCCTGCAACAGCATACATGTGACTATATATTCTGCTTCTCATTTCTGCTAGCTCAGTGGTGAAAAAGAAGCGGAAGAATAATAACCTATTTCTCCCTGAGTCTGATTTCAAAGTGAGGTGAGACGAAGGATCTGTATAGCCTATATGTGGCACTGTATGGGGACCCCTGGGAGGGGCCATCGGTCCCTAATGATGTGGGAACAGAATGTTTTGGACTGGACGGATGGAGGGAGGGAGCGTTAATTAGATCAGGAGGAACCGCCCAACCTCTCCTCTCCTGGAGGATATTGGATTTCACATGCTATCACAAATCCTTCTGAATATGGAGCCACCATTCAGACAGATAAGCCAGTGACTCCAGTGACATGAATCCTCTTCAGACCCTTCCAACCATTCATCGAGGGCTTCCAGTGATTCAAGAAGCCATTGTTTGGTAAGTTCATTTGCGAGACCCCCTTTTGCAATGTCACAAAAGAAAAAGATAATTTAATTTGGGAGAAAGAATTCTGAAATCCGTATGGGCCTACTATACGTTGCATCACTTTCACTCGCCGTTTTGTCTTAGATTCTGCCTTTCACGCCTCTCTAACATTCCTGCTTTCCACTTATTCTCTGTGACAGATCCATCCAAACAAAGACCGAAGATCCGTTCCAGAGGGCGTCCCTTATCCAAAATCAACCCGAGTGGAGCCTGTGCCTCGCAGAGCGCCGTGACGACCAGCTCCTTTCGCCTTTTTCTTTTCTTTTTTTTTCTTTTTCCAAAAATACTGTTGGAAGTTGGCAGGGGCGCAACTGTGACCGCTCGCAGCTCAGAAAACACCGCTTTCCCCCCTTTTTTCCTGTGTAATGGAAACCTGTCTGAAGTTGGGAGAGCCACAGAAGCTCTGTGTTATGGTTAAATCAGAGGCCCGGAGAGAGCAGGTGCTTCCCCAGCACTCTGGGGAGACACGTTTGCCCTGGAGCTGCAGACCTGGGATCAGCTTTCGCTACCCCAATTCTGACCTCAGCCACTATGAGCTAATGAGCAAAACTTTCCCCGGATCGGCACTTCGGGGCAAAAAAACGAATTAAAAATAAATAAAAATCTGCCAGTTTTCCTGCACTTGCAGCAGGTCAGTTTACAGTACAGAGGCAGCAGTGTTGCAAGGATGAGGCACACCGGCATGGAAGAGGAGCAACAGGGATGTAAATGTTTTGAAAGTCCAAGAGGGGCTATTCATGGCTCACTTAAATAGGCCATAAAGACAATCATTTATTTCTCAACCATGCTTTGGGGACACAAATTTCACTGTAACAATTTGGTGAAGTGAAACGTCGCAGTAACATTGCACTCTCTCCGTTGACCTTTGTGAGACATGTATGCTTCTAATTTTCCCAGTAACACAAAGAATGGAGAATACATCCATCCACATCAAAGTCAACCCTGAAAATAAAATCCTATCGCCAGAAAATTCCTTGGCCTCCTGTGTGCATTCCTGCAAACCCCGAAACTTCTGTTTCTACGCTGTAGGTATAAGACCTTATAGATAGCGTACATAATGAAAAACACGGTAACAGATATTCAACGTATAGCAACGCCGTATAGTTCCAGATGAACACCGAGGGCTTGAAAGTGGTGGTATTGTTCTTCCATTATCTAGCGTGTTAAAGGTTTGTCGTGTTTACTTGGGTTTTCTCTCCATAAAAATTTACGGCCGGCCGTACTTTCATGTTGGCTGAGTTATGTGGCGCTCTCTGGCAACGCTGCAGTGGGGGGCTTTGATGTGAAGCCATAAAAGCTGGAAGAGAGCAGTCAAGGCAGCACACTGTACCGTGGGTTGAGACAGGACGCTCAGGTCAGAGGAGTCAGCGAGCGATACACTGTGCTGCAGAGTGAACACAGCACAGGTACTGGTAATCCCATTTAAACCCCAAGGCCACGGTCTGAGCAGGACAATAACAAAAGGAGCACATCCAAAACATGGTCCAAAGTGAAATATGACATTCTCTGATTAATGTCTTTGCACAGGTGAGAGGCAGCTGTTCCTGCAAAATGGCAGCCCTTTGAGTTGGGCTGATCACCAGGCAACGTGTAGTCGACGCACTTTGCAAGGGCGAGTTTGCATTAACCCATTCTGACCTGAGATCAGATTCATACGAGGTTTCCACGGGACACACACTGGTCTGATTAACCCATTCTGACCTGAGATCAGATTCTAAAAATGTCAGTCGTTCTTCGAATTTTTCAAAAATAGCAGACCTACAAGCTCGTATCGCGCCACTCGGTGGCGCGATATGAGCTTGTAGATCTGCTATTTTTCAATAGGTAAAGCATAACATGATGCTAACACCAAAATGGGTGCCCGGTCAGAATGGGTTAAGCATGAGTTATTGTTGCTGATTTAGATTCCGAAGCATACAGGGTGCATATAGTCCATGCTCTGACGTAGCCCGTGCTCTTGCATCGTATACTATCGTAGCATGAAACCATGCACTGTATCATCAATCACATTTGACCTGAGACTAAGAGCACAGGGTCAAACTGATTCCACTGCTGGCGTTTTTCCTTTGCTAACAATGTTTCCATTTCAAAGAAATATTACACACTCAGGAGTTAGGACCTGAGTCACCATAAGACCTGAGAACCGGGGAGTGATGAGTTGTTTAAATCATCGCCGCACGCAACCTGAGTGCGGTGATTCTTTCATCATCGCTGAGGATCGATGGGGGAGGCTCTACTGAGCACTCGCCCAGTGAGCTCACACTCACAGAGGCGGGGGCGGGTGGTTGGAACTTGGGGGAGCAGGGGTAGAAAGAAAAGCAGAAGAACTTGGGGGAGCAGGGCTAGAAAGAAAAGCAGAAGAAAAACATCAGGGTGAAAAATCACTGCGGTCAGAAGTACTCTAATTCCCCAGTCAGACTTTCCAATATGATAAAACCAGAAGTGGGAATTAACAGAAGCGAGGATTGTCCTGCACGCCTCAATATCTCCCATTTTTCTTTTGGCTTGAAAAGATGTTGGGAGAGATCTGGTCTGGCTAAAAGCTCTGAGGACTTTCTGGTCCCTAAATGAAGACGGATCAGCGTTTTCTTTCCTGGAGTAACCTGTGTGTGTGTGTGTGTGTGTGTGTGTGTGTGTGTGTGTGTGTGTGTGTGTGTGTGTGTGTGTGTGTGTGTGTGTGTGTGTGTGTGTGTGTGTGTGTGTGTGTGTGCGTAGACGACGTGCGTGCATGCCTGCATTCGTGCATGGGTTCGTGCGCATGCCGAGCCTACGTGCTGTGGTATGTTTAGTTCAGACTTGGTGTAAGCTGTTGACAGAATCATTGGTTGATTTATGTACCCAACAGCTACTGTCTATGGGTCACCAGAGCCTCCACTGTTTATTGTTTATAACAACCAGCCTCCAAGATTCCCAGAGAGCGCCAGACCAAATGGAGCATCACTTTAGTTGAGGCAAGCAGGCACCGAAGTCAAACTGGTTCCATGCACAATTTGCACATACGGTCACGATCCTAATGATTCATTCGGAATCTACACAATCTACAGTATTTAAGCAGACCGACATTCACTCCCTCATGACCAACATCTCTCGCTGCTAAGTATACTTCAAATGACAGTTCGCCAGTGATCAAACTCCCTCCAACTTCCCAGCCTCCTCGCATTCTTTTTCCACTATATGCCTGAATGCCATCCAATGCAGCTTCACATGTATTGTATCATGTTCTTTTAATTTCCGTGTATATCTTCATGTTCTGCCCTATGAGGGGTCTATTGTTGAGTAGAGGTCATCACCATGCCAGGTTTTGTCAAAATGTTATTTTTTGCCACATACAAAATGGGCAGTCAATAATATTACCACATTGACCTAGCCGTAATGTGTAGTGGATTCCTAATGTGCCATAGTGGCTATGTCACATGACACCTGATAGTATTTCCGCATTAATTAAATCAATGTCCTGTACCTATTCTGGAGACTGTCAAGTCAGCCACCTCACTGGCTGTATACAGGCACCAAAGCAGCATGGTCCAAGTCTATTACATTTTGGGGATTTCAATACTAAAATCAGTGCTTTCGTTGCACATTACATGAACAAAATAAGAACGGTATAACATAATGCCATACTGCCAAATAAAATGCAATATCTCTGCAATAGAAAGGTTTTCATCTTGAGGAGTGTCCGACTGTGCTTCACACACTGCACACCCCCTTCCCCCTATAATTTTGTAGTTCCCTAATGCTTTCTTCCCTTGTTTTTCTGTCTCCATCAAAGAGATTGAGATTGAGGAAGAAACGTACGGAACTGGACTGTATGTTCTTGAGGATTTAGGATTTAGACAGTTTTCTGAAAAAGCTATGTTTCTATGTCAGTGGTTCTTCGATTTTTCAAAAATAGCAGACCTACAAAAAAGCTCGTAGCTTGTAGATCTGCTATTTTTCAAAAGACACCAAAAGGGGTTCCCGCCCAAAAGCATGCATGTAAACACATCTCTGGTAGCCTGTGATGAGAGCAGGGCAATGGGCACTGAGGGCAGCATCCTCCAGATCATAAACACACCTCTGGTTGTCACATTCTCTCTCTCCCTCAGTCTGTGACTCCATACTGGCCACTCCCATATCCCATTGCAGCACGCCCAGTTCCATTTACACACCTGTCTTATACCTCATCAGCCCAGCAGTGAACACTTCTCCAATCAACCTGCTCACTATAAAACTGGACTCAGTGCAAACACTCTTTGTCAGTTCATAACCTGTTGGTCATGGATGTCCTGCCTGTTCCTGTGTTGACTTGATGTCATTCTGATTCATGCCTGATTCCTACCTGCATTCCCCTGTGTAAGAAATATCCTATTCTTTATTAAATACTTTATTATTCTACTCTTGTTTGTTGTGACTTTGCCTTGCGTTCAACTCTCTGTCTACATCCGTGACACTGGTAGCCTGTGATGAGAGCAGGGCACTGAGGGCAGCATCCTCCAGATGTAAACACACCTCTAGTAGCCTGTGATGAGAGCAGGGCACTGAGGGCAGCATCCTCCAGATGTAAACACACCTCTAGTAGCCTGTGATGAGAGCAGGGCACTGAGGGCAGCATCCTCCAGATGTAAACACACCTCTAGTAGCCTGTGATGAGAGCAGGGCACTGAGGGCAGCATCCTCCAGATGTAAACACACCTCTGGTAGCCTGTGATGAGAGCAGGGCAATGGGGGCACGGAGGGCAGCATCCTCCAGATGTCAGGCGAGGATGTAGGTCAGACAAGATAAGTCACATCCCTGTTGGTTTGGTGAATAACAGATTGATTTATTGATTATACTTTTAAGAGGTTTTTTTTAATGGCACGGTGGCAGATTTATCATTTATACAAAAAAGGATAACTCAAATAAGCCAAGGGCTTGTTTCCAATAAGGTTCTTTGTATTCAATTCATCAAGACATTTGAAGACAAATAATATCATATTCAGAAACATTATATAGGCTACAAGTCGTGATACAAAAGAAGTACAGTAAACAGTTGGGGAGTGGAGTCATTTATGGTGATAAGCTTAGACTTTTTAAGGGCGCACATCTCACTTGTGTATATAGTAAAATAATATGTACATAAAATTTAAACTGAGGGGTCAGAATTTGCAACTGAGGGTGCCAACTCTGGCACCCCCGTGGTGCCGGGCCTGAGTCGGTGAAGCGAACATTTATAGATAAATAAAGGTCTTTTGACTCTTTTACAGATACAGTATGAAGAAACTTCTTCCATCTTCCTCCCTTCACAAGAACAATGGTATGGGGGGTCGGGAGAGGGACACTGTTTGTGTGGTCTTCTGCTAGTGAAAATGACCAGAATCCAAGTGAAAGAGGGTTATGTTTATAGAAGATAAGACCCTTAAATGTGTTTAAACAGATATTCAGATCCAGACATTCCTTAGTCACTACACATAGGAACCCAGCTCACTGGCTTTTGTTGGTCCTAAAATAAGCAAATGGTGTAACCTAGCCTTATAGGCCTACTCCTAAAAGTAAGAAGAAAATACACATGCATCATTTGAAAATGTACAGTGAGGCCTATGTAGTATGTACCCTTATTGCGTAAATTTGAGATAAATACAAAATAGTATTTATATTTTAGATACAGGAAAATGCAAGTTTTGCTTCTTGCCCCCAAGATCATGTATTCATACTAGGGATAGTGTAAAACGACGCAGTACCTCTTCAATATGCTTGGTGGATCTGCGTGTTTTGCTTCAGCCAATCACATCGACGAAGCGTGCACTCCCAGTGTCCCTTGTTGCGTTCACACGGGCAGACGCAACGACGCGTTGCGAATTGATTTTGGAGCAGCAGCTATACATGCATGCAGCATTGCGTCTTTGCAACGTCATGTCGCTGGCTTCTATTGACAATGAATGGCAGACTGCATCTTTTACATTTGCCCGTGTACTGTGAACGCACCATCTCATCGCGTCACAGACGGCAGCAGCAGCAGAGTGTCATGGCTGCCTCCGTGCAGAGGCTTCAGAAGTGCGCCGTGTCGCCGACGGGGAAGCACACCGCCTCGGTTATCTTCCTGCACGGCTCAGGTGCTGCTCAGCAATAGCTTTTTAATATGAAACGTGTGATTATTTAGTGGGAAAAGTAGAAGTGTTTGTGTGTTGTTTGATGGTCTATCTAAACGGCTATACTACGACTTTTTGCAGAGGAGAGTGGGGACATGCAGGCATACATGTGTAACACATGTAGGCTACGTGTTGTGTACTCACTGTACTGTAACTGTACTGTACTGCTGCAGACAAGTGGGGATCATTATGTGGTCAGGTGGAGCTGTATTTAATATCTTGGAACAGTGGTTCTCGAACTCATGGAGCCCCATAATAACTCGAGTGGGTACTGTGTAGGCTACAAATGTCAACACACAGTGTACATGGTACACTTCAGAGAAGCCTGAAAAATGTTAAGCACGTGTCAAACAATATAGTCAAAACTGACACAAGATCTCTAGTAGATTATATGACTGACTGTAATCCACACCAAGCAAGGTTTATAAATAGGCTATCATTCTAACTCAGGAGATGCAGAGTCCTAAAACATGACTGTCATGATCATAGTCAATATGTATTTGGCTGTGGACCATATGCAATATTTGTGAGGTTGTAAATTTGTTTTAAATAGGCCGCTAGCTGATGCATTTAAACAGATTTTGATGCTACATTAACACATTCCCTCAAGAACCGTGGACGTCCCCGCATCCGCTTTGAGAACCACTGGACTAGAGTTGTCTACTAGTTTTTGAACATATTAGTGTTTATGGGACATGCCATGGTGGGAAGTAATAATAGCACTGGTTAGGGCTGAACATTGTAATATTAAAACTAAGCACCTTTTTGCTTAACAATATAAAATAAAACAACCAAGCAATCATAAACATTACAATTACAGCCAAATATATAACGACAACACTATCAGAGTTCTGGGGCTTAAAAAGGCCTCTCTGTAGAAATGTGTCTTTAATTTTGTTATTTTTGAGGGAACTATAGTAACCCTGAGGTCAAGAGGGGGTCTGTAATGTTGTGATATAACATAACATGAAGTGTCTTTCCCTGGTACAGTAGTAGCAGTTACACAGAGACCGTACACAATAGACAATACAGACATGTACAGATACAGCTTGCTCGTCCTTGGATCTGAGGCTAAAATATCATCTAATGATGGTCCGTGACTCAAATGCCGGGGAAAAAATGATATGAAAAAAATATACAGGTGTGTATATATATGAAAAACTACTGGAAAAGAGCGCTTCCAAACTTCAACACTTCAAAATCACCTGCAAGGAATTTCTTGACAGGAAGTAGCTCATAACATCTACAATGGATTTTACAATGAGATAGAAAGTGGATAATTCAAGCTTTTCGTACAGCTGCAATATTGGTCAGTTTGATGTTGTTTAATACAATCAGATTGGATGTATGGGCTGTCAATGGGAAATAGTTACCACCTTGCTGGCAGGATGGTTGCGGTCTCCATAATGGTCAATTGGTCAGACACTGCACATACAAGTTAATGCCGAAACATGCACCCACACAGATATAGATCAGAAACAGTATGCATTTTATTCATGAAGAATCTCATTGTGTGAGTATTTTGTAAAAGCTCAATAGTCATCGCCACAATATTGACACGGTATCTGACTATCTGTTCAAAATATAATGATATGTGGTGTTGTACATATCAGCCCGCCCCTAGCACTGGTCAAGTGGCCATCCATCCATCCTCTACTTCTAAACAAATCTCCTTTCCAACTTTAGGTGATACTGGACAGGGACTGCGAGCCTGGGTACGAGATGTTATTACCCCAGAATTGGCATTCTCTCATATACGAGTCATTTATCCCACTGCTCCAGCCAGGTAGGTTACTGTACATCTCACAACCTTCCATGTCTTGTTTTTCTAGCAGTGGTGGACTGTGTACTGTTACTTGTGTACTGTCATCTGTTATTTTATATATAAATACTTGACATGACTCACTCCACTACATTTCAAAGACAAATATTGTACTTTTGACACTTGACAGTTTAGGGAAAAGGTACATTATAAATAATAATTATAAATAATAATAATTATTATGGTGGTATTTGAATACAGCAATACATTGATATTAAAAAGAAAATGTACTTTGTAATATGTACTTTTGCATAGTGAACAATTTCTTAAGTTTGATGAAACTCAACTTGTTGACTCAAATACTGGGGTTGAGTAATTAAGCTACTTTGTCACAAATGTAATCATTAGACAAGTCTGCCAGTGCTTTCCACAAGATGTATGACTCTGTAAAAGACAATGTCTGCCTTTGTCTCAATCTCTCAGGCCATACACACCGATGCGAGGGGCACTGTCCACTGTGTGGTTCGATCGTCTCAAGATCTCGCAAGACTGTCCTGAGCACCTGGAGTCCGTAGATTCAATGTGCAGCAGCTTGGGGGCTGTGATTGAAGAAGAGCTCAAGGCTGGGGTGCCCAAACACAGGATGATCATCGGTACTTGTTTTCTCTGTCTGTATTGCACCACACTCTATTATTTAATTTTTTTTTTTTTAAGATAAGTTTTTGGCCTTTTGCATTTATTGATAGTTACAAGTGAAGATAGTCAGGAAAGAGGGAGAGACATACAGCAAAGGTCGTCATGAGTGGGACTCGAATACGCGATGTCAGGCCAGAGCCTATATGTGGCATGCGCCTGGACCACTAGGCCATTATTTCTATTGTGTAGACTCGGTAGCTAGCTCTGTAGCCATGTCACCTTTTTTAAATGTATTATTCAACTCTGCCTTTCTGCACACCCCAACCTCTTATTTTCTCTCTCATTTTTTCTCACAGTTGATCCTTGGCTCTGTTCTTCCATACTGCTTTTTTCCTTCTTATTCTTTTCCTCCCTATTACACTAACACATTCGCACGCATGCACGCACGCACACACACACACACACACACACACACACACACACACACACACACACACACACACACACTCTCTCTCTCTCTCTCATACACCTCAGTTCATCGTAGCTTTGGTGTTCTTAACTCCCACTATCACGATATAAAATGAAGTATGCAACTTATCAGGTTACCGTATCCTTTCATGTGCTGCCAATTACGAACAAAGGGGGGTTGGGGGGGGGGGGGGTGGGGGGGTATTTCAGGGAGATTCTCAGGTCCTGAAAAGCTTTTTCCTCAATATTGTGGTTATCAAGTTCGCATATAAATAACAATGAAATGGAACCGCGCGCGTCAAGTGTTGTAAACATTATGGCTGAACTTAGGTAAGAGTTCCCACAGGAAATAATGTGGGGGGGGGGGGGCATCATGCGTTTTAATGTCAGTGTAAAGACAGCAAATGATTGCCGTGCATGAAAGGGGAAACCGCTGGGAGCACTGGGAAAAGGGTTAACCTACAAGCCCCGAAATATATAAATATACAGAAATAGTTGAGAGGGGGAGTGAAAAAAAGGAGAGAAGGCTTGTGTGAAAGGCTTCAGTGTAGAGGGCCAGAAAAGCCCCTGAACTCAGCTCCAGAGAAAGTGATTCAAAAAACACATGCTCCTGGGAGACTGCTGAAATATTATCTTCCTAAATCATAACATTTTGTCATTAACTATAAATACTCATTGGAGTCACTCGGCATGCTGGAGAAAACGCACTGCTCCGTACCCAGAGTCCACTTCCCCGGGCTGACGGACTGACAAGTGCCAGAGCTTTCCATGGAAAAGTTTTTTTTTCTAGGGGGCCGGGATTGCGGGTTTGTGTGTGTGTGTGTTGATGTTTTTCTCTCTCTCTCTCTCTCTCTCTTTGGAGGCATCAGTCCACAGGAAACTGTCTAAAGCAGGGTTTCCCAAACATAGGGTCGCGACCCATATTGGGCCACAGACCCTTTTTTATATGAGTCGCCAGTACCTTTTTACTTTCATACAAGAAACAAAGAAATATTTATTTTTAAAGGAAATGGGAAAAGTCACAAAAAGTGTAATATTTCCTATCCTGAGGAGACACCCATTTTAAATATTTGGGAAGGCCTGGTGTAAAAGAAAGGTATCGCATACACACAGTGATTTTACACAACTTGGCTCAAACATATTGACACACATGCAGAGAACGTGTGTATTTGGGGGGCTTAGGTTCACTACAGCGATGATACAAAATCAGAGGGAAACCATTAAAGAAAGAAACAGAAATGTCAAATTCATACTTAGTCGTATGGCGGTGTCCCGTGCCAAGAATAGCAGATCTACAAGCTCATGCATTGTGTGAGCTTGCAAATAGTCTATTTTTTACACATGAGACGACATCATATGAATAAGTAAAAAAGTAAGTTAAGTAAAAAAAAGTTAAAAAAAAGTTAGTAAAATAAAGAAATGTAAAAAAACATGACGAAATGAATACATGTAATGTTTTTATTTTATTTTTTTATGACCAAAATTGAACTGAACTGAAGTATAAAGCAGGCTTAGGAATCCCATGGATGTCTGTACTTTTTCCTTTAATACACTGGTTTGAGCATGTGAGTTCCACCTTTCCTGTACCCCCACCTCTCTCTCTCTCTCTCCCCTCTGCCCCCTCTGACAGGATGATGGGTACTTGCACTCTTTCCCAGATGTACACAGTGTGCCCAGATCTACCCAGATGTGTAAGATTAAGGACAGACTCGTGAACGGGTGCCTGGTCCAAAAGGAACGAAAAAGCTGATGATGTGGAACTAAGGAGTCCTATTCATTTTAATGTTTTTTCTTTTCTTTTAAGGAAGAGAGAATTTTCCACGTCTGAGAACTTTTAAGTGCCACGAGTGAGCTACTGTATATATATATATATATATATATATATATATATTGTCGCTGTTGGGGCAGAAACGTCTTATCTCAATATTATCAATCAAAAGTAGCCGATCTACAAGCTTGAAATGCTGTGTGAAGTGACTCGTTTGGAGCTTGTAGATCTGCTACTTTTTCTTTTTATTTGAATCCTGAAAGTAACAGTTTTGGAAATATGAGGTTTCCACCAGAGATATGACGATATGGAGAATAATGTAGTTTACAGTCCTACCTCCTGTTTTGTCTCACACACAATGTAAACAAAATAAGCATTTTTTTAATTATTTTTGTATTCCATTCATCAAAGGGGGTTTCTCAATGGGCGGAGCCATGGCCCTCCATTTGGCGTGCCGGTATCACCCAGATGTCGCCGGAGTGTACGCTCTGTCCAGCTTCCTCAATAAGGATTCCATCGCTGTTCAGGTGAACCTCAAGCCCACACATAAACCATGCAGATTGCATGACATTTTGCTCGTACTTTTAGCCTAAATGTACCTCCGTGCTGTACATTTTTGGCTAATAAAGTATTCAATCAAAACTTCGATCCTCCACGTTGAAGGTGGTGTAAGTGATTCTTTTGTTTTGTTAAAAAGCTAAAGCCCTACAGTATATCCTGACTGTAATCATTGGCTGTTCAGTAAAAAAAATTGTTTCATCACTTCCAATTTCATGTGTTTATCCTGCATCCTGAATGAGTTCTCTCTCCTGATTGGATCAAATTGCCGTCCCGACGTGAATACGTATTTTCTGTTTACTAAAGAGAGGGAGAGATGTGGAGACGCCTGTTGCAGAATAAACACGCAGCAATTGTTCACTATCTAGGTCGGAGGACCACACCAACAAATAAGGATGTTTGATGAACTTTATTCATGAATCGAATTAATTAATCATTGAATTGAATTGAATCAATTATAACCAAGAACAGGGGGGGGGTAGAGGTTAGAGAGGGAGTAGTATGATAATTAGGGTGGGGGGAGGGGTGACAAAAATGAGAAAAGAGGGGGAACTGGGTTAGATGGGCCTTTTTTATAAGGGCGGTGGCTTGATAGGATGTGGAAGTAGCTGTACTGGAGGTGTGCTCCTTATTATTGATAGCAATATTGCCAACCGGATATAGATCTATTTTACGGTTATTTTAACAAATAAATATCACTTTTCTTTTATCTATTTGCAACTCTGAGAGGGTACATTTGGTTACTTGTACCCTCTCGGAGTTGGGGACAGAGTGGCATTCCGACGCACAGTCATTCCGACGCACAGTCATTCCGACTACGTGGCTTCCGCTTGTGGGACAGGGTTAGTTAGTAATGCGGTGAGGTTACGGAGCTAGCTGTGTGTGTGTGTGTGTGTGTGTGTGTGTGTGTGGATGGGTAGGTGGCCGGCTGGGTGGGTGCCTGCCTGGCTGGGTATGAGCACGAAAACAGCATGGTTGTTTTTCACCACCTGTGTGCAACCTAACACACACAAACACACGCACACATATTAACTGTATACATGATGACGTTCCTGGGGGTCTCGATGCCGATACTTTTTTACTTTTTTTAAGTACATTTTGAATTCCGGACTTTTACTTGTAATGGAGTACTTCTATATTGCAGTATTACTTGCAATGTAAAAAAATGTGAGTACTTTTTCCACCACTGGTAACGTGTTGTGTCCCCTCCCAGGCTGTGGAACAGAGGGTGGCCGCGGGCCAGTCGGTTCCGGAGCTGTTCCAGTGCCACGGGACCAAAGATGACCTGGTGCTCCACCAGTGGGGCGAGGACACGTGGTCAGCGCTACGGAGGGCTGGCATGGCCGCCACCTTCCACTCCATCCCTGGACTGTACCACCAGCTGTCCCGGCCCGAGATGGAGCTGCTCCGTTCCTGGATCCTCGCCAAGCTGCCCCTGGACGGACCCTAAAGGTCCCTGACCAATGACCGGTCCTCACAAGAACACATTCTACCTCCCTGGTATTTCGGCACCGTGGCTTTGTGAGCTTGGCAACAAACCTGTTTTTGAAGGGCGCTATAGCCCCTCCAGTGCATGGCTTTTTGAAGATTAAGTCATATGGCAGCCAAGTCTATGGGATTTGAAATGTTTCTTTATGCCACTCATGACGTCAATCGTTTGTAATCCAAGTCTATGGACCTTTGACGTGTGTTAGGGCATTCAATGACGACGTCATTTGGCCGAGGTAAATACAGTGGGCGCCCCTCACTTCACACGAGTGTGATTTTCCTCTCTTCTTTTGCTTTATATTACATGTTTTCGTGCTCAATTCACACACTCAAACACCTGCTGTATGGCTTGTGCTGACAAAACAGTCAAAGTGATGGATAAGCGCTTCAGGCCTTCTGAGCGCCAGCTCACAGTTCTGTGGGAACGGTGTGTGTGTCACGTCACCTCGTCGTCCTATAGGCTCGCAGCACAAGAGGCCCTTTGCCTTGAGAGTCAACACCCTGCACTGGAGAGAGCAGCGTTTGTCCAGCGTCAATCGGTCTAGTTTGGCACTCCTGTTTGGCCAGGGTTGAGAAACAGCTCTTTATCTCTGATGCTTCCTCTCTTTCTCTGCGAGTGTGTGTGCAGTGTATGTCCTTTTTTTATTTCAGAATCCATCATCAATTTGTTGTAAATGTGTTGAACATGTGTCTGGACAGAGGTCCGCACTGTTTGCTCAGTAGCACTGCTCCATAACACACATCGCTTCATTAATGGTTATTGGAAGGAAGTGGTTAGTGCCCCCCCCACACACACACACACACACACACACACTCACTCACTCACACACTCTCAGTTGTGTTGTTCTTGAAGTGGCCAGGATGTTCCCCTGTGAGAGCTTGTATAGAGCGGCTCCAGGCCAAGGTCACGGCACGGGGATTACGAGCGAGATGGAGCGACATGGTGCCAAAAATAATGAGAATCGTGACAATGATGGAAATGTCTTTAAGGCCTCTGTACGTAAGTTAAAGATCGTCTGTTAACGTTACGGCCCCCTGCGCTCCAGCGTTTTGTGTTGGTGTGTGTGTGTGTGTGTGTGTGTGTGTGTGTGTGTGTGTGTTTTCCTCTCTCTGGATGAAGCACTAAGAGAAAAAAAGCTGCCTCTAGTCTATACCGTATCCTACGCAGGCGGTACCTTGTTTGTTTGGAAAAGTGCCTGTGTGTGCACTCGCACTCGCATTCCTCGGCACGTGCCACGCCCCTATCCTAATTAACTTTAATGTATGCCCTAAGAGGCCGAGCAAGCGTGCGGGGGGGGGGGGGGGGGGGTTGTACAGTAGAGGAAGTAAGATAGGTGACTGAGGTCACGAAGGCTCTCCCAAGCCTTCCCAAAGTTCTCAGTCGCCACGACTGATGTCAGTCATTTGGAGTCTTCTATAGAAGTGCAGTCCTGCAGCAAAAAGCTTGTATAGATAGCCTATCTTCGGTTATTATTATTTCAGTCTTCCAGAAACCCCTAACGATCTCAGATATTTCATAACCGCATTTCTTCAACTGCAGGTTTAGCCGTGTGGCTATACCAAAAATCACCATTTTGCATTATTGTGTTAAGTGTGTAGGAAACTAGGGCGCTATAGTGTGAGTTGGCTCCTTTTCACGCTGTTTCACAACATTACATAATTAGGACTTGGCCTATGGCAAACATTTTTCAGTCGTGAGATTGTATTTAGCTTTAATCCATGCACCACCAATAGGAGGAGATGGAAGTCTCCTTTCCAGTGGTGCATGCGTGCATGTGCATAGCATACACGTTGGCCTCTGCAGCCGGCCTGCACTGCACTGTGCATCAAGTAACAAGAGTTAACCCTGCTGAGACAACATACAGTACGAGAACACAAAAACTGAACATAGTATCGAGCTGCAACAAAGTGTTTTTTTCTTCTTCTTTTGCTTCACGTCCATGGCTGTCCTCTGTCCAACACATAAACTGGAGGTCCAAAACACTTTGGCGGCGTACGCAGCTGCTTTTATAGTGCCAACGAGGCCATTTTGAATTGTCTTGGGATTTGACAACTTATGCAACATCCTGTCCTCGACATCAGCGAGGAAATATTAACCTCAAGCATCTGTTTTATCCCTACAGTATGTGTTGAACTTGACACTGACTATACTTTGCGCTCACAGGCCCTGCAAACTGCAGTGTGTGTGTGAGAGAATATCATCAAACAAATCGTCTTAAGAATATATATATTTTTTTTTCTTCACATTTTCTCTCTCCCCAAAGTCGGTCATGTGCTCTCTTTCTTTCTTCTCACCCCCATCTCACTTCCTCCCCCACCTCTATTTCTCCTGCAGGGAGGATGGAAACGTGAGTATCAGTTGAACTCTGATTAGGCAACAATGTTGAGATCATCTGGAGTGCTTTGGAGTGGTGCGGCCGAGGGAGGTTTAAGGGGAGGGGGGGTATGGGGTTATTCTGGCTGTGCAGAATATGGAGGTGGACCCCGGGATGGGGGGTGCATGCGAATGGGGGCCTTCGCATGTCGAGGTGGAGGGATAGGGGGAAGAAGGGAGGCGCGGCCAAAGCAAACAGACGGAGCTCCGAGTTTCGTTCTGGCCCCGATCACTGATTACTTCCAGCTATGTGTGAAAGAATGCTACTGTTGAGCGGCCAGCAGCAGCACCCCCACTGCACCCCCCGAATGTGAACCCCACACCCTCGCTCATGGACTGGCACACTCCCCCTGCCGCTCCTCTTCACCTCTCACTCGCTCTTTTCACGCCCCCACACCTCTTCTTTTCCTCGGTCTCTTCTCTCGACTCTCTCCCCTCTCTCACTCCCGTCATTTCTCTGTGTGTTGTTGAATGACTGCAGCGGAGCCCATGGGGTGTGTGTGTGTGTGTGGGGCCTCCAGGCGTTTTGTGATTTAATGGTGGGGAATAGATGTATAGTTAATGAAAGGGCTTCCTTGCGGTCTGCTCCTCCCTGTAGGTGAAATCAGGTGAGGAAGTGTGCATGTCAACAGCTCAAGAAATGACCCACCTTGTTATTTTCCAACAAGAAAATCGCGCTGGCTGCAACAGCACCCCTCCTCCTGTCAGTACTTGAATTCCCATGCACAACCTCCTGTTTATTTCATTTCAGCAATTATTTTATTGCCGGTTTTACAGTTTGACTGCAATTCCCAGGATGCCTGGCTCTTCTGACTCGAGAGTGCTTTCTGGCGATTCACGGCTCAGTAGGCCAGAGTTAATGATTGTCAATTTAGACTCCTTGGCCTCCTATATCACCATTGCCTTTTGCATCTTTATTCCATGGCAGATTTCCCTTCATGTACCCCACCACCCCGCCCCAGTACCCCACAGCACCCCACCCCATGTCCCACCCCACCCGAAGTGCGTCCCCTGTTGGTGCAGATGATAATCTGCTCCACGGCGCATGTGTCAGGGGGAAGGAATGCTAATCTGGAAGAGTCGCGGACTGCAAAGTCGGAGCTTTTTTGGCTGCCAGTTTTCCACTGCGCTGTACTTTCCATGTGGAACTGCTCCAGAGTGGCCAGGCTGCAGAAGGAATTCCCGGCCGAGGGAACCGAGGTGTTGACAGATTCCAGATCGCTCAACTGGCCAATCGCCCCACAACCACCCCCCCCCCCCCCCCCCCCATTAAAGGTCAGAACTTGATTAGATGATTTCAATGGCAGATCTTTCGCTAATCTATTTAGATCGCCGTCGATGCTCTTTCAGCTTGATACAGAGGTCTTGAAACTGCTGATATATTGAATTATTGATGTCATGTCTTAAAATTAAAAATTACATCAGATTTTCACATTTGTAACGGGAACCGCATTCACGGAATGCTTGTGTTATTGAGCATACTACCTCATGGGAACATGTCCTTTCAACTCACTCCAGCTATATTCAATTTCTTTCTCAAGATTTTGTTTTCATTTTCAGCTCAGTCCAAGTGGCCACAGTCTATTAGATCTGGTCCTGCAGAGCTTTGACTCTTAACTAAGGGAAAGCGTGTCCTATCTAGTTTTTATTATCATTTTAACAACCTGCTTTCCAGCAAACTGACATCCTGTCCCTGGCCCTCACTTTTCTACTGCTCACCCTGTCCACGTGCTCTCTACATCCTCGGAGCTGTGAGAACATCATTTGAGAAAGGCAGATTTCTTTTAAAAACGTTTCACAGGTTTAGCTCCTACTTTGCTGCACGAGGGACCAAAGGGCCAGGCGTCCAGGAGAGGGACTCGCAGCGTCTGTTCGTCCTCCAGCAGCCTTGGACGCCTCTTTTACAAGCGGCTGAACCTAAGCCTGGACGGGTCTGCAAACCGGTCCCTGACTCTGGGCTTTGGACTGGGACGTCACTGAGGCTGCAGCCAGACGTGATCTCCATCACCAGAACAGGGAGAACATGGGTAGGTTTTTATTCCCCCCAACCCCCCAGCTGTTTCCACGTGACACATGGTGAAGCCGCCCGTGCTGAACGTTTTCTAGGGGCTCTGTGCTATAATATGTGCCATACCTGTTTCCGCTTCTGTGTCCAATTTACCCATAGCTTCCCCCGGAACCCCCCGGTAAACCACTGGACTTAGATGACCCAGTATAGAGCCCTGGGGGGGTTTGGAGGGTTTAATCCGATACTGCACCAATCATGCAAAGCTAATTTGAAACTGCACCAGAACCGGAAATGGGTATGTAACGCCACCTTTGGGAAATCCGGGACTACATTTTATGAACCCTATTTGTTTGTAGGTTTCCACTCTCCTCTGTAGCATGCACCAATATCCTGCTAGGCCCCTGTAGGACACCTATAAGGAACCACTCATGATCTGACTGAGTATAGTCTGCAGCATAATAACCCACGACCTGCAGACCTCCCTGAAGTTCAAAGCAGGCCCTTCTTATTTTTCACTTTCGGTCTATAATGTCTTCCAAAAGGCATCAATAGCGAGGCTTAGCGAGGCAGACGTGAAAACATTTTGCCTCCTACTTCACCCCCAGGGCCAATACACAAGCACCGTTATGGAGCCAACTACCTGGCTCTGCTCCAGCACTACGCCCCCCTTTCCTTTAAACCAGGAGCCCCCCCTTATATCCAGTCTCCATGCCATCTCCGGGGCGCTTTTCCAACCAAAGATCATTAAGATGTTGTTTTAGCTGAGCTCATCAAAATTGTTGTAATTCAATTTGTCTTTTCCTGTTGCTAAATGGGGGGGAGGGGGAGGGGGGGGGGGGGGTTCACAGCCATTAACACGGCGTTAAGGCTTGATTCATACTTGGCTGGCGTGCAACGCGAAAATTGCAGATCTACAAGCTCACAGAGTGTTCCGCTGTGGCGTGTTTGCGAGCTTGTCGATCTGCTGCTGTTTGGTGTGCGACGCCAGCGTGCAACTAGGTATAACGACGCTTTTACAAGGCCTTAAACTCCTGCTCAGTACATTATGCATAAAGTTACACCAAATAAACATGCGAAGGTTATGGTTTGGCAGCGGTATAGCCGGCGTAACAGCAACAACACGATCCTCCAGAAGGTTTAGCCGGTTTACTATTTCAGAGAATCTCCATAAATGTGCCATCACACCTGGGTGTACATACTCCACTGTATTATGCACCCGCTTGAAGTTAATGGAGCCAGCCACACACTGTAGATTTTTAGTTTGCAGTGAAATAAGTGTTAGCTTCATGTCATTAAATTTTGCGCTCAAGTTTGTTTTGCTGACGTAAAAAAAAAAGAGGAAAGAAAATCCATCCCCAGGATGAATATTTTATACATATAAAATCTTTCCTGGCTATAGCATGTCGTATTTATAGAAATTGTTGAAATGAATGAGTCATTTCTGAACTCTTTTGACGGTTAAATCTGTAAAAGTTGCCAGTTCTGGCCCTTCCTGCTTATCGGACAATAATTTGACAGTAGCAGTGAAATGATGGCGGTGATGTCATTCTCGACTTTTGCTCACTTTATATTCAGGCCTGTCTTCTCTGTCTCTGTTGACCTGGCAAGAGTTGGACCTTTTCAACGAGAGAATAAAAAAAATAAAACCCTGCGAAAAGAAAAATGAATCGGTGAATTCCTTGCAGCAGATCAGAGTTTGGTCGGTCATGCAGGGGTGATGTCACCACTGGTGGTGCTGATGTCTGCCAGCATTAGTCATCCGGGTTTATTTTAGATGCCATGATGTCATCTTTGCCCTGTGAATCACGGTGACGTTGACCTTATGAGAGAGGAAGGACAGTGTCTATCAATGTGCTGGTGATGGTACTTGTTATTCCTTGTGTGTGTGTGTGTGCGGGGGGGGGTATTCAGTGTGTGTCTATAGAAGCGTGCTGCATGAGTAACATATTGTCTGTGTGCATGCACGGGCCAGTCGGACCTTGTTGCGAACAGTGTGACAGTGTGGTGTGTGTAGCGATAGGGTGAAGTGTATCGCCCACAGGTCTGTGTCCCACTCACAACAGGCTGCTGATAGGTTTTCCTGTGATTAGGAACGCAGCTGTTGGCGTCCGCCAGAGGAAGGAGGCCATGTTGACTCAGGGCCCGATGGGGCCCGACGTGTTTTCTTTCGCTTGTTTTCAGGGGGCCGGCGGGCAGCTGGAGCAGCGAGGGTGACAGAAACTCACTCCGTTTTCTCGGGGCTGTCCGGTCCTTTATTCGAGCTGGTTTGTGTCATCCCTGCCAGAGAAAACCTTCCTGAAGCGCAGAGTGGGGGCCCTGAAACCAAGGATAAACACCGTCCCCTCCAATCACAATACGCCCCTCCCTCCCACTGCTTATTTTGCAGAGGGATCGAATTCAAATTTTGTCCTATTAACATTTCAAAGCATGATCAAATCACAAAATACCGTGAGCGGCTGAGCGCTCCCGCCCACCCGCCCAGCCTCCTCCTCCTCCTCCTCCTCCTCCTCCTCCTCCTATAAGCGAAAATGGCTGCACCTTGTTTGAAAGTGAAACCGTGGAACCTGATCGCCGGAGGAAATCTAATTTCGTGTAGCTTTTTGTTCCCAATCTCCCCGCTCGTCTATTACCGTGATTCAATTTGGAGCTTTTCGGAGCGCCTTTGACATCACAGAGACACACTGCGAGTCCTCTGAAGTTTACACAACTGCCCGGAGTAGGCTCCATCTTAAATAGTGGGCCCTCATCCAACGTATATATTATTCTAACTTTCTTACTGCCACGAGACAGTGCCTCCTCTGTGCTTTAAGAGTCCATAGATGGCCCTCCCCATCTACGCTCGGCATTACTTTACTGCTGAAGCAGGGTATCTAATGGTGCCCAGGAAGCCCACGCTTATTTACTAATGAAAACAAACTTCTGCTTCCAGCTCTGTCGTATGTCTTGCACTTTTCAGTTACCCCATAAACACCCATTAATACGCTGCCCAGCTATATTTTCACTAAAGTGTCAACTCCCTATTCGTTGTTTAGTTTCCCCCTCCCACCCCCGCCCCCCCCCTTTCTTTTTTTCGCTGCCTCCTGCAGAAGTAAAACATAACCGAATTCATTAGTCCAACAGTTTTACGGCTCGCTGCATTACGGTTCTTCAGACCAATACCGTCGCAACTAAGGTCTCGGATTAAGTGTGTATAAACCCCTGGACGAGCGGTATGAAGTGTGCGTAATGGAGAGAGATGCCAACAAGTAAGACGTTGGCCGTCCAGGAGTCAGAAGTGTCCAGCGCCTGACACGCTACGCTGTGTTGCAGACACAGACTGTTCTCGTATTTGTCATGGCTTTTTAGCATGGTTGTCACTGGCCAGATCTACGCTGCTGCGTGGCGCTCGGTGCCAGATTCATAGGGGCGTTCAGGGGCCTGTTGTTCATGAGCTCAGTAATTGTTATAGCAGAGGGGTTTTGTTTTAAATATTTTTTAACATTTTATTTATAGTCTTATAGTGAAAACCTGACCTCTTATGTAATACATTCTTTATGGGGCACAGTCGCCTCACCCATTTGATTTTTTGGGGGGGGGGGGTTAGGAACCGAAAAGCCACTTTTTAATGTATTTCACGTGTTTAAAGATGATTACCAAAATCTCCTTTAATGTGGTGTAGCACGGGTGTGAGTTTCCTTTCTCTGCACTTCTCGGCTTGCAAATGAAACGGCCGTGTCTGTAAGTGCGCCATAGTAATGATATCTGCGGTGAGGTTTTTCAAAAGGATTGTCCAACGGTACAGGATTATTTTTCCGTATTTAGATCCATGGGTCGCTCTCACGCTATGAAGAACATAAGGGCCATTAGCATTGGCCCCAGGTGTATGTGTGCTTAAAGAGAGAAAGAACAAAAAAAGGCCTACCATGTGGCATGTGTACACACAGATGTCATGTCATATAACTCTACTCCATGTAGTATATTTGTGAAAAGCAAAGTGGGGACAGCTTGTCATGAGGTTCGTCACAGCAACCTCACAGAGACGTGTCTCTTCTCCATTGGACCGGAGGACAACCTCTTATTTAGCGCTAATATAAGTCACCTCTGCTTACAGTTCTTAAATACAGAGTCGTATGAGAGAGTAGTCTGTGTGAGGTTCCCATCGAAAAACCCGCAAACCCTTAATCTGTAATCCGTGGCACGTCAGCCCTGCCAAGGCCCCTGGCGTACATATCGCAGACAAGCGTACATACATTCAGCCCCCCCTGCCTCCTGAAACCACCACAAACAAACCATCGCGCACTGATGGCATTCAAAGTATGCCACGTTGAATCAAACAATATTTGCCCTGAGGGCTAGACGTATAATTTCATTGTACCGCTATGGTCTTAAAGGGCGGGTGGCGGAGAGGGTGATGCCGTCAGCGAGTACTGAACCCCCCCGACACAATCTCCACACTCTGTGTGTGTGTGTGTGTGTGTGTGTGTGTGTGTGTGTGCGCGCAAGCTTGCGCATCTGTGCATGCGTGCGTATGTGTGTGTGTGTGCGTGCGTGCATGCACACATCTGTGCGTGTACGTGTAGTGTGTGTGTGTGAGAGAGAGTGTGTGTGTGAGATATGCCACACGTCTTTGGCTCCATGGTCTGACATACTTAAGCCACAGCTCCGTCATCACTGCGAGTTATCAGGGCAGACTGTGTGTCTTTCGGGGTCTGTGGAGACACCAGAAATAACCGCTGATGCTCTCATACATCCTTCTGTAAATGTTGACAAATGAAGATACAAGGACTATTTTTTCTTCCTTTCTTTCTTCTTCTTCTTCAGACATGTTTGCCCGCGGCTTGTGTGGCGTGCGACGATCCTGTAAGTTTTTTAGAAGCAGAAGGAGCACCAGTTTTCCCACTGTCTCGCCCCAGGCAGGCTAACTCACCGCCCTGAGGGCCAATAGAGAGTTCAAGTCACCCACAGACGGCTGGAGAGACAGAATGAGTCTGACGCAGACAGACAGACAGGAAGACATAGTTGTTCCACTTCACCCTGTCATTTTCTTTGTCTCATTACCCTTTTGTCAGAAACCAAAAGCCTCCTCTTAATATGAGCATGTTTTCTTTTCCATGTTTGCCTTTGGAATTGCTTATTATTACCCCAAAATGGTAGCTGGGTGTGTGTGCGCTGTGCAAGATTCCCATCATCTGTGTAATTTAGTCCCCTGGCACTCACTAAACATCCCTACCACTGTGACACGTCGAGAGGGAAGAGGGGGGGGGGAGGTTTTGTTCTGTCTGGTTCACCAAAATAGAAGACTGGTGAATCAAATTGAAGACTTTCAGGCCATCAAAACGCCCCCGATGCCTGCTGAAATCACCCCTTCAGCCCCCGCGGCCCGTCTGGTGACGGACGGGGGCATCATGGCCAGGCTGGACACAAAGACAATTAGAAAGGCACATTTTAGACTGACTGACCAGAACCCGGAGCCTCTGTTGTGGGCCGGAATTGGGCAGAAACTGTGACGTCTGTTACGAGCAAACGAATGCCCCGCAGGCCGCAGCTATACATAGTCACGATGCCCGACTTTCACGTCAACAACTTCGGTACCACATCTGTGCGACTTGCCCTTTTTCTGCCTTTGTCCTGCGTCAGCTTGTCCCGCTAACGTGAACCAGGTGGCTCAAGGCTTATTTCTGTTCTACTACGAAATCTAAAATTAGATCACTTCGTCTTTTCAGGAAAATTGTTTTTTTTCCTCCTTGTTTACATTTGATTGGCCATTGAAAACCATTGAAAAACTGTAACTTGTTATGGGTTGCGTTTTTTCCCTCGCTTGTTTGTGTGGTCTTCAGTTTGGATTAGGGTGTATTTACATACACAGCCATGGCCATTTTTAGCTGCGTGCAACAGCTTTCCCACTCACACTAACCATGAGCCAGCGGACTCCATTAAGTGACGTCAGTGTAGAGGGGCCCCACAGACATTTGTGGTGTGTGTGTGTGGGGGGTTGTATGTCTGTTTGTGACCACGTACATGCACGCGCATGCGTGCGCGCGTGTGCGTGCGTGCGTGGGATGGGAGACAGGGTTTTCCTTCTGGAGTTCCTGTCTTACTCACTGCCTGGCTCACTGTGGCTAGGTCACCACTGAGTTCGACCAGAGGGTAGTAAATAGAAGGAGCCATATGACCCAGAAAGCACTTGGACATCAGTTCAATCACTTATCTCTACAATCCCAAGACTTGACGATGTTTCTCATGCATTCCCTATATAGCATAATGACCCCCTGTGAACCATCTGTAAGGCCCAGACAAATCAGACATATAATATGGCTTCTGGCATATATTTCTTACTGGTCATTTCCATCAAAATGTTGCAGTGCTAATAGCACAGAGGGCACACTTACACTAAAGGTTGCACAGAAGGGGAATTCCAGCTATAAGCTTATCAGTCAGAAATGTAAGCAAGACAGTAAGATATTATGGCTAAAAGTATAACACAAAAAGGTCCTGGGGACTTGTTTCCATTGTGGTCCTATGTATGTATTCAGTTAATCAATATAGCATAAAAATTAACACAATAATACGTGTCATCAACTAATACGAAATATCATTACAATCCTCATAGGCTGACAGTGGCCTTGTGGTTAGACTAGAGTGTCTGCCCTGAAACTGGGAGGTCGGGGTTCAATCCCCGGCCGGGTCATACCAAAGACTGTAAAAATAGGACCCAATGCCTCCCTGCTTGGCACTCGGCATCAAAGGGTTGCATTGGGGCAAAGGGTTGCATTGGGGGGTCAAATCTACTAATCAGAGCTGCAGCTCACTGCTCAGAGATGGGTCAAATGCGGAGAACAAACTTCACTGCGGTAACGTGTGTGACAAATCGTATATGACTTTGACTTTGAGGCTGCTCACATTTGGGTTCACAATCCTGTGTCCAAGTCATAGACCGTGACATATGTGCAGTATGCGGAAGTGCCATTTACTCCTGTGCTGTGCTCTTGACGTCACTCACCTCACCTCTGCGTTTTCAACCCAGCTTCTACAGTTTCCGTTTCCGTTTTCCGGTCTGCGCTGGCAGCTTTCTGTTTCTCACGTCCGCCATTAGGCACGCTGTGACCAATGGCGTCTTAAAACAGTATTTCTCTTCAGAAGCGTTTATATTGTCGACACAGCATGACTTCAGAAATGATCCCAGAATGTCCCTGTTGTTGTGTTCAGACACTGTGGATATCGCTCACATTACGACAAACCAGGAGCATTAATCAAAACGGTCTGCAGACTTTCTCCTTTTCTTTAGTTTATCTCTTTTGTTCAATCACCCGTTAGGATGTGCGTGCACCTCCTGACCACACTTTACAATTAATGCCATACTAATTACCCTGCATGTGTGCAATGTGCGGGGCGGCTGCAACTAGATGTGAAGGGGCACGTTATAAACCTCTAGTTATGTATAAAGGATGAAAAGGAAAGAAAGGCAGGAGTGAATGACACCTCCTTACAATGGGAATTTACATTTACCTTCCCTTGTGGTCTCCTGATTTTGATTGATTTAGATTTTATTTATTTTGTCAGGTCAATTTTGAAAGTGACCATTGACTAGTGATACACATCCTTTAATGGATGGTGTCAGGGCATTTCACATGTTGGTGGCAGAGCAGTAGAATGAGAATGGAATTCTAGAGTGGAATTATCACATTGCCGTTCTTCATAGCCTGTTATGTTTGGATTTGAGATTTATATCCTACTGGATTCAACGTCATATCACCCCTCAGGCCAGCATCACACCAATGACACGCCATCTTACATATCACCCCTCAGGCCAGCATCACACCAATGACACGCCATCTTACATATCACCCCTCAGGCCAGCGTTCACACCAATGACACGCCATCTTACATATCACCCCTCAGGCCAGCGTTCACACCAATGACACGCAATCTTATATTGTTATGAGGTACTAGGTAGGTAGAGCTGTCATTTTTACCCTTTACTTTTTACCTTGGCCATTAAAATAACACAGTTTCCTGTGCTAGTGTCGAAATGAAACTGTTGCATTATGCATATGAACTGCTTAATGTATTAAATCCACTGAATAATCCATTTGAATAATGTCCCATGCTCATGATACTTTCTTAAGATTTCTTTAAGGTTTCTTAAGAGTGAATGTGATGCACCGGCATATATGATGCTATAACTTTCCATCTGTGGACCAAATTGGGAAGATGGAGGAAATCATTGTAAAAATGTAAATTCAGTGGCAGACTTACCTTACCCAATTAAATGTTCTGCTCTACTTTTGGTCACCAAATATTCGCAAATTGACTTATTGGCAATCACTGGGGAGTGTCACGGGGGAACCCGTGCCCTATATACAAAGACACAAACTGCTTTCTATAACATGCAAAGACTATTTTAAAATTGTGTGGTGGAATTGAAATGATCACTGATTGGTTAGTTGTCTTTCCTGCACTGCTGGTGGCATTTCCCTTGATGAGGAAGTGGCCAAGTGCTATGCAGGAGAGGGGTGGTTCTCCTTATGCTTTGAGTAATTGTCATTGAGTTTTCATTACTTGTTTAATTGTAACACATTATTGAGAATGTTTAGGTTACTGTTTATTCAAGGTGTTGTTGATGGAAGTATTTATATTAGTGAAGTATTTGAGAAGAAATGTGCTAATTGAGTCTGTGCCCAGTGGTAGGATCCACTCCTATTTAAAGGAGGCTGCAGGGACAGGCTAGTTGGTTAGAAGTGGGCAATGACACAGGTAACATCCCTGAGGGAGAGCTACAGGGCCTTGTGTAATCAGGGTACAGCCTGAAGAGAGCTCTTATCCAGTTGGGTTTTGTTCGTAGTGTTTGCTCAAGTGTTTATTTCATTTTTCAGTATTATTATTATTGTTATTTTCCTGTTTTCACACTGTGGAATCTGTACTGGACTTTGGTGGAGGAGTTTGGGGAAAATAAAAGTCCTTAACTACCAGTTCTTGGAGCCTTGGCCGTTCGGGCAACTTCACAGGGAGATTACGGTGTAAGTTGTCGTTCAGTCATGTTCCCCATCTTCCCCAATGGCCCTACTCGCCATCACCTCCCTACAATAAAGCCTTCCAGATTTACAGTACTGTACATGTGGTTGCGGTGTCTGTGCTGTCTACCCTTAGAATCAAGATTTTTAGAGACCTCTTCTAAGCTTCTCAGAACTATCCTCATATTTTAATTTGCTTGTATGAAGGTTGAAAGAAACAATAAGTGAGTTGTTTTGTTACTTTCGAAAGAAACAATAAGTTAGTTGTTTTGTTACTTTCAAGTTAGACACCTGCCTCCCTATTTCTTTCCATGTTACCCTTCCCTCCCCACTGACCAGGCATGGGATCCTTCTGACCCTAGAATCCTATCAGAAAACAGTCATATCATATCCAAGATATGTGAACATCTCATGGCGTCTTTATTGCCAAAACCAGAATTGCTTTGGAGCAGAAGCTGGCAGATTTTACAATTCAGGGGTGGGGTGAATCTCTGTATAGAATGTGTTCAAGCACACAACACAGGAATGTATACAATACACAGAGTTAACTTTTCAAAATCCCTATCCATCTCTAACTATTGAAATCCCAAATTAGATATTACCACTCTTATATGGAGGCTCCAGTCCATCTATTTATCTGTGGCTTAGGGATGTAAAAGTTTTTTCTTAAGTTTATAAAATATAAGATTCTCAGGGAAATGGAGCTCTGCTAACAATTTTTCTATATACTGTATGAAATCCTTTCATAAGTTTACTACTATACTCCCTGACTAATTACCCCCTTCCCAACTTCACTCCTCTCTGTTTATTTATATTTTATTTTAGTATTTTCAATGTTTATAATTTACCGGTATGTCTTTTTTATTCTACTAGTTATTTGTAAAATATCATACACACTATAATCACTAGTAGCATTGTTATGTTCGATACAGAGACAATGTTTTGGCGTTCATGTTGTCCGGGCGCTCTTTGAGACGCCCGGGGAATATGCTTGTCATAACAAAAAAATGGGAAATGCTTGTAATTTTATACGTACGTGTTTATTTTTGTAATCCCTAATAAAACGCTCTCTTTTCTTTTTTGGCTTTGTCTTGTTTTGTTTTTAAGTTACTGCAGAGGTCCAGCCACGTTCCCATTGAACTCTGCAGAGTGAAACAGATGGACCACCCGCTGTCGTGCTCCTCTCAGCGTGAGTGTGGATGTGTGTCTATTTGTTATGTGTGCAGAAATGTGTGCCAAGGGGACGAGCGCACCGCCCTGGCTGGGCTTGGCGAGACGGGTCAGCAGTGTTTAAACAATGGCCGGATGAGAAGAACCAGAGCATGGTAGCAGGGTATAGCGGCAGAGGCGAGGTGGAGTTGAGGGCCTCGTCCACATTTAAAAACTGACTCACTTAGTGCCTCCCAGACATAAGGGGTGAATCATTCTACATTAGTGTGTGTGTGTGTGTGTGGGGGGGGGGGGGGGGGGGGGGGTCAGTAATTATGGTTCCCTGACACACATTTAGGTTGTTTTCTCGCATCAGAGCAGCCTTGTTTTGGTTGGGTGAAAAACAAACCCTTTTATAATGTAATATATGCACGTACGTATGTATGTTTATATTTCTGCCATGGCTCGCAAGGGTCTCAATTAACCACCGCGGGATTAAACTCCACGTGGATCTTAATATATGCCAGCTCGACCACCAACAATCTCATTAGTGGTATTTTTTTTTGTTTGTCTGTTGCCATGCGCATGACGGAGTACACTCATAGTACAGGACTGACAGCACGCACACACACACACACACACACACACACACACACACACACACACACACACACACACTTACATACAGAGACAGGGTTGAGTGCAGATGAAAACAAATGTTCGTTTTATCTGTGGAATTCACTGTTAACCTCCAAGCCTCCCAATGCAAACTGGTTGTGATAGGAGTCAGTGGGAGGGGAATAAAGCGTGGGCTGAAAACATGCTGAAGCAATAATAATCTCTAATGTGTTCCATCTCCCATAAAGAACTGTACCTGGTGCCACTCTGGCTGCCCCCCCCCCCCCCTACACACACACACACACACACACACACACACATACAATCACAACGCACTCCAGTGATCACAATCAGTATATACACAGCGCTGTCTCTTTACACCACACATAGACATTTAAGTTGCTGGAAAACTCTGAAATCTTGCTAACGTTCACTTAACAAAAAAGCATGTGAAAAGAAAACCAAACGCCAGGCGATGTATTGTAGGCCTAAAGGCACAAACACATACACCATATTAACTCTTTGTTTGCCAACTACATGAATATCTGTACCCCCCGCCTATGGGACGTTATATGCCAGCTACGTAACACCCCCCCCCCCCCCCCCTTTCACCATATAATATATGAAGTGGTTGAGCCGCAAATCAGCTTTTAACATTGGTCCGGTTGCTAGGCAACGCCTCCGCCACCCCCAGCACCAGGGTCTTTGCACACACACACTCATTCTACATTAGTGTGTGTGTGTGGGGGGGGGTCAGTAACTAATTATGGTTCCCTGACACACATTTAGGTTGTTTTCTCGCATCAGAGCAGCCTTGTTTTGGTTGGGTGAAAAACAAACCCTTACCTCCAGTCGAAGTAGGATTTTCAAAGCCTCATAATTCGGAAAATACGAGCGCCGTCCTTGGTGATCGGCATCCATCCTATAGGTTCGGATGTCATTTGTGATTTGGTACCGCATCGCTCCCGACATGTTAACGTTTCTGGCGAAAGGTAAAGAGCGTGAGCTAACGCTAATAACAGCCGATCGTTACAACGGTGGTCTTCCAGGCGGGGAAACAGGAAATGAACATGACCAAAAAAAATTGCTAAATCCCCCTGGCAGGGTTAACTACGCTCTGCTGCCACCTAGCGTGGCACAGAAAGAACAGCGGACCACTTAAGTCTCATGCTCAGAGTACTGTATACTGTATATATATGCACCACATTTTGTCTTCAAAGTGGTTCCTCACTCTTTGTTGGTTCCTAATAATGGGTGAAAAAAGACATTAAAGAGTGGGTCATATATCACTGCTGTAAAAACCTTTATATCTAAGAAAGAAAATGTACTTTAACGAGGAGTCCCTCCCCGGCCCCCCCCCCCCCCCCCCAAAGCCCACAGAAGAACAGAACAGACAGGAGGTTTGAGTCAGAGGCAGCTGTATGGACTCTGTAACTCATAGTGTCATTATGGGTCCATTTGGTTACATTTCGTCTCTTGTCGGTTGGAAACCTCATATGTCCAAAAACCCATTCGTTTCGAGCTTGTAGATCTGCCACTTTTGATGCCTTTGTGTGGAGCTGTAGTATGATCATGTTAGGCATTCATTTTACGAATAAACCACACAAAAAGTTTGAATATGGAGATAAGAGGTTTCGGCCACGAAAGCGATGATTTGTACACTTTCTGAGTTAAATGAACACTGAGGATTTTACTGTGCACAAAGTCGTTTTGGCACAGTACCGTGTTTGGCTGTAGTAGTCATACGATACGCTGCTTTGAAACGCTGTGCGTTACATTTACCAGTGGTGGAAAAGTACAAAAGTGTTGGTATCAAAATGCACTTAACCCATTCTGACCTGAGATCAGATTCTAAAAATGTCTTCTACACCCGACAGTTTTCTGAAAAAGCTATGTTTCTATGTCAGTCGTTCTTCGATTTCAAAGATAGCAGACCTACAAGCTCGTAGATCTGCTATTTTTCAATAGCTATATTATAACAATCGCATTGGTTCCCGCCCAAAATGCACTTAAAGTACCAAAAGTAAAAGTGCTCATTATTCAGAATGTCCCATTTCATAAGATTTCAAATGTATACGAATCTTTTGAAAATAGCAGATCTACAAGCTCACAATGCGTCACGTCGCGACACAGATTGGCTATTTTCAAATACCCAAAGTTTAAATAGTGTAAATGTAATAGTGTTTTGTAATAATAATAATAATCTACAAATCTACTAGTGACTACTTTACTTAACCACTTAATTTTGACTCTGAGATGTAGTGGAGTAAAAGTAAAAAAAGTAAATGTATTTAAAAAAAGATTGTATTAATTCATTAGCCTAAAGTAAAAGTACCAATATATTATACTTAAGTAAAGTACTTGAGTACATGTACTTACCGTAGTTAGTTACTATCCATCAGTGGCATTCACGCGGCTGTGCGGTACACAGCAGTGACGGGTCACGAATGTGTTCTTCGTGTATAGGCGTGCTGATCTTGGCTCAGGTTCGCTTTCTTGACCATTGTGACATTTATATGGTCGCACTCAGGCCAGCTTTGTGAATACAGGTCCTGTTCTGAGAAAGAGAAGCCATGTCAAGGTGACTCATAAACAGACTTATGAACAATCATTTGATACACACAGGTTACTTTGTTTCACTGCACGCAGCCCTTCAACAAGCTATTGTGATGAAGACATCGCCGGTATACTGTATGTAACGTATATAAGGGAGCTGATGGATATACTGTACGCTGTAAAATCTCTTCAATAATTTAACTGTGATGGTTTGTCATTTTGTACATTCTCATTATAAACTGATGGAATTCCATTGCTTAGGCCTAAGCGTCAGTAAGCCAGAAAATGTATTTACTTTTAATACAGTCCATGCAATTATATTCCCATAAACTATATTCCCCCTCACCCAGAGAAGAGACAGCTTTACACGAATAATATACATTTAAATAATTACATTTTACTCCTGATAACATTCCACAGTCTTCTCTCTACCTCCTATATGTCCCACTTTTGATTGATTGAATACTTCATTAGTCAGAAATGTAAAACAGCACTAATTCAGATTTTTACGGTTTCGAATTGCAGCCGTCCGTAGGTGCCCTTTGAGAGCGGTTTTGAAGGAGTCAAGGGATTCATATGTCTTAATGGCGTTCCACATTTTGGTGGCATAGGAGCGAAAGTAATTTAGTCCCTTGTTTGTGCCGAATCTGGTTGCACATGGTTTGTTGCACTACCTCTGGTGTTGTGGGTGTGGACTTCGTTAACATTAAGGAAGTATTTAGACAGGTACATGGGTATCTTGGTGGTGTATCGAATCTTGTGGACCAGACCCATTGCAAGATGCTGTACTCTGTCATCGACCCTAAGCCATTCCAGCCTGTCAAAGTGGGTAAGGGTTCGGGGGGTGAGGCCAAGTAGGAGCCTGACCAGTTTGTTTTGGGAAGTCTGGAGCCTTGTTTTAAGGGCCTTTGAGGTGATGTGGTACCAATAGGTGCATGCATAGTCAAAGAAACCTTGTACGAGGGCTCCTGTTAGGGTCTTCAAGGTGTTTTTGTTGACCAGTGAGGAGATCCTGTAAAGGAATCTTGTTCTTTGGTTGACTTTTTATTACGTTGGTGGCCATTTTATCACTGGAAAGATTAGCCTCCAGGATGGAACCTAGGTAGGTAATTTCATCTTTTCGTGTGATAATATTGTCACCCACTCTAACCAAGAAGCCATCTGCCTTGCTGAGATTACTATTTGATCCAAATACGTGTGCGTGCGTGCGTGTGACCATTGTGTCTATTACCGGTAGTCATTTATTTTTTGTTCATAGACCACTGGTTGCTTGTTTCTCTCCCTGAGTGGGACGTGGTGGTGGGGTGGGGTGGGACATTGTACTAGTAGTACTTCAGTTGTTTGCCTTACTGGAAGGGCATCGCCAGGTACTGTAACATTGCTGCGTCTGTTTCACATTACCCTCGGTGCTTGCTTAACTGAACTACATTTAATAGGCGTTTTATATGCTTTTGACCCCAGGAAACTTTTTTTCATCTGAGAAAATCTGTGGGTTTTTTTGCGTTTCTTTTTTTCACTGTCTAATTTGAAAAGCTTGATCTTTAGCACAAGGTGCAGAGGCAATGGGAGAAGCCTGCATTTATAGTGGAAACATACACGTTTTATCACACCTTTGAAAACCATTCAAAGGTTCTGCTAGCTGCTCTTGATACCATAACTATATCCAAATGGGCAGCTGCATTCTTCCTTGACCCCAGGTGGTGGGATATAGGGCGCGGAAGACAGATGGATCCTTTTAATTCAGAAAGACAGTCATTGGAGCCATTATTCCACTAGATAAGAGTCTGTGGAAGGCTAGCTTACACAGTTCTTGATACCACTGTGATATCTCTGTTTCGGGCAGAAAACATGAATTTCAAAATGTCAAATTTTTATGTTGTTGGTTTTTCTTTTTGTAAAAAAGTTGTAACTTCATCGCAAGGCAATGTGTGCCATTTTCACTATTTCAAAATATTTTTTAAATATTAATAAACTGAGATAGTGTACAGTTCTATCATGGTGCATACTACAATTTGTACAGTGTGGCACCTAAGGACTGTGTCTGTGCATGTGTGCGTACTGCGTGCACACTGCATCCATACTGCGTGTGTGTGTGTGTGTGTGTGCGTGCGTGTGTGCGTGCATGCGTGCGTGTCTCTGACTGTCTGCGGATAATCTCGCAATCCAACCTGTGCCTGCTGCCAGTAGGCCAAGGCATTAAACCCCTGAAAATTATTCAAGTTTTTACTTAAGTAATGCAGATGTTTAATGGTAATTTAACTCTTGAGAGTGTAAAATGAAACCAAATGGACCCGTAAAGATCCATTTGGTTTCATTTTACACGCAGGAGTTAAAGATCTATATGGGTTCATTTGGTTACCAACTCTCCATCATTTAGCTGGAGACCACCTGGAACCGCCTCAAAGACCACTGGTTGAACCACTGTTTTACATGTTTATCACTTCTTTTACACACCATACTTATTGGATAATAGCATATTTACGTTCGGGACGGGCACCTTCATAAGGCGCTGAGGCTGTAAACCTCTTCTGCTTGCCATATCAGTTTGGATAATTCCAGGTCACTCACTATCGGTGTAGAACAGTGTTGATTTTGAGAGCAAATTTTGATTTATAGTTTTGGTCACAGTCTTTTGAATACATTTCCATTTAGTTTTAGTCATCTGAAATGTTTTAGTTTGAGTCGACTAAATATCATGTTTATTTACTAGATCTAGATCTACAGTTGATTTTGTCAACAAAAATGTATTTTGGCGGGCCTTGAGGGCGTTGCATTGGAAGATTTTACACTTGGTTGCATGTGGAAATTATTTTCAAACATAAAATAACTTCTCCACTAGTCCCTCCCTAACATGTTAGCCTAGTTTTAATTTGTTGACGAAATTGTCAATATAATTAGTCTTAGTTTTAGTTAGCCCTGAACCATGACTGTCATGATGACGCTCGTGAAGTATGAGCGTCATGAACCATGGCTAAGTTTTAGTCATCATAGCTTAGTTTTTTTATTTTGCTTTCATCTATGAAAAGAAGATAGTCGACAAACATTTTTCGACAGTTTTAGTCGACCAAATCAACACTGGTGTAGAAACATAAAAACTGTCTCTGTGAATGCTTTATGTCATCAGACTTCAATCTCCCATCGGTGACCAGCACTACTGCATAACCTTTGGACAGTGTTTCATCGCAACAGAAAAGCATCTGAAAAACGTTGTAAATCTGCAAAATGCCAATGCAACCCTAGGCCAACTCACTTCACCAGTTCTACATGAACCCTAGCATCCTATTCTGGGCATGTCATAATAGCGGAACATTCTGCAAAGATAGAAGTTCACAACACGTTGCAACTTGCAACATGATGTGTTGTGAGCTTGCCGATCAGCTATATTTGACAAAGGGATTTGGTGTATGGGGGGAAAAAGAAGGGAGGGGACCATGTATAGAACCCTTGGGGACCCGCCGGGTCAGCAAAGTATACAGTATATGGCTTTACGTACGTGGTCTCTATCTGTGCACCTGCCTACCTGTCGCGCCTGATTATGCAAGGCCTTTTGATTTTGAACTCAGGTATGTTCATACAAATACCTAGGAGTAGTAATAGACCATCTGTTGTCATGGAAAGATCAGATTGTGTAGCGTGTAAAGAAAACAAAGCAAAGAATCTATTTCCTTCGACGTCTAAGATCCTTCGGTGCTAGTAGACAGATTCTTCTTTTGTTCTTCACTTCTGTTATTATGAGTGTTCTTCAGTACTGTAGTATCACCTGGTATGGATGTTTGTCTGCAGCCCTGAAGTCACAACTGCTGCAACAACTGAACATTTGTTCATAGATTGTTGGACAACCACTTCAGAGACTATACAGTACGTCCACGTATGACAACAGCATCCTAGGGTTAGCAAGGAATATCACCTCAAACACTAGCCATGTGTTGTATGGTCGGAGAATATAGGTTGCTACCTTCAGGAAGGAGATATGGTGTCCCAGCATACAATAATGTCAGACTAAAGAGGTCCTTTATCCACCAGTCAACTTTGAGGATGAATCAGGAGTTGTAGCCAGGGGTAATCTAAGCGGTGGACGTCTTCATGTCTTTTATATTGTTTTGTTCTTTGTACTGTCAAGTGTGTGTATGTGTTCTGCTGCCGGGTCTCAAGACAAATTTCAGTGTGAACTGACAATAAAGTAGGCTACTATATCATATCATTCCTTTGGCTGCACCATCACTTCCCATTGGCCACCACCACTGTCTTATAACCTACCCCCGAGCCCCTACACACATCTCTAGAACTACTTTTAAACCAAGAACTGGGACTTCAGGTTGCCTCGTGAAACAGGATTTCCACCCCACCACATCCAGGGGAAAACGCAGTTAGTGACCCAGCGTCCAATAAGACGCAGGGAGCTGCTCCTGTTTCCAGTATTACCACGGCACACACTAGAGGTATGCTGAAAAACAGCTGTGATTGAGCAGATAACCATGTCGCTAAGATTAGTCACCACACTGAAGAGGGACAGCTAGTTCTTCCCCTCCCTGTCTAGCCATGTTTTCGCCCCGTGCCACCAGTCTATTCCAGAGACAAATTGAAACCACTGGTCTGAGCCAGTGGGCCCTTGGGATATGTGCAATGTTAAGAGGAGAAAGAGCCGGTGTTTGTTCCTCTCTTGTGGAAGTCTGAGACACTGGCCTGTCTGGGGACTTCATTTCCTGCTGGTCTGCGATGTAGGTGAGAGGTGGGTGTTGGGTTTCCTGCCCTCTGCGCTGATGCACCGGGCAGGGTGGAGGCTGGTGGAGGCTGTGTTTGGAAAACGTCTGAATTCTGGTTTGCAATATGGTGAGAAGAATGACGTTTCAGAGGTGGGGGTGGGTCTGCGTAAACATGGCTGCTGACCTTTTTTACGTCATGTTGTCTCTGGGATGGCTCTCAGCATCCCCCCCCCCCCTCTCACACATACAAATAAACACTGGTTTGACCTGGCTGTCAGTGTTTGGAGGACTCAGCTGTGAAAGAGCCATTATGGTTTGGCACCGGACACTTATACATCCATGGTTGGACTTGTTTGGGGGGATATGCCTCTACTTTTGATATTCCCCTCTCTGGTAATTCATTTTTTATGATCGGTGGGGATGTTTTATCCCTGCTTCTTGGTCAGACTGAACACATGCACTTCCTTTTGGGCAAAGCCGAATGTTTGATATATTATTTGATATTTATGTTTGATAGTGTTATATGTTAAACACTGGCATCCCCATTTTGTATTCATAATGTCACGTCGGTCAGTCCGTGCCCCACACACACACACCATCAGCTGAGTCATATGTGTTGCAGCAGGTTTCATACATTTGCAAAATAATTACTTACTAAGTAATTTAACAATGATGGAAACCGTTTTAAATGTTTATTGACACTGAATGTAAATTGTTTGGTGGTCAAGCTGTCTCTCCTCTTCCCGTTGATTGGAATGGGCCAAGAACTGTAGAGGAGGGATGTTTGTTCATTATGGTATTATGTTATGTCGTTTTTGGCCAATATTAATTTTTGTATTGTAGCCGGCTTGCACCGTTTGTTAATTGTTTGGAAGTAAATAAAACGAATACCGAAAAATTTACTTGTGGACTTGTCTACTTTGTGGAGGCTTGATCGTGCTGTCTGCCAGCCTTTCCACAAATAATAAAATAATAAATTGAGAAAACTAGAAATGCTCTGTCGAGCTACCAACTTGCGCTTTGCACACAAGTAGGCCTACTTGTGCAGAGCGTGCAACTTATCTCTGACTCTTACACTACAATATTGGTTCTAAATATAAGTTTCATATATATATATATATTTGTGTACAATAGGCCACCGACATACGCAGCAAGCTACAGTACTTGCGCTCTGCTCGCACAAGTAATAAAGCTATACGCTTACAATGGGTCATGCACCTATTTGTTTTACAATTAGTCATACAAAGAATGATACCGTAAGTGTTAAGTAGTAGTGGTTAATGGAACCCTGCTTACGTCGTCCATAGGCCCCAGTTTCTGCAATGCATGCCCACATAACCCATCTGCAGAGGCATGGATGTGTGGGGAGATTGTTCTTCAACCCAACAGAATGTAGGTTAAACCAACAATATGGGGACTTCCACCACTGCACTACTACTAGTCAGACATTTACCATACGTTTGGTGCCACCTGTTGGGAAAAGCAGCTAAAAGGGTTTCACTGCACGTGTGCGTGCTGTACATGCACTATCATAATACCTGTGGTTCTTATCACCAAGATAAAATGCTGAAGCTGCAGAGGGTAGCAGAAATGAATCAAGGGCACAAAGCTCACTTCTTGACTATAATCCAGCATAGATCAAAGGTTTTTCAAAGAAAGAATTATTGGCAAGCAGGCTGCAATCAAAAAAAGGCCTGCTATCCAATGTGTGCAGGGCCAAAGCACCATTCTAGGCAGTGCCTGAGCCAAAGTAATACATTGCGGCCAACATGCCTGCATTGGAGGCCACACAAAACAACTGGCAAGGACTCCTCTTGGATAAAAGCATCTCTAAAGTGGTGCAATCAACAATCCAGTTTGTAGCCTCTTCTAGTCGTCAATTCTCTGTCCCTCACACTAATCTTTAGTGTGCCATTTATGCCTTGAGCACTATTCGTTACTGGACACGGCGCTTGCGTATCCTGGCAACCTCACCAGCTCTGCAATAATGCCAGGCTCTGAGTGATGGAGCTGAGAGCAGTGGAGTGGAGCTGGTACTTGGGTGCCCAGAGAGCCAGACGTCTGGACTGCTGACATTATTTGAAAGCGGGCATAAAAGGAACGTTAAGAAAGAGAAAGGGCCGCATTGCTCCTCAGTTAAAGACCCTTAAAGCTCAACAAAGGAGATTACAATAAAATGTTTAATTGGTTGAAACAAACCCAGATGAACTACTGTTTCTGATTAGTGGTTTTTCATTCATTCAGGCTTGGAAAAGCAGAAGATACAGTAGTGCTTAATCCATTAAGACCTGACAAGATTCTACAAATGTCTTCTAAATCATGACAGTTTGCTGAAAAACCTATTTCTATGTCAGTGGTTCTCAAACTATTTCATGACAGGGTTCCAAACAATTTTGTATTTAGCCGCCGACCCCCATCAGAAGATTTGTTGTTCCAGGGATCCCCACAGAAGCAAATTCTTGAGGTAAAAAGGTTTGATGTGAAAGAGTATATGTCCAAAGATTTGCACCTTTTCCCCATAGAAGTCCATGTATTTGGGCCCAACTTCACCTAGACTGTATTACCTTAATCAAATGCTACCTTTTCTCTATTCACAGACCAAGATTGTTCATACAGTAGGTCTGCTTCCAAGCATCGAAACAAAGGATTCTGTAAGTCTTTTAGATTCCAGTTTATTCTTTCCTCCTATATTCAGCTATTAGTGTAGATTTTCGTCTTACACAAACATTAAATTCCCATTGACAATGGAGAATTTTACGTCATATGTGTCTGAGCAAATCGACATGTTACATGATGTACGGTGATAAGAGCTCCCCTCACTTCACACGGGTGTGATTGTTTACTCTCCCTCTCAGGAAAACTAAAAGGTTGGCAAGGAGTAACCAATGCATTTCATTTTTAAAGTCTACCAACATAACCATAACAAAAGATAGCGAGCCAGTACCACCTCAATAAACCTTGGCATGGCTTTTTATTTCAACCCGGACAGATTTGCATTTGAACAGTTACAAAGAAGGGGCTGGTTTGATGCAGCACAAGTGACTTGCGTCACACTGTCGAATATTTTTATGGAATCTTACTTTTAAATCGTTACTTATTTACATATCTGAATTGAATGTAGCTCTTGGTTGGTCGCATAAAAAATGCTCTGTAAAAATGTCACAACTGCATAGTAGCCATAATATTCATCAATGTTCAAATACAACTAAAATAAGCAGAAATTACTCTATAGTTTATTTTAAAATGACTATCCACATAATTCAATTGACCTCTTTTCTGCGATCAGAGTACCCACAAATTGTATTCCCCAAAACTGTTAAACATGTTATAGAACATGTCACATAATCACATGAATTATCAATCTTCAGCAGTCATTATCTTCTGAAGACATTTAAATGAACATAACCCTGAATACTGGCGTGGTACATTCAATTAAGCAAAGTCATCGCAATTAACACATTGAATAGCTGTTTGTATGCAGAAATATGTGCCAATAACGGACTGATTTTTGCAATGATAGGCACATTAAACATTAGTATACATCTATATAGCTTTGTAAATCTTCACAGGTAGTGTAAGGAAGCCCTCAGACTACTACCAGAAGTATGGTCTATATTGCCCACTAGTGGACGAAATGGAAATTAACTGTTAAAATGTAAGGGATTACCACTAGCAATCACAAACACGTGTGTATGCATGGAAATAAATCTGACACATTGCATGCCAATCATTTTAAAGCATATTTATGTACTTACAATATTTCTTAAATATTTCAATAAAAGGTCCCACCCTTTGTGAATTCGTTATCTGAACCTGAGCCCTTCAATACTCCAGTTACCCAAAAGGAGAAAACAACAGTATAATAGACATGAAGACCGATTGAAGAACCCGTTTTGATATGATGAGAGCAAATAAAAACCACCGTCTCATGGTGTGTTTTGAGTCAATTTTAGATGAAAAGAGCAGTCCTGAGTACAAGCCAAGGGTGAACATGTTCAGGAGAGGAGGAATAAAAGTGAGTTAGAGTAAATGATGATTGATGATGCTTGAGGAGGGGCTTCACATGGTTGCATCCGGAGCAGGGTGGGAGTTGGGCCCACAGTCAGTGGGCTGGGCCAGGCATTCAGGTAAATGGGGTTTGTGGCCCGGATTCTACTTTGCTGATGTCGGTTGTGGCAAAAGTTGTCTTGAGATCAATCCAGGCCATCTTTAATCTTATGACAATGTCTGAATGTTTCAAATGAAACCTGGGAAAAGCTGTTGCAGGAGGAGAATGGCTCCCACCACCATGAGGCCACAGAAGATCAGCACCAGCCATATGGGGAAGGAACCTGCCCAGGTGGAGGAGGCAACAGAAGATGAAGAACAGAAATTGGGTTAGTGTTTGTCACCTTAGAAAAAGTGCTGTGCATATTTGTAACTTTTGGGGTGGGGGTGGGGGGGGGGGGGGGATCTCGGCATCACTCACTTCTGTTGCGTACAGTATGCATCTGGCACCTGCTGTCCACCGCCACACTTAACATGGCTGCCTCGTTGTTCCCTTTTAAGCGTCTGCCATTCATAGTTTCAGGCAAAAAGGCCAGATCTGTCACGACGATGCCATGGGACTCCCGCACGTAGTACAACTTCTACAGTGACAAGAAGGACGCAGAGGTTCAGGGTTTGTTCACTTAACCCCATTACCATTATAAAATGTATAAAGAGCAAAGAATAGCAGATCAACGTGTGATGCATTGTAAGCTTGCAGATCTGCTATGGGTTAATGTGATTAACTCTCTGTGGCATTTGTCATTCGTTTGTTTTCCCAGATGTGGGTTTGCAGGGTGATGTGCATGCATGTTTCCTACCTGTAGCGAGAAAGCAATGTAGATAGCTACTGATCCTGTCACAGTTCCGAGACCAATGAACGTCCCCGAGTCACTATGGAAGAGGAGATTGACACAATTATGCAGAGGAGATTGACACCTTTATGCATTGTCATCGTCTTATTTGTGAATGTACCATTCCACAATATTAACAAAATAGGGGATAACAATACAACTCAGGGTGCAGTACCTTTGAACGTCCTGTATTCAGTTTTTTTCTTTTTTCTCTAAAGTTTTTTGGCTTTTCTGCTTTTATTGATAGTATCAAGTGAAGATGGAGAGGAAAGAGGGAGAGAAAGAAGGGGAGAGACATGCAGCAAAGCTCGTCATGAACGGGACTCGAACACACAATGCCAAATGTGGCATGTGCCTGGACCACTTGGCCAGCAGGCACCCCCTGTGTTTTAACCCATTAAAACCAGGTAAGCATAATTTAGCTGATAAAAAAATATATATATACAAAAGGATATATAAGCTTATAGCGCGCCATGAAGATCTGCTATTTTTGAATAACTTTTTAATCCTTTTTTAAAGTGAACATTTTTAATCTTTGCTTTTGGGGGTCCCTGGAACTAGAGCCCTGCGCGGGAGTGTTTTCTTAATCCCATTCCCGCCCGTTGGATTTCTGACCGCTCCCGCGATGATTTCATGCAGTGACCGCATGTCCGCCGCTCCCGCCCGCTACAAAAAAGTAAGTCCCATTTAGTCCTGCACCATCCCGCAGTTGTATCGTTTAGTCCCGCTAAACCAGCAATATTTCCATTGAGATGGAAAACAACTTCGTATGGTAAAACGCACAGAATCACTTTGATTACTAATGATTGACAGGTGTGGCCGCGCTCGTGCCTGCGGGGTGCACGCGATTTGGTTTTTGGAGCATGCCTGAAGATGTCTCTTGGGCTTTATTACAGAGTTAGATTCCACGGACTGTGCGTTGTCAGCAGTAAGGGAAATTACGTTCTTCTCAGACATATTCATATCTTGCTAAAAATGTATATAAGCGCTTTATCTGGTTAATTGCGGGATGATGCGGGCAATAACGTAATTTTGGGGTTCCTTGACATGCTATGATATAGCAACATGAATTGGCCACAGATCTTAATGGATTAAATGCGTCTTTTTTTTTTACTGTGTTTCACTTCAATATCTCAGAATGCAAGCATGCCCAAAGTCCGTACAAAACCTTATCAGACGACATCACACTGATAAGCACCAGCATGCGCACGCAGGCTGGCACCACATGAACCCCACCTCTCATAAAATGAAATGGATTATTTCTAACTGCACTCACGTGTAAAAGAAAAATGCACCATCAAACTTTCAGATGCTGTTTTTCTCCAAGTGTGGAGGAAGAATGATTAGGATTTTTATTGTGATCTCTCACCCTTGAAATATAATCCTTGCTTTCTGTTGTGTGTGAACGATAATGGAAATTCAAAGCAGTTGTCCTCAAAAGCACACACGACTACAGTCGCCGTCATAAAAACGGGAGGAACGCTCATTATCGTGGCAGCAGAGGCAGAGTCCGTTTGTGCACCCACAGCTGCAGCCCATCAAGTATAATTTATGCTCCGTCCCTCGAAGGTGTCACGCACGCAGACCACGCTCGAGAACAGCAGACCTAAGCTCACAACAGTTGCATCCGCGACGTGATATGAGCTTGTACAGTATATCAGCTGTTCTCTGCGCGCAACTGTTGCCCAATGAAGTATAAATGTCTCCCTAGAGTACGCCTCAACCGGCCAACACAAGAGGTTGAATGAACTGAAACCAGTGTTCCCCAAAACGGGTTGGGAGATCTGTCGAGAATTGATTACATGAAACAGTCACCCGTGCGACCAGTTGTTTGTAAACTAATAATTGGTCTGTACTGTAGTTTCAACATTTCAGCTCTTCTTACCCGACAGCTAGAGTGGAGATAACCTCACTGCCACACTGTGCCGTCAGCATGGGCAGAAAGCTCTTCCCGTCCCACTTGGAGATGTAGCAAGGAGGTGGTTTTCTCTCTCGTTTGTGGGGGATCTGGACGGTATAAAGCCTCAGGGCATCTTTTTGGTCTTCTACCTTACCGAACCTGAATCAAACATAAATTAAATGCATTTAATAGTACTCAGTTTTATAACGAGACAAAAGAAAACTATCCGCCAACCAGTTGCCATATGCGTGTCTGACCAGATTCATAGCATATTAACAATGAAGAGGTTTTTGTGAGGTCACAGTGAACTATTACACATTTTCCAAATACTAGACAAAAACAAACTATCCGCCAACCAGTTGCCATATGCGTGTCTGACCAGATTCATAGCATATAATCAATGAAGAGGTTTTTGTGAGGTCACAGTGAACTATTACACATTTTCCAAATACTACAGTACAGTATATAGTCTGGAACTACACCTCGCAAAATCCAAGGCAGGACGCCTTTTTATTTCCATTTCTATTATGCTTCAATAATTTTGATTTATATATTTGATACATTTGCGCGTAAATATGTGGGGCAGAGGCTTCACATCCGCTTTATCGCTTGTTCATTTAGCTTTCGTTCCTTCAAGTTCAGACTGTATGACAGAATCAGATGCCTTTGAAAATTGTGAGAGGCAACAGTCTGAATCGCGATACTACAGTGACCGTAACCTTTGACCACCAACTTCTAATCACTTCATCCATGAGTCCAAGTGGATGTTTGTGCCAAATCTCATGAAATTCCCTCAAGGCGTTTCTGAGATATGACATTCATGAGGTTGGGACATACATGCGGCCACAGTGTCCATGATCATCTACTGTATTTATAATAAATTAATCTTAACAGTCAACATGGACATTTATTTATGTACTAAACTATCACGTTCACAAGGTTCAAGGTTGGGACGGAGGGGAGGAACCGGATCCAACATTGAGGAACCGTTTGCGGAACTGGTTTCATCAGACTTCACATCTGCTGCTGCTATGCAGCTATGCTGCTATTACATTACCAGTGGTTCTCTAACTTTTTACTCTCAATGCCCATCATAACACTGAGAGGGTGCACATTTGGAACCCCCAACGTAAAGGGAACTGTTAACGAATCCTTTAGACAAGGGAAGGAACCGGAATCATTAAATCCCAAAGGATCCCAACCGTAGGCATAATGACAACTTTACCTGCAAGCCATGTAGCGATAGGCCTTGTCAGCAATCTGGGGCATGTTCTCATTCCAACGAAGACTCATGGCCAGTTGGTCACCACTCCACGTACTGCAGCTAAAGTCCCGACCAACAGTCACAAGATGCTATGTAGGAGCAGAGCACAAATCATTCCTGTTTAGTAATGAGCCAATGAAGCAGTTAGAATAGAATATCTAAGACTAAGATGATCTTTTCTTTGTGTCACCTGGTTCCCTGGACCGATATCCAAGTCCTCAACTTCCCCTTCATGAGCTTTGAAGTCAAACTTCTTCTTCAGAGATGGGAACTGGAGAAGTAAGGCCATAAACATTAAGATCATCATGTATTAGCTGTGTCATATCTGGTCTATTTCTTTATTACAATTTCACTAGTATTTATTATTATGTAATATTTAACAAAACATAAAAACATCATATAAAAACAAAAAGGTGTATTCTTTTAAAGTTAGGTGAATCATTTACCTCCCAAACTCGGACGTGACCATCCGTGCCGCCGGTCAGAAGAAGGCTCAAGTCAGCGCTGAACCTGACAACTTTCTGCAGTGGATCCAGAGGATTGATGTCTGACGTCACTTCACCAAAGTCCTCCACGGAGATCTGGGCGGTGTCGTCCTTCATCTCGGACGGGTCTCCAGCGGCGCCGTCTTGTCCTCCCTTTCCCCCTTTCCCAGCTCGCCGCCTGGCGTTACCTTGCTGCTCACTGTTGCCAGCTGTGGGAACGACACAGGTAGTTATGACTTGTATAAGAGGGGTTTTTTTATCAGGTGAGACCTGACATACAAACAGGCCCGTTTTTATTAGCGACCTAGTCATGATTGACTGCCCCCTAAGCCAATGGTAGTCTGAAACGCCGCCTAATCCAATGGGAGTCTGCACCACTCGTGTAGCCAATCACGTAGTAGCGGCCTAGTCATGATTGGCTGCCTCCTAAGCTCTGCTCCGCAATGCGGAAGTCAGTAGCGACTTTAAGCAACGACGGCTACGGCAACTGGAAATGGATCAGTGCTCGATACATAAACCTGCTCTCCATCGCAGCAACAGAACGTCGGAAAACGAACGCAAACAACGGCCGTGAGGTTGTGACACAAACATACACATACAAAAAAAATATATATGGGGTGGGGGGGGCAAACAATTATGACTGTGATCATGTCTTGTTTTTTAAGTAAGAACATTGCTGCAATGGTTTCCAGGCTCTTCCCTCCATAGTCCTTACCGTCTTTCGCGGCACCTTTGCGGCTCTCTTTTTGCTGACATTGCTTAAAGCGCATTAGGCTGCAGCTGCCGTCCTGCCCTGCGGCGATGACACCGTCCCCGATAGCCAAGTTCATAGTGGCGCGTGTCTGCGTGTCGTGAGCGTGAAGCAGGGTCGCACTGTACTGGTGCTCTGCAACCAACTGTAAACTTAAGAAGTGCTGAAACATACAGAAACATAGAGGAATTAAGACTGGAGCCCACCTTACAACCTTCTCCTGGTCAGATACCAAAAAAACATTATCTGATAACCCCAACACTTTTAATCTAAATGTGTGAGTGTGTTGGCGCTTACCACCGCATTCTTAATGCCCGTTTTGGAAGCTCCGCCTCCTCCTGCCGTGATTACCATCCCCGTTTTAGGGTCCACCTTGATGGTATACAGGGGGAACGGGGCTCTGTAGAGATCTGGCACCTTCCGTCTCCCCATTGTTGTTTGGGTTGTTGTTGTCACGCAGGCCTCTTCATAAAACGTCAATCCCACACCTGTGGAGAGCAGTGCATTAGTTCGAACCAGCACAAAGTGTAAGGAGTTACACTGCATGGGGGCTTAAGTTGTGACAGGACAATAAGAGCAACCAGCCAGTAAGTAGCCTTGGGAACAAAGTGTTACTGAGGATATGGGTCAGGAATCAAGAGCCTAATCTCTCTTTTATGTAGCATGAGATATAGGCAGCGGTGGCCGAACGGTTTGCGGAGCGGTCTTGATATCGGAAGGTCGCTAGTTCGTATCCCCGGACACTAAACGTTAAAATTACCACCGCTGAAGTGCCCTTGCATAAGGCATTGAACCCCTACCATGAAATGTTCTATGAGCAGGGCCTGGCTGTAAACAAGTTCTTGAGCTTAGTCCAGTTACCCTGGGTAAACGTAGTACTGTACCTTTCCTTTCTTTCATGAGGTGGCTTGATATACCTGTACAAGTACATCCCCCAGCCATGATGTGATGCACATACAGTACAAGTAATACTGCTGGACATGGCACTAGTATGTCGCAGGGACTTACCCTATCCAGTCCTTAATGCTGAGTGCCAAGCAGGGAGGCATGGGGTCCCATGTTGGGACGTCCTAACCACAAGGCCACTGAGCCAGTAACCAGTGCCACTACACTGACTCACTTTGGGTTTTTTAAATTATTTTCACATTTCATCATCATGTAGCTTAGATATTTCCAATGTTATCCACCCCACCCCTTCCTTCTCCCTACCCAAGCACAGTGACAGACCACACAAAATCGTATAATCAACATTATAGAAGAAGTCAAGAATACATAAAGGTCTTTCGTTGTATACACCTTAAACTGGGTCATGCCTAACGTTCTACTAACTAAATCATAACATAATCTATCCACAGCTTCCAAAGGATGGCAGTTTAAGGCAAGCAGGACAGTGAGTTCTTCCCTCTTCTCAAGGCAATTGACCCATGTCCCCCCCAGTGATGTGGTGGCCTTATGTCACTATGAAGCTGACCCATGTCCCCCCCGGTGATGTGGTGGCCTTATGTCACTATGAAGCCAGCTGGCTTTTAGCTTGCAGCGATGACGACCCTACTATAGTACTCTGACAGCCACAACCATGAACACAATCACCAATTTCGTTCATAAATGTTAACATATACTCGTGACATAATCATGACCAAAGGTGAACGTACATTAAAAAAAAAGAACAACATTAAACATAACAAGATAGCCTACAGTGAAGGCTTCAATCCTGTCTTAACTTGACACAGCAACATTAGCTAATATGCCTGGTGTGTATAGTATACTTAGCAGCGCGCCGGTGTCGCGCACTGAAAACAGCCCGATCTACAAGCTCACAAGGCGTCGCGCTGAGACGCCTTGTGAGCTTGTTGATCGGGCTATTTTCAGTGCGCGACACCGCCACGAAACCAAGTATAAATCCCCCTAGTCTACTTACTGTACAACCGGTTTAACTGTTGTCGGATGCATTATAAACTATAATAACGTCAGTGGAGTGGATGCCTCTATACCTGTGCACTGGTGCAGCCGGGGTTTCTCTTCAGATGGTATTTGATCAGCTGTGTAATAACGCAGATAGTCTCATTGTGAGCTGTCAACAGCAGGATTTGGGCGAGAAGAACGGTGGAAGCTGCTAAAGAGCTAGCCTAGCACTGCAGCTGTGTGTTGCTAAAATCCCAAACCAAAGCCACTTCCCTAACCTAACTACACGTCAGCAGCGTGCTCTACGTAATGACGTCAGAAGGACCCCAACGGCCACCCCCCGCATTGCGACGTGTTTCTGTTTTGTTTATAAAGCCCACCGGATTAGATGATCTGATTATAAAAAGGACAATCAAAATCACGCACAGAATACTAATCAGATTAGATCTCAATCTCAAATAATTTCAATTCAAAGGACTCAAGGAGCAAATCAAGGCTAGGTTTGAAAGCAAATTTACCTTTACCTTCACTTTCTTTTCCCACTAGACAATAGACATTAAAAACAAAGCTTCAGACCTCTCAAGACAAAATCATGTTTAGGAACTTACCTAATTAAGTCCTACTCATGTGGGATAGCCAGCCACTCTCAGGCCAGGGTAGGTAAAGGACAGAGCAGCCTACAGCCCTACACTACAGCAATTTACACAGAAAAGACTACACAGAGACTGACTGAGACACGTCACATACCCATCAATCATGTACCTGTCAAACGTGTCAAACTACTTCAGTACAAGACACACATGAGGCACACCAGGGATGGAGCAGAGCTCCACTGATCACAAATTAATTCATTGTACTGCTATGCTACCAACATGTCTGCGATCATGGTCCTAGAAAAGTCTTCTAAGCTAACATCAGCTATTAATTATTTTCGCTGAACGTTTTCTTATGAGACTGTAGGCCAGAATAGAAAGGCTGTAGTTCATGTGGTTAATAAAATAGACTGTACTTTGCTACTTTCGTTTAAATGTACCCATTCTACAAACTGTTAATACAATTTCCAATCAATCAATCAATGTTATATTTCAATGTCGTTTTTTATAGATGTAGGATGCTGGCTGGGACTTGAGG